>NC_041392.1:150975173-151031084 GCF_002162155.2 Triticum dicoccoides | reverse complement strand
GGGGCGGCGACACGTGGCGGCGGCGGGGCAAGTCGGACACGTCCGGCCCGAATCGGACGTGTCCGGCGGCGAGAGGTGGGAGGAGACTAGGTTAGGGTTGGAAATGACCCGATATTTTGGGGAGGGACCTATTTATAGAGGTAGGAGGAGCTAGGAAGCTCCAAATGAGGTGCGGTTTTCGGCCACGCGATCGTGATCGAACGCTATAGATGATGGAGAGGGTTTTGGTGGGTTTCGGGCCAAATTGGAGGGGTGTTGGGCTGCAACACGCATGAGGCCTTTTCGGTCCCTCGGTTAACCGTTGGAGTATCAAACGAAGTCCAAATGGTACGAAACTTGACAGGCGGTCTACCGGTAGTAAACCAAGGCCGCTTGGCAAGTCTCGGTCCAATCCGGAAATGTTTAATCCCCACACACGAAAGAAAGGTAGAAATGACCACCGGAGGAGAACGAAGCGCCAGAATGCAAAACGGACAACGGGGAAAATGCTCGAATGCATGACATGACATGTATGCAAATGCAATGCACATGATGACATGATATGAGATGCATGACAACGACAACAACACACGGAGGCAAAAACCCGAACCCGAGAAAATAAAATAACTTAACGCCGGAAACGGCAAGAGTTGGAGTACAAATTGGGAAAGTCATATCCGGGGTGTTACAACACTCCACCACTACGAAAGGATCTCGTCCGAGATCTAGGACTGAAAGAACACCGGGTATTCAGAACGGAGGTGATCCTCGCGTTCCCAGGTAGCTTCACGGTCGGAATGGTGTGACCACTTGACTTTGAGGAATTTGATTGACTTGTTGCGAGTCTTGCGTTCAGTCTCTTCAAGAATAGCAATGGGGTGCTCACGATAGGAGAGATCTTCTTGGAGCTCAATGTCCTCAAAGTTGACGGTGCGGTCAGGAGTCTTGAAGCACTTTCGGAGCTGAGAGACATGGAACACATCATGAACATTTGCAAAGTTTGAAGGAAGCTCGAGTTGATAGGCGAGGTCGCCTCTCTTGCTGACAATCTTGAAAGGTCCCACGTATCTGGGGGCAAGCTTCCCTTTGATACCGAAGCGACGAGTACCTTTCATAGGATAGACGTGGAGGTAAACATGATCTCCGATCTCGAAAGCCAAATCGGTGCTTACTATCATAGTAGCTCTTCTGGCGGGATTGGGATGCTTTGAGGTTATCTCGAATGACTTTGCACATTTCCTCTGCCTCTGTGATTAAGTCATTTCCCAAAAGCTGACGTTCACCGGTTTCAGACCAGTTGAGAGGGGTACGGCACTTCCTGCCATACAGAATTTCAAATGGGGCCTTGCCTGAACTTGCTTGAAAACTGTTGTTGTAGGAGAATTCACCATAAGGAAGACAATCCTCCCACTTCATGCCGAAGGAGATCACACAAGCTCTGAGCATTTCTTCAAGAATCTGGTTGACACGCTCGACTTGACCGCTAGTTTGAGGATGGAAAGCTGTGCTGAAGCGGATGTTAGTGCCCATGGCCTTCTGAAAAGAATCCCAAAACTTGGAGGTAAAGATGCTGCCATGGTCTGAAGAGATCACTTGTGGAATACCGTGCAGAGAGAAAATTCGAGAGGTATAGAGTTCCGCCAATTGAGCTGCAGTGATTGACTCTTTGATAGGCAGAAAGTGAGCCACTTTGGTGAGTTTGTCGATGACAATGAATATAGCATCATTGCCACGCTTGGATTTTGGAAACCCAGTCACGAAGTCCATTTCAATGTGGTCACACTTCCATTTTGGAATGGCAAGAGGTTGGAGGAGACCTGCTGGCCTTTGGTGTTCTGCCTTCACTCTTCTGCAGACATCACATTCATTCACGAATTGAGCAATCTCGCGCTTCATTTGAGTCCACCAATAAGCCTGCTTGAGGTCCTGATACATATTCGTGCTCCCAGGGTGGATGGAGAGGAGAGAATTGTGAGCCTCGTTCATGGTCACTTTATGAAGGTCACCTTTGGGCACAACAATACGATCCTCGAAGAAGAGAGTGTCCTTGTCATCAAGGCGGTAGCACTTGTACTTGGGTTGACTCTTGGCAATCCCAATCTTCACCTTTTTCACCATAGCATCAAGAAGCTGGGCTTGGCGAATCTGGTCTTCCAAGGTAGGAGAGACTTGAAGGTTGGCGAGGAGACCTTGAGGAACAACTTGCAGATTAAATTTGTGGAAAGCTTCACAAAGCTCGGGTTGATAAGGCTTGAGAATCAAAATAAGCCTTCCTGCTCAATGCGTCAACAATCACATTGGCCTTGCCTGGAGTATACTCGATACTCGGATTATACTCTTGAATCATTTCGACCCATCGAGTTTGCCTGAGGTTGAGATTAGGCTGAGTGAAGATGTACTTGAGACTTTTGTGGTCAATCAAGATGTCCACTTTTCTTCCCAATAAGAGATGTCCCCAAGTCAAAAGAGCATGCACAACTGCCGCCAACTTGAGATCATGAGTGGGGTAGTTCTTTTCATTGAGCTTCAATTGGCGAGAGGTATAAGCAACACCTTTCTTCTCTTGCATCAATACTGCGCCAAGACCTTGGAGAGAGGCATCACAAAAGACCTCGTACGGCTTGGATTCATCAGGCGGAGTCAGAACTGGAGCAGTGATCAATTTCTCTTTCAAAGTGTTGAAAGCAATGTCACACTCCGGAGACCAAACGTACTTGACGTGCTTCTGGAGAAGATTTGAGAGAGGCTTCGTGATCTTAGAAAAGTTTTCAATGAATCTTCGACAGTAGCTTGCGAGACCGAGGAAGCTACGGAGTTGCTTCACGTTCTGAGGAGGTTCCCAATTCACAATTGCAGACACCTTCTCAGGATTCACCGCAATGCCCTTGGCAGAGATGATATGACCAAGATAAAGAACCTCATCGAGCCAAAATTCACACTTGGAGAACTTGGCGTAGAACTGGTGTTCCCTCAGCTTATCGAGTACCAAACGCAAGTGCTTGGCATGATCTTCCTTGTTCTTCGAGAAAACCAGAATGTCGTCGAGATAGACCAAAACGAAGTCATTGGTGTAGGCGTTGAAGATGAAGTTCATCATGCGAGAGAATGTCGGAGGAGCGTTGACGAGGCCAAAAGACATGACAGTGTATTCGTATGAACCATAGCTTGTCCTGAAAGCTGTCTTGGGAATATCTTGCTCACGGATTCGAATCTGATGATAACCCATACGGAGATCAAGCTTGGAGAATACTTGGGCACCTTTGAGTTGTTCGAACAGCTCGTTGATGTTGGGAAGTGGGTATTTGTTCTTGATGGTCTTCTTGTTCAATGGACGGTAATCAACACAAAGTCGGTCCGTTCCATCCTTCTTCTTCACAAAAAGAACACCACAACCCCACGGAGAAGAACTAGGCCGGATGAGACCCATTCTCTCTTGAATATCGAGTTGCTTCTTCAGCTCCTTCAACTCTTCAGGTCCGAGCTTGTAAGGACGCTTGCACACTGGTTCCGTGCCGGGCTCAAGATCAATAACGAATTCAACTGGCCGGTGCGGAGGCATTCCTGGAAGCTCTTCTGGAAAGACGTCTTGATATTCGCAAACGACTGGAATTTGCGAGATGGCATCGAGTTCACCCTTCTCATTGAGACAAAACAGACGGATGGTATCATCACGAGCGGCAAAGACAATTACATCCTCAGACGAATGAGTCAATTGAATCTGCCTGGCTGCACAATCAAGCTGAGCCTGTGCTTAAAAAGCCAATCCATTCCGAGAATAAGATCAATATCCGAGTTACCAAGTACCATTGGGGAAGAAAGGAACTTGTAGTTGCCCAAGGTGATAGTAACATCTGGCACCTCCTGACTTGCACTCAAACATTTGCCAAGAGAAACGATATCCATTTGTTTACCCAAATGAGAAGAAACGAACTCATGCTTGGTAAAAAATGGCTTTTACATGAAACAATGCGATGCACCAGTGTCAAAAAGAACTCTTGCGGGAATATCGTTAACAAGAAGGTTACCCATGATGACATCTGACGAGTCCTCTGCCTGAGCTGCATTCATCAAGTTGACCTTGGCGTGCTTGGGGTTATGCTTGACCACAGCTGTACTTGCCGATCTGACAGGAGGAGGAGGAGGAAGACGCCTCTGGTTGAAACACTTGTTGGCATAGTGACCCTTCTGTTGGCACTTGTTGCACGTGACCTCTGAAAGCGGACGGTGGTACGGAGCACTTGATCTTGGAGGTTGAGACGAAGTCTTGTTCTGAAAGCCAGGGTTGGGTGGGTGGGAAGATCCACTGCCACCTTTGCTCTTCTGCTGATACGGCTGACGGAACGGAGGAGGAGGAAGCCAATACTTCTGCTGCTTGGCCACTTGAGTATAGGAAGAAGGAGTAACATCTCTGACTCGCTTCTTGGAAGCATCACATCTCAATTGAGCGGCCTCTTGCTTCAATGCCATGTTGTAGAACTCATCGTACCTCACGAGCTCAAAGAGAACAAGAGCTAGCTGAATTTCTTCTCTGAGACCACCCCTGAACTGGTATATCATGCTCTTCTCATCAGGTACGTCCTGCTTGGCAAAGCAGGCGAGCTTCTGAAACAACTTGTTGTAGTCATAGACAGACAAAGAGCCTTGCTTCAGGTTACGGAATTCCTCACGCTTGCTTTCAACCACGCTCTGAGGGATATGGTGAGCTCTGAAATCTTGACGGAATTCATCCCAAGTGATAAAATGTCCACCTCTGGAATCCTTGTACTGCCGGAACCATTCTGCAGCTTGATCTTTGAGTTGGAAGGAAGCGAACTTGACAAAGTCCTCAGGCCTGACGTTACTGCACTCGAAATGCTTGCACAGATCCACGAGCCAATCGTCAGCATCGGTTGCCTCAACACAATTGCTGAAAGTCTTTGGCCCATTAGCAAGGAACTGGTTGAGTGTTGCAAAGTGATTCTGATTGTTGCCTTGGTTCCCTTGGTTGCGCTCTTGAAGAATTTGCATGATCAACTGTGTGTTTGCATTGGTTGCAGCAATCACCGCTTGCCATGCCTCCGGAGGAGGTGGAGGTGGTGGCGGATCAGGATTCGGAGTCGTGCGCGTTGGAGGAGCCATCCTGAAGAGGTTGACATCCATTAGCACATTGATAGATAAATATTGAAGCTGAATCCAACGGAATGAATATTGCAACATATAGTCTTCACATCCGAACAAAATGAACGAATGCATTCCTCTTGAAATGGTCACATATCCATAAATTGAGAAGCCACTTAGAATTTAGGTAGAGAAATAAATCAACAAGGTATGGATCAAGAACGAATAATTGGTAAGAAATCCCAATCTCAAACCAATATCCGTGGAAGAAGAACTAGAGCTACTAGAATTCCCACCTATGAAACTCCCGAACCTTTCCGGTTATGCAATTAGGTGTTGGGGATACAGGGGAAGAATAATATCTCACCCAAATCTAGCAATTCCTACATCCAGCTGTATCCATCCTTCAACACATAACCGAGAAAAACTTCGGAAACCATCTACCTCAACCTTCGAAAAGCATCCGTTATACAAGTTATGGCGATACTCCCGAACTCCCACCCTAGTACTGGGTGGCGTCGAGGTTATCTCACCAACGAACCGCATAAAAGAGATTTTCGATGTAGGCGTACTAAACTCAGGTATTCTAGAACTTCAACGATAAAATTATGACGACAACACCTCAGAGCTCAACTCCCCGGGACACTTCCACAAAACCGCTGACAGGAGGCACCAAGACAATGTTCTCATCATAAAACCATCGGAACGATTCCAAGATACCCGCGTGATCCTAATTTTTTTAGTGAAATTTGAGAAGAGAAGAGTCAAAACTCTACGTCAGGATGCCTTACCAGAACGATGAGGAGACTGGGAAGTAAAAAGAATTCCTAAACTCTCCGATATATAATTCCTAAATGACTCAAAACATTTTTCTAGACACAACTCGGCTGCTAAAAACAATCAAGCAATGGGGCTCCTAAGGTCGGGGAAGGCTCTGATTACCAACTTGTAACACCCTCGATGCGACTATATCTCCCACGTGTCGAGGCATGACTTAGAGGCATAATCGCAATGAAGGCATATGTCGCAAGTTAGGCAATCTTCACAACATCCCATGTAATATATAATAAAAGGGGAGAAAACATAGTTGGCTTACACTCACCACGTCAATCAAGTACATAAATAACATTACATCATCCAAACACTCATGGCCCGACTACGGCGCCAAAATAAAAGATAACCCAACATGCGACACGGTCCCGATCACCCCCAACTGGGCACCACTACTGATCATCAGGAAAGGAAACATAGTATCATTGAGAGTCCTCGTCGAACTCCCACTTGAGCTCGAGCGCGTCACCTAGAGCGGAATCATCAGGCCCTGCATCTGGTGTAATGGTAATCTGTGAGCCACAGGGACTCAACAATCTCGCACCCTCGCGATCAAGACTATTTAAGCTTAATAGGTATGGCAAGGTAAAAATGTGGAGCTGCAGCAAGCGACTCGCAAATATGGTGGCTATCCTGTTCGCAAAAGAGAGCGAGAAGAGGAGGCAAAGCGCGAGCGAGAAACTAGAGGACAACCTGCGCAAACATTACTCCAACACCGTGTCCACTTCCCGGACTCCGCCGAGAAGAGACCATCACGGTAACTCACACTGTTGATTCATTTTAATTAAGTGAAGGTTCAAATTATCTACAACCGGACATTAACAAATTCCCATCTGCCCATAACTGCGGGCACGGCTTTCGAAAGTTCAAATCCCTGCAGGGGAGTCCCAACTTAGCCCATGACAAGCTCTCATGGTCAACGAAGGAATAGACCTCCTCCCAAGATGTTCCGATCAGACTCGGAACCTCGGTCCTTCAAGACACTTCGACAGGTTAAAACAAGACCAGCAACACCGCCCGAATGTGCTGACAAATCCCGATAGGAGCTGCACATATCTCGTTCTCAGGGCACACTCAGATAGGTCAAGCTACGAGTAAAACCAACCCTCGAGTTTACCCAAGGTGGCCCCGCAGGCTGCCTGGTTCGGACCAACACTCAGAGGAGCACTGGCCCGGGGGGGGGGTTAAAATAAGATGACCCTCGGGCTCCGGAAACCCAAGGGGAAAAAAGGCTAGGTGGCAAATGGTAAAACCAAGGTTGGGCATTGCTGGAAAAGCTTTAATCAAGGCGAACTATCAAGGGGTTCCCATTATAACCCAACCGCGTAAGGAACGCAAAATCCGGGAACATAACACCGATATGACGGAAACTAGGGCGACAAGAGTGGAACAAAACACTAGGCGAGAGGCCGAGCCTTCCACCCTTTACCAAGTATATAGATGCATTAAGATAACAAGGCAATATAATGATATCCCAACAAGTAAATAAATGTTCCAACAAGGAACGGCCTCCAATCTTCACCTGCAACTAGCAGCGCTATAAGAGGGGCTGAGCAAAGCGGTAACATAGCCAATCAACGGTTTGCTAGGACATGGTGGGTTAGAGGTTTGACATGGCAATTTGGGAGGCTTGAAAGCAAGTGGTAGGCATCGTAGCATTGGCATAGCAAAAGAGCGAGCAATCTAGCATAGCAAAGATAGTAGTGATTTCGAGGGTATGATCATCTTGCCTGCAAAGTTGTCAGAGTTGACTGGATCCTCGAAAGCACACTCAATGGGCTCATTGTTAGAGAACTCGTCTCTCGGCTCTACCCAAACAAGACAAACAAGCAAACGGAACACAATCAACCACGTGCAAGGATCAGACAATATGATGCAAACATGGTATGCTATGCAGGATGCATATGCAAGATGTGACAAGGAATGCATGAACCTGGCCTCAACTTGGAAATCCAAGTGTGCCATTGTAAAGATGAGATGAAATCGCTTGAAAACGATATAAAGAACGCCGAAATCGGAGTTATGGTTTGGAAATGGCAAGCAATTCAAATATGACACCGGTTTGCGATTTATAGCAAGTAGCCATCTAAATGTAATGAGGTGAACAAGCTATAACACCCAAACATGACATCAAAATACATGGCAGGGATGCATTCAAGATGCTTAACAAAAGTCTAGCACTGAGCTACGGCCAAATCATCCATTAACAGGTTCAAACAAGCATGGCAAAAATGCATATGGCAAACAGATTTCAGACTTAGTGAAATTAACACTTGTCTGGAATTTCAGATCAGGTAGCACACTTCGGAGCAACAAAACTACATGCTACAGGACCTGAACATGGAAAAGTAAAGCATGGCATGGAGCTACTCAAAGAGCTTAACAAAAGTCCCTTAGTGACCTTGAGCCAAAAGGGATCAGAAAATACAATTGCAAGCATGTGAACATGGCAAAAACATAATCAGTTCTCAGACTTAGTGAAAACTGGAGCATGCTGAAAACAGATATCAAGTAGGCATGTTTACGAGCTCGATGCACTCACTACAGAGCAAGTCTTGACAAACTAAGCATACACCCATCAAGAATACACAAAATGCAAGCTAGACATGGCAAGAACAATAGCATAGCATGCACGGATCAACTACAGCATCCTCGGCAAAATCGCTAACAAGTAGACAATCTGCCCAGATTCATGAAGTAGCAAAAGTAGAGCTCGATTGACTCAAGCTAGGGTGCTCCATAATTGCAAACAAAAACATGAATGGATAGAGCACTACAAGATTAACAAAACATCCTTACTGATCATCCTCAAAAGAGGCACGGATAACTAGGAAACAACATGAACATATGGCCATATGAGATAAATACCTCAAGGACTTAGTGGAAATGCTAAGTCCCTGAAATCAGAATTACCAAGTGCCTCACTTGGCAAGCTTGTGCTAGTCACCACACACATCACAAAAATACATGGGTTGCACCTCTTGAAAGATGGCAAAACCCTTAACAAAACATATGTAGAGCTCACGGGCATATCATGCACCCAATAATCATGGCAAAAATGACAATTATCTTAATGGAGCAACAGATCTGACAATTATCTCAAGTAGCCCTCTTCTAACAGCATTTCGGGCATCAAGATGAACTCAAATGAAAATGATGCAATGGAATGAAATGATGTACTCTCTGAGATGAACATTTTGATATGCTATATGCCCAAAATGGAGTTACGGATGCAAAGTTACGATGCATCAAAGTTTGCCAAAAATCTGAGAAATTGGGGACTTAGAGAAAAAAAACAACCTCTAGGGTTTCAGATCTGGATCGCCGGCGCGCGAACCGAGGTCGGCGGCGGGCTCGCTGGAGAAGGGGCAGGGCGTCGCCGGAGTAGAGGAGATCGCCGGATTCGGCCCTCTCCTAGCCGGATCCGGTCGGGGCGGCAAGGCGGCGAGGTCGGCGGCAATGGTGGCGGTGGCGGGCGCAGAGTTGGTGGTCGCCGGAAGGGAGCGCCGGGTCCGCGGCGCCGGCGAGGTCGGTGGCGGCGGGCGGCAGCCGGCGGAGTGGGCGGTGGAGACGGTGATGGAGGCGCGTGTAACGCCCCGGACACACCCGCCGGTGGTCGTTACTGCTGGCGGGATCTAGACTGGCCCCACAAATCAATACTAGTCTTTTCTGCGCACTTTGTCCTCACTCGTGCGCACCCGGGAGCAACTTCCCAGTCGGTCACCCATCTGACACTACTCCAAGCTGAGCACGCTTAACTTTGGAGTTCTGTCCGAATGGGCTACCGGAAAAGAAGGAATTCCTTATTGATATGAGTAGTCTATCATCCCTAATAAGCCAGGCCATCACATACACCCCCACTCAGAGGAACCGATGTCTTCATCGGGCCACAGGAACATTCCCTCTTGGCACAAACGTCTGTACTTCCAGTCCGGTACATGTGCCATGCCGGGTGCCACGACGGGTCACAAACGTCATGAACAACATGACCACGCACCTGACCGCAACCATCCGTGTAACCGTGAGGGTCAGCTCTGATACCAACTTGTAACGCCCCGGACACACCCGCCGGTGGTCGTTACTGCTGGCGGGATCTAGACTAGCCCCACAAATCAATACTAGTCTTTTCTGCGCACTTTGTCCTCACTCGTGCGCACCCGGGAGCAACTTCCCGGTCGGTCACCCATCCTGACACTACTCCAAGCTGAGCACGCTTAACTTTGGAGTTCTGTCCGAATGGGCTACCGGAAAAGAAGGAATTCCTTATTGATATGAGTAGTCTATCATCCCTAATAAGCCAGGCCATCACAGCGCGGGCGCTCGGGCGGCGGAGATCTGGGCCTCGGGGGCCGGAGGCGGGCCCGGCGGGCCGGCGGTGCGGGGGCGGCGGACGCGCCAACGGGGCGGTGACACGTGGCGGTGGCAGGGCAAGTCGGACACGTCCGGCCCGAATCAGACGTGTCCGGCGGCGAGAGGTGGGAGGAGACTAGGTTAGGGTTGGAAATGACCCGAAATTTCGGGGAGGGACCTATTTATAGAGGTAGGAGGAGCTAGGAAGCTCCAAATGAGGTGCGGCTTTCGGCCACGCGATCGTGATCGAACGCTCTAGATGATGGAGAGGGTTTTGGTGGGTTTCGGGACAAATTGGAGGGGTGTTGGACTGCAACACGCACGAGGCCTTTTCGGTCCCTCGGTTAACTGTTGGAGTATCAAATGAAGTCCAAATGGTACGAAACTTGACAGGCGGTCTACCGGTAGTAAACCAAGGCCACTTGGCAAGTCTCGGTCCAATCCGGAAATGTTTAATCCCCACACACGAAAGAAATGTAGAAATGACCACCGGAGGAGAACGAAGCGCCAGAATGCAAAACGGACAACGGGGAAAATGCTCGAATGCATGAGATGACACGTATGCAAATGCAATGCACATGATGACATGATATGAGATGCATGACAACGACAACAACACACGGAGGCAAATACCCAAACCCAAGAAAATAAAATAACTTAACGCCGGAAACAGCAAGAGTTGGAGTACAAATTGGGAAAGTCATATCCGGGGTGTTACATGAAGTCTCTCCATTCTTTTCCGTCAATGTCCTTATCCGGTGATTCTTCATGAAGATACTAACGAAACTTCAAGTTCGTCATTCTTCATTCTTTTCTTCTCTGGTGGATTCAAGTCAAGATTTGTCGATCATATCCTTTTCTCGTGTCAAATGCTTTCTTATGCCGGTGCACCTCTTAATCATTCACCTCTCATTTTCCATTTGTTCTGGAGTGCTGAAGATATCTCAGAAGATTCGTGTTTCCACTCTGCATTCGTTCAAGCTCTTCCGAGGATGTTATCTCTTTTGAGACATTTAGTTCAACCGGTGCAATCTCTCTTTTCAAGCAATCTTTTCAACGGTGTTTCTTTTGAGTGGGCCCTAACCCATAGGTCTTTTCCCAGGATCTTACCTGACTCTTCTATTTTTCTCGGAGCTACTTCCAAATCTTCTAAAGTTTGATGTAAGAATGAATTATCATCAGTCAAATGTCTTTCACCAAGATCTTTCAAATTCTTTTCATTGTTGGTTCAACCTTTCTAATTTCCATTCCAGAGTGCCTCAACAATTCATGGTGGTGTTTCTCATCGTTATTCTCAACATATAAAGACAGAAGAAGTGTTTCCTCTAAATCTTGGTCCGTTCTCTCGAAGATTCGTGGTGCTAGCTTTATGCCGTCCTCCCTTAATTGTTTTCGATTGTGAGATAGTCTTTTCACCCATCCGGAGCAATTTAGGAGTCTTTTCAGTTTGATCATCCGGAGCCCATCATCTCAGAATTATTCGTTCCAGCTTTTAGCTCTCGTTCTCCAAATCTTACCGGTGCATCGCTCAAGTATTCTCTAATCAGCTTGTGATCTCTTTGTTCTCATGTATATGAATCCTAGCAAGTATCTTCATTCGTTTTCCAATTCTTCCTGGTGAATTGTGCCTGTGCTACGTTCATTTTCAATTCTTACGGTGGTTCATTCAAGAGTTCTATTCCTTGGTTATCATATCAATTCATTCGTTCTTTCAAATCCGACTGGTTGTTCCATCAAGACCTTCTGAAGTTCGCGCTATATCTATCTTAATCCTTTCTACGAGAATAAGTAGTATGCCAAATCCGTTGCTTGTCATCAATCTAAAGTGGTGAAGGATATGCATAATGTAATCCTTATTCTTATTTCATCGAGTGAATTCAATTCCTAATTCCGGAGGTTCATAAAAAATTCTCGGTTTCAATGGTTTCATCTTTTCTTTTCCCGGAGTTCCAAGCTCTCTCAATTATATCATCACAAAGCTCCATCCAATCACTGCAAGGCTTCTATCTTATTCTTTTCATCCTTCACTTCTTTTTGATCATTCTTTTATTACCGGAGTTCTTGATGGAGGCTCTAGATGGTTGTTCGTCAAGGATTCCTTTCATTCTTCATTCGTTCTTCAAGATTTCTCTTGAATTTATGGTCCACCAAGCTATACTCAAAATTAAACATGGTGCTCAACACATGTTTTGTTTTGAGGAATTCATGTATTCTCCTCCCCGCATTCCGAAATGCAATTCTTTCATATCTCATCTTTTGAGGTGATGTTATGTCATTTTTGATAATTTCCCTTCGTGTTTCATGATTCACAAGTTTTCAAGAGTGACATATCTTAAATACATCATTTTCAATTCATTCTGGACATCTTTTCAATCCATCAATCTCTTCATTGGAATTATCTTGGGTTATATTTCACCTAAAGCTTTCCTTAAGGATTGTTACTATTTATGGTGCTTATAAATGACCCAAGTTCTTCATTTATCCTCCCGGTGAATTAAGTTTCTCGTCTCCTTGTTCATATCAATCCAATCTATTGTTTCCGTTAGTGGAAGAATTTCACCTCATAATTTTGAGACATTTTCCATAAGGCCACTACAAGCTTATTCTTTTTGTTGTTGATTTTCCAACAACTCCGTTCAACCCTTCTTCGCAGGAAGGCTCCTTCATGTTCATTCATGGTGGAAGTTGATGTTCTCTTCTCCATTCTTTTCATTCCACTCATTTGTTCCGAAGGAATTGTGATGTAACTCTCTTCGACCCATCATCTCATTTTGTAAAGATCATGTTCTTTCCTTTTGCTTATCCATTCAACCGGAGTGTCGTGTCCTTCATTCAAGTTCTTTCATCTTATCAAGTTTTGCCTCCCTTCTCAACTGGAGTGCTGCCTGAAATCTTTCTTACCCTTTGTGCCATTCTTTCAGTAGTTCTGGAGGCGATGTGTTGGTGATTTCGTCAAGTATCATCCAATCTTCCCAAGTTCATGTTCAATTCCTTTCATTTACAGTGGGAGTGCTGCCCAAATTATATCATTCTTATTCCTTCTCTATCTTTTTTTAACCGGAGTGTTGTCGTAATTGATCCTTATCGTTCCTTGTAAATCTCGTTTCTACCGGAGTGCTTGCATGTACCTCTTGTCCATTGCAACCCTTTTTCTTATGTCTTTCAACCTACAAGGTTCTAGTAATGTTCCTTGTTCCTCTTTTCTAACGGAGTGTTTTCAACTTCGTTCATCTTCATTGCATTCTTTCTTTCAATTTGTTCAACCGCGCAAGGTTCTTTGGTTTCACTTATTCGTCAAAGAAGCAACTTAGTTTTACCTCTTCTCTTCCTCTTTTGTTTCCCTCCGGTGCCATCCTAGATCTCGGGACGAGATCCTCTCGTAGTGGTGGAGTGGTGTGATGCCCCGAGACTGATGCGCCAGGTGTCTTCCAGTTATTCTCCGATGTTGCCATGTCATTTGCTTGCGTGTTGCATTTCATCATGTAATCATGTGCATTGCATCATCATGTTTTCGAAACTTGCATCCGTCCTGGTCTCCTCGTTCTCTCCGTTGTCCGTTCAGAGTCCAGACACACTTGCACGCGCCCGCGGCACGTCCGAAATAGTATTTTATGAGTGGCCGAAAAATGTTCTCGGAATGGGTTGAACGTTGTCATGCGGTGTTGTTATGTTCTAGGTAGGCCGCCTGCCAAGTTTCATCGCATTCAGAGTCCGTTTGATGCCCCAACGGATAACTATAGTGGTAGTATAGCCGGTCTATCTCGGACGTTTTTGGTCTCCGGAAACAGTCGCCGGGCTGCATTCATCCTCTTTCCTCTCAGTCCAACTGAGGGAGTCCTAGATTAGGGGGTCTCCGGATAGCCGGACTATCTCCATTGGCTGGACTCTTAGACTATGAAGATACAAGATTGAAGACTTCGTCTCGTGTCCGGATGGGACTCTACTTGGCGTGGAAGGCAAGCTAGGCAATACGGATATGGATATCTTCTCCTTTGTAACCGACCTTGTGTAACCCTAACCCTCTCCGGTGTCTATATAAACTGAAGGGTTTTAGTCCGTAGGGCAACAGTCACAACATACCATCATACCATAGGCTAGCTTCTAGGGTTTAGCCTCTCCGATCTCGTGGTAGATCTACTCTTGTACTACCCATATCATCAATATTAATCAAGCATGACGTAGGGTTTTACCTCCATCAAGAGGGCCTGAACCTGGGTAAAACATTGTGTCCCCTGCCTCCTGTTACCATCCGGCCTAGACGCACAGTTCGGGACCCCCTACCCGAGATCCGCCAGTTTTGACACCGACATTGGTGCTTTCATTGAGAATTCCTCTGTGTCGTCGCTGTTAGGCTTGATGGCTCCCACTATCATCGATAGCGATGCGGTCCAGGGTGAGACTTTTCTCCCCGGACAGATCTTCGTATTCGGCGGCTTTGCACTGCGGGCTAATTCGCTTGGCCACCTGGAGCAGATTGAAAGCTACGCCCCTGGCCATCAGGTCAGGATTGGAAGTTTGAACTACACGGCCGACATCTGCGGAGACTTGATCTTCGATGGATTCGAGCCACAGCCGGACGCGCCGCACTGTCACGATGGGTATGACCTAGCTCTACCACCGAACAGTACCCTAGAGGCCGCGCCCACATCAGCTCCGACCCTTAGCTCGGAGCCAACTGCGCCAGTCGAGGATGGGTGGTTAGACACCGCCTCAGGGGCTGCAGTCTCAACGGTGATCGAGCCGAACACCAGCCTAACCCTCTACGCAGCCCGCGACTCCAAGGTGCCGGACTCTTTTCCGTACTCCGAACCATCCGTGCCCCTGCCAATCGAATCCGATTGGGCACCGATCATGGAATTCACTGCCGCGGATATCTTTCAGCACTCGCCCTTCGGCGACATTCTAAATTCACTAAGGTCTCTCTCTTTGTCAGGAGAGCCCTGGCCGGATTATGGCCAACATGATTGGGATGCGGACGACGAAGAAATTCGACACCCACCCACCACCCACTTCGTAGCCACTATCAATGATTTAACCGACATGCTCGACTTCGACTCCGAAGACATCGACGGTATGGACAACGATGTAGGAGACGAACATGAACCAACACCTATAGGGCACTGGAAAGCCACCTCGTCATATGACATATACATGGTGGATACATCCAAAGAAGGCAATGGCGACGGGATAGCGGAGGATGACCCCTCCAAGAAGCAACCCAAACACCGACGTCAGCGGCGCCGCTCTAAGTCCTGCCAAAGAAAAAGTGGTGATACCGGCACAGGAGATAATAACACTCCGGATAGTGCCGAAGACAACAACAAACCCCTCCAGCAAGATTTAGAGCAGGAGGATGGAGGAGCCAGCTCTCCCGAGAGAGCGGCAGAGGAGGATGACAATCACATGCCCCCCTCCGAAGACGAGGCAAGCCTCAGCGACGATGAATTCGCCGTACCAGAGGATCCCGTCGAACAAGAGCGCTTCAAGCGCCGACTTATGGCCATGGAAAATAGCCTGAAGAAAAAGCAGCAGCAGCTTCAAGCTGATCAAGATCAGCTAGCTGACAGATGGACTGAAGTCCTCGTGGCCGAGGAATATAAACTCGAGCGCCCCTCCAAGAGTTACCCAAGGCGCAGGTTACTACCCCGACTGGAGGAAGAAGCATATGATACGGCTGATCGGCCACCTCATGGCCGCGATAGAGAGGCATTCTAGCCAAAAGCTCAGCCTCCACCCCAACGCCATTCAAATAAAAAGGCATGGGGAGATATGCCAGACATGCGAGACATATTGGAGGACAAGGCAAAGCATACAAGATCGATTTACGGATCATGAGGGCGCACCACTCTGCGAGACGACAAATGTCACGCCGGATACAGTAAAAGCAAATCCGGCCAGGCTGAACACAGCGGGCAAGACCCATTCGAGCTGTGTCGCGATATAGCCCAATATAGAGGCACCACACACCCCTTATGCTTCATAGACGAAGTAATGGAACATCAATTCCTAGAAGGTTTCAAACCTGTAAATATTGAATCATATGACGGCACAACAGATCCCGCAGTATGGATTGAGGATTTCCTCCTCCACATCCACATGGCCCGCGGCGATGACTTACACGCCATCAAATACCTCCCACTAAAGCTCAAAGGACCAGCGCGGCATTGGCTTAACAGCTTGCCAGCAGACTCCATTAGCTGTTGGGAAGATCTGGAAGCCGCATTCCTCGACAACTTTCAGGGCACTTATGTGCGACCACCAGACGCTGATGATTTGAGCCACATAATTCAGCAGCCAGAAGAGTCGGCCAGGCAATTCTGGACTTGGTTCGTTACAAAGAAAAATCAAATCGTCGACTGTCCGGATGCGGAGGCCTTAGCGGCTTTCAAGCACAACATTGAGATGAGTGGCTAGCCCGACACCTTGGTCAGGAAAAGCCGAAATCTATGGCAGTTCTCATGACGCTCATGACCCGCTTTTGTGCGGGAGAAGACATCTGGCTGGCTCGCAGTAATAACATACCAAAGAACCATGGTACCTCAGATACCAAGGACAGCAATAGTAGGTCACGTCGCAACAAGCATAAGCGCCGCATTAACAGCGAAAATACTGAGGATACGACAGTCAATGCCGGATTCAAAGGCTCTAAACCCGGTCAGCGGAAAAAGCCATTCAAACAAAGTACGCCGGGTCCGTCCAGCTTGGACCGTATACTCGATCGCTCCTGTCAAATACACGGCACCCCAGACAAGCCAGCCAATCACACCAACAGGGATTGTTGGGTGTTCAAGCAGGCCGGCAAGCTAATTGCCGAAAACAAGGACAAGGGGCCACATAGCAATGACGAGGAGGAGCCCCGGCAGCCGCACACTGGAGGACAGAAGAGGTTTCCCCCGCAAGTGCGGACGGTGAACATGATATACGCAACCGACATCCCCAAGAGGGAGCGGAAGCGTGCGCTCAGGGACGTATATGTGTTGGAGCCAGTTGCCCCAAAGTTCAACCCTTGGTCCTCCTGCCCGATCACCTTCGGTCGCAGGGACCGCCCCACTAGTATCCATCATGGCGGATTCGCCGCACTGGTCCTAGACCCAATCATTGACGGATTTCACCTCACTCGAGTCCTTATGGATGGCGGCAACAACCTGAACCTGCTTTATCAGGACACAGTGCGTAAAATGGGTATAGACCCCTCAAGGATCAAACCCACAAAAACAACCTTTAAGGGCGTCATTCCAGGTGTAGAGGCCCATTGCACAGGCTCAGTTCCACTAGAAGTGGTCTTCGGATCCCCGGATAATTTCCGAAGCGAAGAGTTAATCTTCGATATAGTCCCGTTCCGCAGTGGTTATCACGCGCTGCTTGGGCGAATCACATTTGCTAGACTCAATGCGGTACCGCACTATGCATACCTCAAGCTCAAGATGCCAGGACCTCGCGGAGTTATTACAGTCAATGGAAACACAGAGCGCTCTATCCGAACAGAGGAGCACACCGCAACCCTCGCAGCAGAAATGCAAAGCAGCCTCTCTAGGCAATCAACAAGTTCGGCTCTTCACAGCCCGAACACCTTCAAGCGCGCTCGGGGCAATCGGCAAAAAGACCGCCTGGCGCGATCTGAGCTCGCGTAGCAATACAGCGGCCACCCCAATCCTAGCCCAGCGGCAAAACTCGTGCCGCGCGTACATAATTACGCATTAAAAATACCATGGGCACAAGTGGGGAAGGGGGCACAACTGTGGCACGCCCCAAGACGCGGCCTAAACCGCACTAGGGGCTTCCCGTTCGGTTATTTTTCTTTTTCTTTTAGGACCTTAATCTCTGGAAACACCGTCCGGCAGCACTATTGCCGAACACATGATGCAGTAACCAAGGAGGCAGACAACTACGTTATACCACAGAATTCCCAGGTTGATTATAGTAACGAGTGAAATATTTAATTTAATATCATTCCTTAGCTTGCCCTTGGAGGGGACATAGTCCTACTCTTTGCTTATCGCACTATCTGTATCACTCTGCTTTAACGCAATTTTTTAATAAACAATGCATGACATTACGACTATTATTGCATTCTTGTTATATATATATCTATGTGTTCATTAATGATGCCTTGCAACCGTACACCATGGTACGGCCAATACACCAGGGGCTTACGTACCCCGCAATGCGGTGTGAAAAGTCCGAACACTTTCACAAGTGCGACACCCCGAACTTATAGCATTATATGCATCAGCTCCGAATAATGTCTTTGGTCAAATGTTGGGTTTGCCCGACTCCTATGTTTTGGTACCTTATGTTCCGCTCTATCGGCTAAGGTAGCGCTAGGAGAACTACTGCGATTGTGCCCCGGTTCTGTTGGGTTCAGCACCTCAGTAGAGAAAGCTAAAACGGACTGTCATGATAAGGCGAGAGACCGGTCGCTGTTCGGCGAGGTTTTCAAGTCCCTAAAGACTTATGCCGCTTAGAGTGAGGGGCCAGCCCTGTCCGGCTTAAAGGTGTGTATCGCGCCCCGAATTCGGCCTTCCGAATACCAGGGGCTTCGCCGAAATTTAAAATTATAGAATTCTATGGCTAAGTGAGAGTGATAAAGCATTATTAGTCCGGTTGCATTGTTTGCTGTGCTGAGCACCTCCCTCGAAGGATCCAAACATGGGAACAAGAGTGCTCAGGTTTATCCCGAACACCCCAGCACTCATGGCATGGGGGCAGAAGCCGAGGACTAGCCATCTCTCAGATTGGATAAACAGCCAAACAGAAGGTAATATTTTAAATTCCAACAAGCGTTGCATAGCGCATATGAAACAAGTTTTCATACATACAGCATAAAACGAGCAAGTCTCATTCAAATATTACATCTTTTGAACAGTCATCCGCGATGAGACGGGCACCCGGTAGAACACCCTCGTAGTACATCTCGGGGTGGCGGTGCTCCTTGCCCTCTGGTGGCCCCTCCTTGATCAGCTTCACAGTGTCTAGCTTGACCCACTGCAATTTCACATGGGCGAAAGCCCGGCGTGCACCCTCAATGCAGACAGATCGCTTGACGACCTCCAGCCGCGGGCAGGCATCCATAAGCCGCCTCACCAGGCCGAAGAAGCTGTTCGGAAGGGCATCGCCAGACCACAGCTGGACTACAAAGCTCTTCATGTCCTGATCGGTCGCCTTATGTAGCTCGACCATCTGCTTCAGCTGGTCGCTCATTGGCACCGGATGTTCGGCCTCAGCATACTGAGACCAGAACAACTTCTCCGTCAAGCTTCCGTCCTCGGCCTGGTAAAATTGTGCGGCATCGGACACACTGCGGGGCATATCTGCGAATGCTCCTGAAGAGCTCCGGATCCGGGTAAGTAATCGGTAATTTACTTTTACATGCCTGCTTTGCATGTAGAAAGCCTTACTCGCTGCTATCTTCTTCATCGCATCGATCTCTTGGAGGGCCTTTTGGGCTTCGGCCTTGGCACTTTTTACACTCTCGAGGGCCACGGCAAGCTCAGACTCCCGCGTCTTTGAGTCAAGCTCCAACGCCTCGTGCTTCGCCACGAGAGCCTGGAGCTCTTGCTGCACCTCGCCCACCCGAGCCTCGTGCTTCTCTCGCTCGGTGCGCTCCTTGGCCGCTTTATCTTCGGCCTTGGTTAGCGCTTGCTTCAGGGTCGCCACCTTGGTCGTGGCCCCTAGCAAACATACAATGATCCTGTCATTTTGCAATCGCGTCCTTTTTTATATATACATATCTATAGACGGGGTATTACTTACCCTTGTTCTCCTCGAGCTGCCTCTTGGCAAGGCCGAGCTCTTTCCTGGACCCCTCGAGGTCCTGCTTCAGTACGGCGACCACCGCAGTCAGTGCGGCAGACGCTAGTAGCGAAGCCTGCATATGCGTATTGACACACTTATATTAGACTCCTGCGATATTATTTGATCCTCTGTTCGGCTTTTCTTTGTGAACACCAAACAAAGCATCAGGGGCTACTGTCTATGCGGTAATATTTCTACTACATTTTAAAACACTTACCTCAAAGCCTGTTAGAAGGCTGGCACATGCTTCGGTCAATCCGCTTTTGGCGGACTGAACCTTCTGGATCACCGCACTCATGATAGTGCGGTGCTCCTCGTCGATGGAAGCGCTGCGAAGCGCTTCCAGCAGATTGTCCGGTGCCTCTGGATGGACAGAGGTCACCGGCACAGGCGTCTTGCCCCTCTTAGAAGGAGGCCGCCTGCCCGAGCCCGGAACCGCTGGAGGGTCCGACGCGGTGTTCGCCTGAGGGCTGAACTCGGAGCTCTCGGGGGCCCCGTCCCCTCGGCTCCCGGAGTCCGGAAGGTCGCCTTGAGGCGCCTCCGGGACTATCTCCCCTTGATCCGGTGCCTCTTGAGAAACACATCGGCGTCGTCGGCAGGATGAGGGGAGGTGGCGGTCGGGACTGGATCGCTATCCATGTCCGACAAGCCCAAGGAGCCGTCCGATGATACCTCGATATTGGCTCGTGGCGGCCTGCATAATTATGTTCGGCGATTAGGGAAAACAGTGCGACAAAGGAATTCCATGAGTTACTCTGGTATCCGAACACTTACGATCTCCCCGGGGGCTTGGCCCTAGGCAACCAATCGCCTTCGCCTTCGTCGGCGGCGGTGGAACTGTCTGGAAGGAGAGTTCTTCCCTTCTTGGACTCTTCGGCCTCCCCAGATGGGGCGGCCTTCCTTTTCTTGTCTCCCTCGCGTGGAGGGGGAGCACCTTCTTCTTCCTCCTCGTCTTCGGGGGAGGAGTGTGCCGCAGAGTTATCGGATGATGAGTCCGATAACACCTGGCGCTGGAAACTCTTTCGTGTTCCCTTGGCCTTCTTGGTCTTCTCCTGCACCTTGTAAGGAGACGGAGTCAGCATCTCCGTCAGGAGAGCGCCCGCAGTATCTTCGGGCAAAGGGGCTGGACAGTCGATCTGCCCTGACATCTCCACCCAGTCCTGTCAAAGGCCTGGAGATTAGACCCTGCACATAATTAAGCTAGGGAAAATAAATGTCTTACGGGACGTATTGAACTCAATGAACGCGCTAGGCGCTTTGCGCTTAGTCCATGATCCTCGGCGAGAGAAGGAGGGACCTCGGCGCCCTTGAACAACACCTTCCAGATGTCCTTGTGCGTCATATCGAAGAGCTCGCTCAGAGTCTGGTGCTGGGCCGGGTCCAACTCCCATAAGGTAAAATCCCGTTGTTGACACGGGATGATCTGGCGGATGAGCATAACTTGGACTATGTTGACAAGCTTGAGCTTCTTGCTTGCCATACTCTGGATACATTTCTGGAGTCCATCCAGCTCCACCGATGAACCCCACGACAGACCCTTCTCTTTCCAGGAAGTGAGCCGTGTAGGGAATCCGGATCAAAACTCGGGGGCTACCGCCCATTTGGCGTCGCATGGCTCGGTGATGTAGAACCACGCCGACTGCCATCCCTTTATTGTCTCCACGAAGGAGCCTTCGAGCCATATGATGTTGGGCATCTTGCCCACCATGGCTCTACCGCATTCTGCTTGTTGGCCTCGTACCACCTTCGGCTTGACATTGAAGGTCTTTAACCACAGGCCGAAGTGGGGCCGGATGCGGAGGAAAGCCTCACACACGATGATGAACGCCGAAATGTTGAGGATGAAGTTCGGGGCCAGATCATGAAAGTCTAGCCCGTAGTAGAACATGAGACCATAGACGAATGGATGGAGGGGAAACCCTAGTCCGCGGAGGAAGTGGTGAAGGAAAACTACCCTCTCATGAGGTTCTGGGGTAGGGACGATCTGCCCCGCGGCGGGCAGCCGATGCGCGATGTTCACGGCTAGGTATCCGGCTTCGCGCAGCTTCTTGATGTCTCCCTCCGTGATGGAGGAGACCATCCACCTGCCTCCCGCTCCGGACATGATTGGAGAAGGTTGAGGTGGGAAGTGCGGACTTCGGCGCTAGAGCTCGAGTGTGTGAAAACGGATGAGTAAGGGAGGAAGAAGGCATGGATAGAAAGGTGAATCTTTATCCCTTTATATGGGCGGACGAAACTAAGCGTCCCCACTTGCCTAGTAAAACTCGCTTATCCCCCAAGTGCCGCAATTGATGGCGTGGTTGGGTTACCCACGCCCGTATTGATGAGAATCCCATAATAAGGGGACACGATCTCTGCTTTGACAAGACATGTCGAAAAACTGCCTCGCGTTATGTGCGGGGCTGGTTAAAAGAAGCGGTTCGAATAATCACCGGGCCATGACGTAACGTCACGCTGCCAAAACAAGCCAACAAATTAGATCTGCGAAAATATTATTCTCTCTACGGTGGAATGTGGAACTTATTTTGCAGGGTCGGACACTATCCTCGTATTCAAATTCTTCTGTGATGTATTCGGAGAAGGAACCTGCCTTGCAATGCCGAAGACAATACTGCGTGCCGGACTTATCATCATTGAAGCCTGGTTCAGGGGCTACTGAGGGAGTCCTGGATTAGGGGGTCTTCGGACAGCCGGACTATCTCCATTGGCCGGACTATTAGACTATGAAGATACAAGATTGAAGACTTCGTCTCGTGTCCGGATGGGACTCTACTTGGCGTGGAAGGCAAGCTAGGCAATACGGATATGGAATCTCCTCCTTTGTAACCGACCTTGTGTAACCCTAACCCTCTCCGGTGTCTATATAAACCTAAGGGTTTTAGTCCGTAGGGCAACAACCACAACATACCATCATACCATAGGCTAGCTTCTAGGGTTTAGCCTCTCTGATCTCGTGGTAGATCTACTCTTGTACTACCCATATCATCAATATTAATCAAGCAGGACGTAGGGTTTTACCTCCATCAAGAGGGCCCGAACCTGGGTAAAACATAGTGTCCCCTGCCTCCTGTTACCATCCGGCCTAGACGCACAGTTCGAGACCCCCTACCCGAGATCCGCCGGTTTTGACACCGACACCAACCCATCTGCACAGCCCTCTAGCCCCACCTAGGCCTAACCTAATCCTCCGCACGTCCGAAACCGTCCGATCGCAATCGGAGGGCTCCAAATCACCCCCTAGACCCAAACCCTAGCCTCCTTGCTATATAAGGAAGGCCTAGACCACCAGATTTGGAAACCCCCCTTTCCTTCCTCGTTTTCAGCGCCGGCCGAACCCATCTCGGCCACTTGGCGCCACCCCGCTCGCCAACCACCGCCAGCGCCGCCGTTCCAGCCAACGAGGGCCCGCCACCTGTCCCCTGCCTCCCTCCAGCCACCGCGGCCCGCGGAGCTCGTGCCAGGCCCGCTTGGGCCCCGATCTGGGCTCCGAAGCCCGAACCGCACCACCCGTGCGCCCCGAGCTCCAGATCGGGAGTGGAGCTCCCGATCCGGATCCCCGTCCCTGCCTCGCGACCCTACCAGATCAGCCTCACCGGAGTTCCGACCTCGTCAGAGATGAGTGGCCGCCGCCTTGTTCCTCTCCTCCTCCCTCTGGTTCTCCCTCTTCTTCCCCTCTCATGATCCTTTTTCTCCATCAGGAAGCCCCGCTGCTGCATGGGGTCACCACCGTCATCCTGCAGGTCCGCCAGAACATGCGCCACGTCACCGGTGCTCGTTCCCGCCGTCCCCATGCCAGATCCATTGAGCCACCGCCTGGATCCGCCACCTCGCGTCCATCCCCGTCGTCTGCTGGACCGCCCCGCCACCGGAGCGCCACCCCACCACCGGTGGCCGCCATTCCTGCCTGCTCGCATGAGTGCGTGCGAGCACACACATGCCTCCCATGCACGGGCCTCGGCCCACCGCTCGTGTTGACCGCGGTCCAGGCCCAGCGCCTCCTCACCTCGCGGCTGGACCACATCAGCGCTCGACCAGCCTCTCGACCGAGTTGGGCTTGGTCCATGGGTGAGGACGCGCCCACCCCTCTCCTATGCACTTTTGGGTAGATTTGGCCCGCTTCTATTTTTTTCTTTCAGCAAATTTTCCTTTTTATCCAGAGGCTGCAGTTTTACAGAAAAGTCCCTAAACTCCATGCATATTAAAACTTGCAAACCGTGCATCATATGTAAAAACATTATATATGAAAAATGCTTAGAATTTCATCTAGTTTAATAATATGCCAGTTTCATCTATGTTATAAATGTTTAAAATGTTGTTTGTTTAAATTTGCCTATTGCCATGCTAAAATGTTTTATTTCGTAACTAAATAACCATAGCTCCAAATTTAATAAACTTTGTATGTAAATTGGGTAGAAAAATGCCTAGTTTAACATGGTGCATTAATCTTGCATGTTTAAAAACTCTAAAATATGGTTTAGGACAGAACAGTACCAAATCCATAAATTGCATCTGAGGTTTTTCCGGAGTTGTTGTTTGTTGTTTTCGGCCTCATTTAAACTTGCCTAGATAGGTAGTTTTAATAATCTTCACCTCTTGCCATGTTTAATAACATTTAATATCAATGGGTAACTAAACGAGAGAGAACTAAATAAGTCACGTGGTGTTTCGTCAATATGCAACGGAGTTGCATACTGAGCTCCACTTAATTTGTAGGATTGTTTGTGCATTTTTGCCATGCCATGCCTCATTAAACCGGACATGCATCATACTTGGTTGTGCATCATGCCATGCTTAATTGATGGTTGTTTACCATGTTGTTTGCTTCTTTCCGGTGTTGCTTCTTCGGGTTGGTTCCGATAACGTCGCGTTTGTGAGGATTCATTCGACTTCGCCCGTTTGTCTTCTTCATGGACTCGTTCTTCTTCCTTGCGGGATCTCAGGCAAGATGACCATACCCTCGAAATCACTTCTATCTTTGCTTGCTAGTTGTTCGCTCTTTTGCTATGCCGCACTACCTACCACTTGCTATATAATGCCTCCCATATTGCCATGTCAAGCCTCTAACCAACCATCATAGCAAACTGTTGTTTGGCTATGTTACCGCTTTGCTCAGCCCCTCTTATAGCTTTGTTAGTTGCAGGTGAAGCTGAAGTTTGTTCCATGTTGGAACATGGATATGTTGGTATATCACAATATCTCTTACTTGGTAAAGGGTGGAAGGCTCGGCCTTATGCCTGGTGTTTTGTTCCACTCTTGCCGCCCTAGTTTCATCATACCAGTGTTATGTTCCTTGATTTTGCATCCCTTACGCGGTTGGGTGTTATGGGAACCCCTTGACAGTTCGCTTTGAATAAAACTCCTCTAGCAAGGCCCAACCTTGGTTTTACATTTGCCTAACAACCTATAACCTTCCCTTGGGTTTTCGCGAGCCCGAGGGTCATCTTATTTTAACCCCCCGGGCCAGTGCTTGTCTAAGTGTTGGTCCGAACCTGTCAGCCACTGGTGGCCACTAGGGGCAACTCTGGGCTGGTTTACCGGAAGTTTGGACAATCCGGTGTGCCCTGAGAACGAGATATGTGCAGCTCCTATCAGGATTTGTCGGCACATTCAGGCAGCTTTGCTGGTCTTGTTTTACCATTGTCGAAATGTCTTGTAACTGAGATTCCGAGACTGATCGGGTCTTCTCGGGAGAAGGAATATCCTTCATTGACCATGAGAGCTTGTGATGGGCTAAGTTGGGACACCCCTGCAGGGTTTGAACTTTTGAAAGCCGTGCCCACGGTTATGTGGCAGATGGGAATTTGTTAATATCCGGTTGTAGAGAACTTGAAACTTAACTTAATTAAAATGCATCAACCGCGTGTGTAGCCGTGATGGTCTCTTCTCGGCGGAGTCCGGGAAGTGAACATGGTTCTTATGTTATGCTTGAACGTAAGTAGTTTCAGGATCACTTCTTGATCACTTCCAGTTCACGACCGTGAATTGCTTCTCTTCTCGCTCTTATTTGCGTACGTTAGCCACCATATCTGCTTAGTGCTTGCTGCAGCTCCACCTCACTACCCTTCCCTACCCATAAGCTTAAATAGTCTTGATCTAGCGGGTGTGAGATTGCTGAGTCCTCGTGACTCACAGATACTTCCAAACAGTTGCAGGTGCTGATGATACCAGTGCAGTTGACGCAACCCAGCTCAAGTGGGTGCTCGATGAAGATCTTGATCGTTGCTTTGTTTCTTTTTCGGTTGACCAGTAGTGGAGCCCAGTTGGGACGATTGGGGATCTTGCATTTGGGGTTGTCTTCTTTTATTTTGGTTCCGTAGTCGGACCTTGATTGTATTCTGGATGATGTATGTTTAACTTGTATTTGTGTGAAGTGGCGATTGTAAGCCAACGCTTTATCCCATTCTTTTTCAGTACATGGGATTGTGTGAAGATTACCCCTCTTGTGACAAACCTACAATGTGGCTATGCCTCTAAGTCGTGCCCCGACACCTGGGAGATATAGCCGCATCGTGGGTGTTACAGTGTGAGATAGAGAGAGAATAAGGGGGGAGAGTGTTAGATGCATGGGTCTATCTAGTGCGAGCGAGATATGTGTATGTGTAACCTAGGGAGATATAAAGCCTAATGGAGAGAGAGGAGCCTCGAGGCGGCTGAGTGGTGCATGAGAGAGCAGAGAGAGAAATAGATACTCCCTCCTTTCGATAATGTAGTGCATATAATTTTTTCAATAGTCAAATTGGAAGCTTTACCAAGTTTATAGAGAAAATTATTTATATCTGCAATACCAAAGATATATCTTATGAAACTACATCTTGTGACGAATCTAATGATATATGTCTGCCGTTCTAGATGTAAATGTTTTTCTCCACATACCTGGTCAAACTTTTTGAGGTTTGACTTTTCAAAAAATGTATATACTATGGATCAAAGAGAGTACCTAAGTCGAGAGAGATCAAGTGTGTGTGAAGGAGAAAGAGTGAGTGTGCAAAAAGAGAGAGAGAGAGTGTGTGTTTGAAAGAGAAAGGGGCAACACACGATAATAGAGAGAAAGTGTGTGTGTCTTATGCAAACATATCATGCATGCATATCCAAGAGAGAAAGAAAGGTGAGGAGATACACGGAGATAGCGTGTGGTTGTTTGCAATGGAGAGAGAGACCCATATAGCACGTGTCCAAGAGAGTTCTGGCAAACAAGGGGCATAGGTTGAGAGGGATGTATGGAGAAAATGGAGGCATGGAGAGGGTGAGAGAGGGTGTGTATTGTTGGGGAACACAGTAATTTCAAAAAAATTCCTACGCACACACAAGATCCATCTAGGTGATGCATAGCAACGAGCAAGAAGAGTGTGTCCACGTACCCTCATAGACCGAAAGCGGAAGCGTTTAGTAACGCGGTTGATGTAGTCGAACGTCTTCGTGATCCAACCGATCCAAGTACCGAACGCACGGCACCTCCGCGATCTGCACACGTTCATCTCAGTGACGTCCCTTGTACTCTTGATCCAGCTGAGGCCGAGGGAGAGTTTCATCAGCATGATAGCGTGATGACGGTGATGATGAAGTTACCGACGCAGGGCTTCGCCTAAGCACTACAACGATATGACCGAGGTGGAAATCTGTGGAGGGGGGCACCACACACGGCTAAGATAACTGTCAACTTGTGTGTCTATGGGGTGCCCCCTCCCCCGTATATAAAGGAGTGGAGGAGGGGAGGGCCGGCCCTCTCTATGGCGTGCCCCAAGGGGGATTCCTACTCCTAGTAGGAGTAGGTTTCCCCCCTTCCCTAGTTGGAGTAGGAGAAGAAGGAAGAGGGAGAAGGAGAGAAGGAAAGGGGGCCGGCTGAGGGAGTCCTGGACTAAGGGGTCCTTGGGCGTTCGACCTGTTAGCCATGGGCCGGACTGATGGGCTATGAAGGTACCAAGACCGAAGACTGCACCCGTGTCCGGATGGGACTCTCCTTGGCCTGGAAGGCAAGCTTGGCGACCGGATATGTAGATTCCTTTCTTTGTAACCGACCTTGTGTAACCCTAGATCCCCCAGTGCTTATATAAACCGGAGGACTTAGTCGAGAGAGGGGGAGAATTCATTATCATAGCCATACAAGCTAGACCTCTAGGGTTTAGCCATTACGATCTCGAGGTAGATCAACTCTTGTAATACTCATACTCATCAATATCAATCAAGCATGACGTAGGGTATTACCTCCATAGAGAGGTCCCGAACCTGGGTAAACATCGTGTCCCTTGTCTCCTGTTACAATGGACCTTAGACGCACAGTTCGGGACCCCCTACCCGAGATCCACCAGTTTTGACACTGACATTGGTGCTTTCATTGAGAGTTCCACTGTGCCATCGACGGAAGGTTTTGATGGCCCCTTCAATCGTCGATAGTGACACTGTCCAAGGAGAAACTTTGCTTCCCGGACATATCTTCATGTTCGGCGGCTTCGCACTGCGGGCCAACTCATGTGGCCACCTGGAGCAGACCGTTAGCTACGCCCCTGGCCATCAAGTCAGATTTGGGAGCTCGAACTACGTTGCGGACATCCGTGGAGACTCGATCCTCGCCGGATTCGAGACCGCGGCTGCCACCCCCGGTCACCCCGATGATCATGACCTAAATTTGTCATTAGACCGCATCCAGGAGATCGCCCCTGTAGCCGATCTGGCCTTAGAGCCAGAGTAGACTGCGCCATCCGAGGACGGGAGGATCAACCCCACCACGGAGGCCACAGATTCCACGGCGTTGGAGCCGCACATAGACTCAACCTCTCACGACGTCTTTTTCACCGGAACTCCAGACTCGTCTCCGGCCATAAGTTCCAAGCCATGTGAGCTCGCAGACGCCGAACTTGATCGTTTATCGATCTTCGAGTTCAGCGCCATAGACATCTTCCAGCAGTCGCCTTTGGGCGACATGCTAAACTCTTTAAAAACATGTCCCTGGCGAAGGTCCCACAACCGAACTATATCCGGTTCGGACTAGGGGCCGACGAGGGAGAATTTCACTCCCCACCCGCCACCCACTTCATAGCCACTGTCGACGACTTAACCGACCTGCTCGATTACGGCTCCGAAGACATCGACAGTATGGACGATGATGGGAGGAGGAACATGGCCAAAACCTGCCGGTTATCGGATGCCGGACGACCACTTCTTCGTACAAAGTATACATGGTGGATACACGTAAAGAACCTCATGACGATGACAAAGAAGACCCAGTTAAGGATAAACTTCCTGGGACACAACATAGACACCGGCGTCAGCGGCGCCGCTCTACGTCACGCCGTGCAAAAGACAGCAACACCGGCACCAGAGAAAATAATACTCCGGACGATGCCGAAGACAATGAAGACCCTGTTGGGGCAACGTCCGAACAGAATGAATGGGAGTACGGGCACGATAGCCCTGATGAACATGCCATACACTAAAACTCAAAGGACCAGCTCGGCACTGGTTAAATAGTCTGCCAAAAAATTCTATTGGCAGTTGGAAAGATTTGTAGGATGCATTTCGCGACAACTTCCAAGGAACATATGTCCGGCCACCGGACACCGATGACTTAAGTCACATTATCAAGCAGCCCGAAGAGTCAGCTAGGAAGCTCTGGACTAGGTTCTAAGTTAAAAAGAACCAAATCGTTGACTGTCCGGACGCGGAAGCCCTTACGGCCTTCAAACATAGCGTCCGGGATGAGTAGCTTGCACACCACCTCGGTCAAGAAGGACCTAAACACATGACATCCCTTACCGCTCTAATGGCTCTCTTTTGAGCGGGAGAAGACAGCTGGCTCACTCGTAGAAGCAACAGCGCCAGCGACTCGGGCACCTCCGAAATCCGAGACGGCAATGGTAAGCCACGACAAAGCAAACACAACAGTCACAATGATAATGAAAGATCACGCGACATAGCGGTCAATGCTGGATTCAACAATCCCAAACCCGGTCAACGGAAAAAGCCATCCAACGCAAACCGAGACGGACCATCCAACCTAGATAGGATATTGGACCAACCCTGCCAGATTCACGGACACCTCGATAAACCAGCTAATCATACCAACAGAAGCTGTTGGGTCTTCAAGCAGGTCGGCAAGCTCAAAGCCGAACACAAGGGGAGGGGGCCGCCAGACGATAGGGACGACAAAAGGGTTCACTAACCAAATATCGGGAGTCAAAAGCAATTTCCCCCCGAGGATCGATCAATCACGGAGTGGAAATAGCAGTTCGGCTTCCGCCGCCCACTTCATATACCCGCAAAATTTGTACCGCGCATACATCACTACGCACTCAAGATACCATGGGCATTGGCGGAAGCACAATACGGATAAGCTTGCAAACATTCCAGTAACATTTTTTATCTACTTTCCTTTTTCTTTCTTTTCTCTTAAAAACAGGTGACGCAAAGGACAAATATATAAACTGACTCCATCGGAGTTCGGATCCACCTAAGGGGCTATTCCTGTCAAGGAGTCCCTTCCCCGAGGACAGGCAGCGCAAACGTGCAACAGGAGGTTCAAAATTATTTTTTGTAGACCACACTCTCTATTTCGAGCCTGTAAAATGCCTTTTTCCTCCACCTTCGACCCCAGGCATATTAAATAGCCGGGGTTGCGGCTTTGTTATCTATATACATGATTGGCACATCACTCAAGATCCCAGTAAAAATAATCCATTCTTTTCTAAAGGACCGAGTTTTGCCCCTATGGTTGTTTCAAACATACACCTCGGCATAACTTGCCAGGGGCTCGGTATGGGAACAAGTGAGTTGCCGACAAGTCCGAACAACTCTATAGCGCACTTCGGCGTCGCGAGTTTGGCCTTATATGCATCAGCTCCGAATCATGTCTTGGGTCAATAGTTGGGTTGCCCGGCTCCTGTGCTTGCTATCCTACGTTCCGCTCTATCGGCTAGGGTAGTAAAGGGAGAACTACTGCGATTGTGCTTCCGGTTCACCTGGTTAAGCACCTCAGTAGAGAAAGCCGAAAATTGACTGTCATGATGCGGCGGGAGCTGTTCAACCATTTGATGACTTATTGGAATCTTTAGTGATTCCTCCGTGTCACATGAAGGACCTCTTTCCGGTCAAATATGTAAACACATCGTATGAATAAGCCGCATACATACCAGGGTTATGTCGTAGACCCACCATAAAACTCCTATGGCTAAGTGAAAGTGTTAACGCCCTATAGTCTGGTTTCCTGGTTCACCGCATTGACACCTCCTGCACGGACCAAGACGTTGGGTCAAGAGTGATCAGATCCTTTTTCAAACACCCCCGTACTTCCTATGAGGGGGCTGAAGCCGACGACTGGAAAACTTCCAGATCATATAAAAACGGCTGCACAGGAGGAACAAAAGCCTTTAGGCAAAAATAAAAAATAAAGACATATTACAACAATTGTCTTTTTCATAAAAAATTCACTCGAATATTATGCCTTTCGAACATTGACCTTCTATCAAGCGGGCAGCCTCCAAGACATCCTCGTAGTAATACTCCGGTGCATGATGGTCCTTGCCCTTTGATAATTCTCCGTCGTATTTACTTTTCCAAACACCTTTGCCCTTGTTTTGGACTCTAACTTGCAAGATTTGAATGGAACTAACCCGGACTGACACTGTTTTCAGCAGAACTTCCATGGTGTTATTTATGTGCAGAAACAAAAGTTCTCGGAATGACCTGAAACTTCAGGAAGACTATTTTTGGAAATAATAAAAAAATACTGGCAAAAGATCAAGACCAGGGGGCCCACACCCTATCCATGAGGACGGGGGGCGTGCCCCCTACCTCGTGGGCCCCCTGGAGCTCCTACAACCTCAACTCCAACTCTATATATTCGTGTTCAAGAGAGAAAAATCAGGGAGAAAGATTCATTGTGTTTTACGATATGGAGCCGCCGCCAAGCCCTAAACTCTCTCGGGAGGGATGATCTGGAATCCGTTCGGGGCTCCGGAGAGGGAATCCGTCGCAATCGTCATCATCAACCATCCTCCATCACCAATTTCATGATGCTCACCACCGTGCGTGAGTAATTCCATCGTAGGCTTGCTGGACGGTGATGGGTTGGATGAGATTTATCATGTAATCGAGTTAGTTTTGTTAGGGTTTGATCCCTAGTATCCACTATGTTCTGAGATTGATGTTGCTATGACTTTGCTATGCTTAATGCTTGTCACTAGGGCCCAAGTGCCATGATTTCAGATCTGAACCTATTATGTTTTAATGAATATATGTGAGTTCTTGATCCTATCTTGCAAGTCTATGGTCACCTACTATGTGTTATGATCCGGCAACCCTGAAGTGACAATAATAGGGACCACTTCTGGTGATGACCGTAGTTTGAGGAGTTCATGTATTCACTATGTGTTAATGCTTTGGTCCGGTACTCTATTAAAAGGAGGCCTTAATATCCCTTAGTTTCCACTAGGACCCAGCTGCCATGGGAGGGTAGGACAAAAGATGTCATGCAAGTTCTTTTCCATAAGCACGTATGACTATATTCGGAATACATGCCTACATTACATTGATGAATTGGAGCTAGTTCTGTGTCACCCGAGGTTATGACTGTTACATGATGAACCACATCCTGCATAATTCTCTATCACCGATCCATTTCCTACGAGCATTCCATATATTGTGCTTCACTTATTTACTTTTCCGTTGCTATTGCTATCATCACTACAAAACACCAAAAATATTACTTTTGCTATCGTTACCTTTTGCTACCATTACCACTACTATCATATTACTTTGCTACTAAATACCTTGCTGCAGATATTAAGTTTCCAGGTGTGGTTGAATTGACAACTCAGCTGCTAATACTTGAGAATATTCTTTGGCTCTCCTTGTGTCGAATCAATAAATTTGGGTTGAATACTCTACCATCGAAAACTGTTGCGATCCCCTATACTTGTGGGTTATCAAGACTATTTTCTGGCGCCGTTGCCGGGGAGCATATCTATATTCTTTGAGTCACTTGGGATTTATATCTGCTTATCATTATGAAGAACTTGAAAGATCCAAGAACCAAGATTTATCCCTCAACGACGAGGGGAGGTAAGGAAGTGCCATCTAGCTCTGCACTTGATTCACCTTCTGTTTTGAGTAAGCTTGCGACACCTAAACCTGCTTCTGCTATTAATTTTGATATGTCGCATATTATTGATGATGCCACTTGTGCTATGCATGATACTTATGATGAAACTACTTCTATGCCTGATACTACTATGCCACTCGGTGAATTTCTTGATGAACAACTTGCTAGGGCTAGAGAGAATGAAATTATTGAAACTGATAATACTGATGAAAGTGATTATGAAGGCTCTCCTAATAAATATGAATTACCTGCTGTGCCTGAGGCTATGTTATGGATGAAGAAACTAAAAGAGACTTTCTTGCTTGCAATGATAGAAGTGATCTTAAGAAATTATTAGCTAAGCTTAAACGAAAAACTTTGAATGCTAGAATGAAATATGATCCTGCTTATGCTACTTCACCTATCTTTGTTACTGATAAAGATTATGAATTATCTATTGATCCTGATATAATTACTTTAGTTGAATCTGATCCTTTGTATGGCTACGAATCCGAAACTGTTGTGGCACATCTTACTAAATTAAATGATATAGCCACCCTGTTCACTAATGATGAGAGAACTCGTTACTTTTATATCCTTAAAATATTTCCGTTCTCACTAAAGGGTGATGCTAAGATATGGTTTAATTCTCTTGATCCTGGTTGTGTGCGTAGTCCCTAGGATATGATTTATTACTTCTCTGCTAAATATTTCCCTGCTCATAAGAAACAAGCTGCCTTAAGGGATATATATAATTTTGTGCAAACTGAAGAAGAGAGTCTCCCACAAGCATGGGGGAGGCTTCTCCAATTACTTAATGCTTTGCCTGATCATCCTCTTAAGAAAAATAAAATACTCGATATCTTTTATAATGGACTAACCGATGCTTCCAGAGATTACATGGATAGTTGTGCTGGTTCTATTTTCAGGGAAAGAACACCGTATGAAGCTGAAATTCTATTGAATAATACATTGACAAATGAAAATAATTGGACACTTCCTGAGCCAACTCCTAAGCCTATTCCTAAACCAACTCCGAAGAAAAGAGGTGTTCTATTTCTGAGTCCTAAAGATATGCAAGAGGCAAAGAAATCCATGAAAGAAAAGGGTATTAAAGCTGAAGATGTTAAGAATGTACCTCCTATTGAAGAAATACATGGTCTTAATTTACCGCCTATTGAAGAAACACATGGACTTTATAACCTGACACAGGTAGTAAAGGTAAATTCTCTCTATAGATATGATAAAGCTGAAATCCCATTCACCAAGTTTGCTAGCCCATGCTTAGATGAGTTTGATAAATTTATGGTTAAGCAAGAAGACTTCAATGGTTATTTTGGTAGAGAATTAAAACGCAGTGCTGATATGCTTGAACACTTGGGTGATTATATGACTAATGTCAAATGTGAACTTAAACTTATTATACATGCCTCTATGGTTACCACTCAAGTAGAACAAGTACTTAAAGCTCAAAATGATTTGCCCAATGAATTGAATAGTAAGAATAAGGACTATGCTATTAGAGTGGCTACTAGAACTGGTAAAATGACTCAGGAACCTTTGTGTCCTGAAGGCCACCCTAAGAGAATTGAGCAAGATTCTCAGAGAAATAATATAGATGCACCTAGTCCTTCTAAAAGGAAGAAAAAGAAAAATGATATGCCTTTGCATGCTTCTAGTGAACCTGTTGCTGAAACACCTGAGAATCCAAATGATATTTCTATTTCTGATGCCGAAACACAATCTGGTAACGAACCTGAAACTAGTGATAATGTTAATGATGATGCTCAATCTAGCAATCATAATGATATAGAAATTGAACCTGCTGTTGATCTTGATAACCCACAATCAAAGAATCAACGTTATGATAAGAAAGACTTTGTTGCTAGGAAGCACGGTAAGGAAAGAGAGCCTTGGGTTCAGAAACCCATGCCTTTTCCTCCCAAACCATCCAAGAAAAAGGATGATGAGGATTTTGAGCGCTTTGTTGAAATGATTAGACCTATCTTTTTGCGTATGCGATTAACTGATATGTTGAAAATGAATCCTTATGCTAAGTACATGAAAGAAACTGTTACTAATAAAAGAAAGATACCGGAAGCTGAAATTTCCACCATGCTTGCTAATTATACTTTTAAAGGTGGAATGCCTAGGAAACTAGGAGATCCCGGAGTACCAACTATACCATGCTCCATTAAAAGAAACTATGTTAAAACTGCTTTATGTGATCTTGGAGCCGGTGTTATTGTTATGCCTCTCTCTTTATATCGTAGACTTGATTTGAATAAGTTGACACCTACTGAAATATATTTGCAAATGGCTGATAAATCAACTGCTATACCTATCGGTATTTGTGAGGATGTGCCTGTTGTGGTTGCAAACGTTACTATTTTAACGGGCTTTGTTATTCTTGATATTCCCGAGGACGATAGTATGTCTATTATTCTTGGAAGACCCTTTTTGAATACTGCAGGGGCTGTTATTGATTGCACCAAAGGCAATGTAACTTTTCATGTTAATGGTAATGAGCATACGGTACACTTTCCGAGGAAACAACCTCAAGTCCACAGTATCAATTCTATTGGAAAAATTCCATCGATTATTTTTGGAGGTTTTGAATTTCCTCTTCCTACTGTCAAGAAGAAATATGATATTCTAATTATTGGGGATGTGCATATCCCCGTTGAGGTAACCTAGTGTTATTAAAAAATTCTCCGGTTTCATGTTATTCAGAATGAATTTGTTAACAAGACTTGATCAACCTTGTTAGTGGATTCCTTTTGATGAGCACGAGATGGATGAATTTAGAAGACACAACTCTCTGTACCCTCTTTTTTACTTTCTGTTATTTATATTAAATAAAGCAAAAATAGTATTTTATGTCTGTTATCTAAATTATCCATGCAATATAAAAATACCCTGAAAATAAAAGCTCTCCAAATGCCCTAAAATTTAAATATGATTTTTTCTGGAATATTTGAGAATATTTGGCACTGAGAACACAACAGGGGGCATCCACCTGGCCACGAGGGTGGAGTGCGCGCCCTACCCCCTAGGCGCCCCCTGCCTCGTGGGCCCACGGTGGCCCTCCTCCACTTATTCCTGCACCCTTACACTCCTTCTTCCTCCCACAAACACCATTATCTAGCTCAATCACGAGTTCTAGCTCATTTTGCTGTGATTTTCGATCTCCTTGCTCAAAGCACCTCTCACAAAACTGCTTTGGGGGATTGTTCCTTGGTATGTGACTCCCCCATTGGTCCAATTAGTTTTTGTTCTAGTGCTATATTCATTGCAAATTTTTGCTGCCTAGGTGACCATGTTCTTGAGCTTGCATGTCAAATTTATATGGTTCCAAGTAGCTCTAATGCATGATACAGACTCTAGGCACTTGTAGGAGTAGTTGCTATCAATTTTGTTGAGTTTGGTGTACTTTTATTTGAAGTTACTAAAATTTTTAGAATTTTTCAGAAAATAATGAAGAGATTTTTGAGGGGCTCATCGAGCTGAAGCTCGAAGGAAAAGCAAAATGAAGAAGCAAAGAGGCCCAAATATAATCTGCCTCGCATCACGGAGGTTCGTCCGTGTGAATGGCCTTGTGATGATTTCTTGAGAGTAGCCAGGATATATGATGATTTCTATGAATGGCTGAGAATGCAGGCCGCACCGCCTTCCTCCATGACCAGCACGAACAATATCTCTTACTCACCAATATTTTGTGCAAAAGTTTCATTTCCATGCTAGGAGCTCACCACCTATGGTGGATTTTTATTTATATGATGAGCATAAGGAGATGCCACTTCGTGATTTTTGTTGGGTTTGTTTGACCCCTTTCGAGGGCATCATAGAGGAACCACATCGCGGCGATGTGGATGGGTTTATTGATACCATCACTGTGGGGGAAACGAGGAAGATTTCCGATGCACGAACTACTATCATACACTTTCCCGTTCTACATTACTTTGCTATATTTGCTAGTAGATGCTTAATTGGGCGCGGAAACTGTGGAAACCTGAGTGCCCCTGATATTGTTATTTTGTGCCATGCCTTATTTCGTGATGATACATTCAGCATGGGTGCTATTATTGCAAATCGGTTAAATCTTAACCGTACTAAGGTCCCCATCTTTGGAGGCATCTTCGCCTCGCGCCTAGCTGCACATTTTAACATACCTATTAGGCATTATGAGAAGGAAGAAAAATTGCTACCTCCTATTTATTTAAATTATAAGAGTATGGTAGCACACGATTTTATTGTTAAGAATATGGAAAATGAGCTCAAATACAAATTGTTCTTTCATAAACATCATCCTGAGACTATTACACTGCCCACTCCTTCCTTGTTTGATTTATCTGCAGGTAAGTACCTTGTTCCGTTAGAGGCTATTCACGCCTATCGGAACCCTACATCAGCCACAGAGCCAGAGTCGGAACCACAAGTTGATCCTCCACGACAGTCTAATTACCAGTGGGATCCGGAGATGATTGCCAACCAGTGTCAATCAGAGTCTTCTTCTTCTCAGTACAACCCCAACTATTACTATGGATATCCGCCAGGCCAACCGTGGCCATAAACCAACTTAGGCCAAAAGCCTAAGCTTGGGGGAGTACGTATTTGCCATCGACATTACATTTATGTTCACACACTCATTGCTAGTGGTGTGTGCTCATACTTTTTCATTGTATTATCCATGCTAGTTTATTTCCTTTTTATTGTTTTATTCTTGTGTGTTTGATAAACCTTAAGAAAAACAAAAAAAATTAGTCGTAGCTTTTAATTAGTTTACTTTCCATGCTTGTAGTAGTAAGTAAAAAGAAAACGCAAAAAGATTTCTTGTTCTTCTTTTGCTTGTTGGGAGCTTTCCCGTGTATATAGTTTTATTTCTTTTCTTTTCTTTTCTTTGGGGGTCGATAGGAGAAGATCATGATTAAATTGTTGAAGTGGCTCTTATATGCATTATAGTTGATCTGACAAAAGAGCCCATATTGCCTTGTCTTCTCCTATTTATTGAATGCTTGCAGATTCCAGCTTAGTCCAATGCACGTGCACTATTATTATTATCCACATCATTCGGTCGTGCAAGTGAAAGGCAATTATGATGATATATGATGGACTAATTGAGATGGGAGAAGCTGGTATGAACTCGACCTCTCTTGTTTTTGTAAATATGATTAGTTAATCATTCCTGATTCAGCCTATTATGAATAAACATGTTTGCGATGACAATTAGAGATCATAGTTTCTTATGCCATGCTTAATTAGCTAGGAGCTTATAATGGTTTACCTTGCGTGCCAACATGCTATTAAAACGGTTGTGATGTGGTATGATAGGGTGGTATCCTACTCTGAATGATTTAAGTGACTTGACTTGGCACATGTTCACGCATGTAGTTGAAACAAAATCAACATAGCCTTCACGATATTTATGTTCATGGTGGATTATATCCTACTCATGCTTGCACTCAATGTTCATTAACTTTAATGCATGTTCATGGCTGTTGTCGCTCTCTAGTTGGTCGCTTCCCAGTCTTTTGCTAGCCTTCACTTGTACTAAGTGGGAATACTGCTTGTGCATCCAATTCCATAAACCCCAAAGTTATGCCATATGAGTCCACTATACCTTCTTATATACGGTATCTACCTGCCGTTCCAAGTAAATTTGTATGTGCCAAAGTCTAAACCTTCAAATAAATATCCTGTTTTGTATGCTCGAATAGCTCATGTATCAACTAGGGCTGTCCGTATCTTCCATGTTAGGTGGGTTATTCTCAAGAGGAGTGGAATATGCTCCTCACTCACGAGAAAATGGCTGGTCACCAGGATGCCCAGTCCCATGCTTTATGCAAATCAAATCAAAATAATTGCAAACAAAACTCCCCCTGGGACTCTTGTTAGTTGGAGGCACTCGTTGTTTCGAGCAAGCCATGGATTGATGCTTGTTGGTGGAGGGGGAGTATAAACTTTACCATTCTGTTTGGGAACCACCTATAATGTGTGTAGCATGGAAGATATCGCCATCTCTTGGTTGTTATGTTGACAATGAAAGTATAGCGCTCAAAATATTATTCACCTCTATTTCAAAACCAAGCTCTGGCACCTCTACAAATCCCTGCTTCCCTCTTGGAAGGGCATATCTATTTACTTTTATGCTGAGTCATCCTCCTCTTATTAAAAAGCACCCGCTGGAGAGCACCTCTGTCATTTGCATTCATTACTGATTAGTTTACATCGAGTATGACTTGACTGGATCTCTTGTACCATGAATTACAATGTCTAGTCACTCCTTTATCTTTAAAGGTGCTCTGCATTTATGTTTTGCAGTCTCAGAAAGGGCTAGCGAGAGACCATCTTGTTATATCATATTATGATTGTTTTGAGAAAGTGTTTTCATTCGAGATTTATTACTATTGCTCGCTAGTTGATTATGCCATTGATATGAGTAAACATGAGACCTAAGCGTTATTGTGAATATGGTTAGTTTATAATCTTTGCTGAAAACTAGATGCTGACTTTACATATTTACAACAAGAGCAAACAGAGTTTGTAAAAGTTTTTCTTTACCACTTTCAGTTTTTCAACTGAATTGCTTGAGGACAAGCAAAGGTTTAAGCTTGGGGGAGTTGATACGTCTCTGTCGTATCTACTTTTCCAAACACTTTTTCCCTTGTTTTGGACTCTAACTTGCATGACTTGAATGGAACTAACCCGGACTGACGCTGTTTTCAGCAGAATTGCCATGGTGTTATTTATGTGCAGAAACAAAAGTTCTCGGAATGACCTAAAACTTCACGGAGACTATTATTGGAAAAAAATAAAAAATACTGGCAAAAGATCAAGACCAAGGGGCCCACACCCTAGCCACGAGGGTGGGGGGCGCGCCCCCTACTTCGTGGGCCCCCTGGAGCTCCTTCAATCTCAACTCCAACTCTATATATTCGTGTTCGGAGAAAAAAAATCAGGGAGAAAGATTCATCGCGTTTTACGATATAGAGCCGCCGCCAAGCCCTAAACTCTCTCGGGAGGGCTGATCTGGAGTCCGTTCGGGGCTCCGGAGAGGGGAATCCGTCGCCATCATCATCATCAACCATCCTCCATCACCAATTTCATGATGCTCACCGCCGTGCGTGAGTAATTCCATCGTAGGCTTGCTGGACGGTGATGGGTTGGATGAGATTTATCATGTAATCGAGTTAGTTTTGTTAGGGTTTGATCCCTAATATCCATTATGTTTTGAGATTGATGTTGCTATGACTTTGCTATGCTTAATGCTTGTCACTAGGGCCCGAGTGCCATGATTTCAGATCTGAACCTATTATGTTTTCATGAATATATGTGAGTTCTTGATCCTATCTTGCAAGTCTATAGTCACCTACTATGTGTTATGATCCGGCAACCCCGAAGTGATAATAATCAGGACCACTTCCGGTGATGACCGTAGTTTGAGGAGTTCATGGATTCACTATGTGTTAATGCTTTGGTCTGGTACTCTATTTAAAGGAGGCCTTAATATCCCTTAGTTTCCACTAGGACCCCGCTGCCACGGGAGGGTAGGACAAAATATGTCATGCAAGTTCTTTTCCATAAGCACGTATGACTATATTCGGAATACATGCCTAAATTACATTGATGAGTTGGAGCTAGTTCTGTGTCACCCTAGGTTATGACTGTTACATGATGAACCACATCTGGCATAATTCTCGATCACCGATCCATTGCCTACGAGCTTTCCATATATTGTTCTTCGCTTATTTACTTCTCGTTGCTATTGCTATCATCACTACAAAACACCAAAAATATTACTTTTGCTATCGTTACCTTTTGCTACCGTTACCACTACTATCATATTACTTTGCTACTAAATACCTTGCTGCAGATATTAAGTTTCCAGTTGTGGTTGAATTGACAACTCAGTTGCTAATACGTGAGAATATTCTTTGGCTCCCCTTATGTCGAATCAATAAATTTGGGTTGAATACTCTACCCTCAAAAACTGTTGCGATCCCCTATACTTCTGGGTTATCACCCTTGGGTGGACCCTGCGCTGCAACATCAACGGCCTTCATCTTGCCCCAGTATGTTTTGACTTGGACAAAGGCCATCCGTGCACCTTCAATGTACGCCGACTGCGTTACGACGTCGATACGTGGCACCGCATCAGCAAGCCGCCGCACCAAGCCAAGATAGCTACTCGGAATCGGCTTCGTCGGCCACAGCTAAAGTATGACGTTCTTCATGGCAGCACCAGACATCCTGTGAAGCTCGGCCCATTGGGACATCTGTTCATTTAGGAGCAGAGGGCGTTTCGACACGCCGAACTGTGACCAGAAAAGCTTCTCCCTTGCATACCCCTCTTGCGCTTGGTAAAACTGCGCCTCATCGGATGAACTCTTCTGCAGGTCCAAAAACACGTCTAGAGAACTCCATACTTGGTTAAGCTGAGCATAATTCGGATCGCCGAACTTAGTCTGTAATAAAAAGGGCTTACCAACTACAATATCCCCAACCTGCCAGATCTCTTCATGTGCTGCTATGGATTCATACGACGATTCTCTTGCCTCTCATAAGGCCTTGTCAAGTTCAGCCGTTTTGGCTTCATTTTCCTTCTCAAGAAGTTCACAGCGGCTCACAACTTTTTTCAGTTCGAGCGCCATCATGGATATCTTCTCCTCGTCTTGGCGCCGAGTAGCTTGTTCGACTTTTAACTCAGCCGATACCTTTTCGGCAGCTGCATCACTAAACTGGGCCTGCTCCTTGGCCCGGGCCAGCTCCACCCGAAGTATTTCAACAGCGGCATCGCCATCTGTAGTCATGCATATTCCAGTTTATAATTTCAGCGTCATGCTTATATCACAAAAATGTACGTAAAGGGACCGCCTCGAATATGTACCTTGTGCCTCGTCAAGACGCTTATTGATTAAGCAATGTCATCCCCGGCCACGTCAAGCTTCCATTGTAGCTCGGTAATATCCGTAGTCTATGAAGTAGCTAGGGGGGAGGCAGCCTGTGTTCAAGTTAATCAGATTAGTCCTTGAATATTTCCTCTTGATCCTCCATTCGCCTCCCATGGGAAGCCAACCCGAGTCTTAGGGGATACTACCTATACACAGGTACATCTTTGCAAATAAAATATAGTTGAAAACATTACATCACAAACCTCGAAGCCTCTTAGCAGGCCCACGAAGGCCTCAGTGAATCCGCTTTTCACGGACAAGATCTTTTCGACCACCTTGCCCATCAAGGTACGATGTTCCTCTGAGACAGACGCCTATTGTAGCATGTTCGTCAATATATCCGGCGCCTCTGGGTCTCCGGAGGCTGCCGTAGGAGTACGACCTCCCTTTAAAGGCATCCGTTCATTCGTATCCGGCTGCAGAACGGACTGTTCGGGGCCTTCATTGTCAGTCCCCGGACCCTGGGCCACCGAGGGGTTACCTTCGGGTAATGTATTCATCATCCCTTGCACCACTTGTTGGTCGGGGAGATCCTCTGCGACGACACCTCGAAGTCGTCCGCCCTATTAGGCTGGGAGGCCGGTGGAGGCATCTCGCTTTCCATCATTTCGGGGAGAAGGTCCCCCGAGGAAGAGGATTGTTGAAGAATACTGCGTGCCAAACTGCAAAAAATATATATGCCAGGCATCATAAGAAAAGAACGGGACATGTTTAAAACATCCTTGTTCACTTACGATTTGGCCTGAGGCTTGTCCTCGTCATGAGACTGCGCTTCGGTGTCCTCCAAGCCTGAGCCACCCGACAGAGGCATCTTGCCTCGCTTAGGATCCTGTTCCTCCCAATCTTCGGACGTGGCCCTTTTCTTCCCATGAGGGGAGGAGACAGTGCCCCCCTTCACTCTTGTCTTCGGATGAGGGAATTTTGATTCCTCCGGACACAATGTCTGATGTACCCTTGGAATAGGGGTCATCTTTGGTCTTTCCACTCTCCACCTCGCCCTCCTTCACACGCATCTGGTACGGTGCCGGGGCTAGCATCCTTGTTAAAATAGGATTCGCTGGGCCTTCGGGCAAAGGGGCTGAACACATAATTAGTTCCGCCTTCTTTATCCAGCCCTGGAGGAAGATAACCTGCTCAGTACCATATTATGATATGAGTAATTACAAAGTGTTCGGAAGACAAGTGCTTACTGGGGTATCCGGACGGTTGCAGTTAAGGCCAGCGTCCTCGGTAGTGTCCGGCCAATGTTTTCGCTTCCCAAAAAACAACTTCCACATCCCTTCGTGTGTAGTGCCGAAGAAGTGTTGGAGGGTTCGTGGTCCATCCGGATTGAGCTCCCACATGTGGCGAGATCTGCGCTGGCAGGGCAGGATTCGGCGGACTAGCATCACTTGAATCACGTTGACAAGATCGATGTCTCTCTCAAGGAGGGTTCGGATGCGGCTCTGTAAAGTCTGCACTTCATCAACTGATCCCCAGTCCAACCCCTTGTTAATCCATGATGCAAGCTGTGGCAGAGGGCCAGAACAGAATGCAGGAATAGCTGCCCACTTGGTGCTACGGGGTTCTGTGACATAAAACCATTCTCGCTGCCATTGGTGGGAGGCTTCGGTGAAAGAGCCTTTTGGCCAAAGAGTGTTGGTAAGCTTGCTCACTACAGCACCACCACACTCCGCCTGTTCCCCGTCAACTACTTTCGGCTTCACACTAAAGGTCTTGAGCCATAAGCCGAAGTGTGGGGGGATTCGGAGGAAGGCCTCACACGTAATGGTAAACGCCGAGACATGGAGGATAGAGTCCGGGGCTAGATCATGAAAATCTAGTCCGTAACAAAACATTAGTCCCCGAACAAAGGGGTGAAGCGAACCCTACCCCCCGGAGGAAGTGGGAGATGAATATGACCCTCTCGCCAGATCTGGGGATCGAAATAACCTGTCCTTGAGCAGGAAGCTTGTGGTGGACCTTCGCGGTCAAATATCTGGCCGCCCGAAGCTTTGCGATATCCTCCTCTATAACGTAGGGGGCCACCCATCGGCCTTGAGAGCTGGGTCCGAACATGATGGGGAGGCTTGAAGCAATGAAGTCGAACCTTGGGTGCTAGAACTCGAGGTTGGGAAGGCTGAGGAGAGGTTTGGCATAAAAAGACGGCCCTTGGTTCCTTTATAAAGGCAGCGGGTGTTGAACACCTCCTCCTAAGCCTAAGAACCTGCCTATTCCTAAGGAATCTTACCCGCAGGACGGTTGGGTTACCCACGCTCGTATTGATGAAAATCCCGCAATAAGGGGACACGATCTCCGCTTCGACAAGACGTGCCAATAAAAACCACGCCCCGGAACGTGGAACGACATGACGGGAAACGGTTCGAAATAATGACCGGGAAGTGTGATGTCACATTACTAAAGTTGTCAGCAGATTGGATTCATGAAATACTATACTCTCTATGGCTGTGTGTTGCAGATCCGGACACGTTTGTTTCGTCCGAAGACTGTTTTGGAGTTCGAAAGGAGGAACCCGCCTTGCAATGCCAAAGACAGATCTATGCGCCGGATACCTTGTCATTGAAGCCAAGTTCAAGGGCTATCGAGGGAGTCCTGGACTAAGGGGTCCTCGGGCGTCCGGCCTATTAGCCATGGGCCGGACTGATGGGCTGTGAAGGTACGAAGACCGAAGACTGCACCCGTGTCTGGATGGGACTCTCCTTGGCGAGGAAGGCAAGCTTGGCGACCAGATATGTAGATTCCTTTCTTTGTAACCGACCTTGTGTAACCCTAGATCCTCCCGATGCTTATATAAACTAGAGGACTTAGTCCGGAGAGGGGGAGAATTCATTATCATAGCCATACAAGCTAAACCTCTAGGGTTAGCCATTACGATCTCGAGATAGATCAACTCTTGTAATACTCATACTCATCAATATCAATCAAGCAGGACGTAGGGTATTACCTTCATAGAGAGGGCCCGAACTTGGGTAAACATCATGTCCCTTGTCTCCTGTTACCATCGACCTTAGACGCACAGTTCGGGACCCCCTACCCGAGATCCGCCGGTTTGGACACCGACACCGGCCCCCTCCCCAATTCGGATTGGGCTTGGGGGGGCGCACTTGGCCGCCTCCTCCTCTCTCCCACCACAGCCCATTAAGTCCCATTGACTCCCCAGGGGGTTCCGATAACCCCCCCGGTACTCAGGTAATTGCCCGAACTTATCCGAAACCATTTCGATGTCCAAACATAGCCTTCCAATATATCAATCTTTATGTCTTGACCATTTCGAGACTCCTCGTCATGTCCGTGATCACATCCGGGACTCTGAACTACCTTCGGTTCATCACAACACATAAACTCGTAATACCGATCGTCATCGAACGTTAAGCGTGCAGACCATACGGGTTAGAGAACTATGTAGACATGACCGAGACTCACTTCTGGTCAATAACCAATAGCGGAACCTAGATGCTCATATTGGTTCCTACATATTCTACGAAGATCTTTATCGGTCAAACCGCATAACAACATACATTGTTCCCTTTGTCATCGGTATGTTACTTGCCCAAGATTTGATCGTCGGTATCATTATACCAAGTTCAATCTCGTTACCGGCAAGTCTCTTTACTCATTTCGTAATGCATCATCCCGAAACTAACTCATTAGTCACATTGCTTGCAAGGCTTATTGTGATGTGCATTACCGAGAGGGCCCAGAGATACCTGTCTGACAATCGGAGTGACAAATCCTAATCTTGATCTATGCCAACTCAACAAACACAATCGGAGACACCTATAGAGCATCTTTATAATCACCCAGTTACGTTGTGACGTTTGATACCACACTAAGTGTTCCTTCGATATTTGGGAGTTGCATAATCTTATAGTCATAGGAACATGTATAAGTTATGAAGAAAGCAATAGCAATAAACTAAACGATCATAGTGCTAAGCTAACGGATGGGTCAAGTCAATCACATAATTCTCTAATGATGTGATCTCATTCATCAAATGACAACTCTTGTCCATGGCTAGGAAACTTAACCATCTTTGATTAACGAGCTAGTCAAGTAGAGGCATACTAGTGACACTTGTCTATGTATTCACACATGTACTAAGTTTCCGATTAATACAATTCTTGTTGGGGAACATAGTAATTTTAAAAAATTTCCTACGCACACGCAAGATCATGGTGATGCATAGCAACGAGAGGGGAGAGTGTGTCAATGTACCCTCGTAGACCGAAAGAGGAAACATTAGCACAATGCGGTTGATGTAGTCGTACGTCTTCACGGTCCGACCGATCAAGTACCGAACGCACGACACCTCCGAGTTCAGCACACGTTCAGCCCGATGACGTCCCTTGAACTCCGATCCAGCCGAGTGTTGAGGGAGAGTTTCGTCAACATGATGGCGTGGTGACGATGATGATGTTCTATCGACGCAGGGATTCGCCTAATCACCGCTACAGTATTATCGAGGTGGACTATGGTGGAGGGGGGAACCGCACACGGCTAAAAGATCAAATCAATTGTTGTGTCTATGGGGTGCCCCCTGCTCCCATATATAAAGGAGCAAGTGGGGAGGTGCGGCCGGCCAGGAGGAGGTGCGCCAGGAGGAGTCCTACTCCCACCGGGAGTAGGACTTCCTCCCTTCCTTGTTGGATTAGGAGAAGGGGGGAAAGAGGTGGGAGAGAGGAAGGAAAGGGGGGGGGGGGCGCCGCCCCCCTCTCCTTGTCCTATTTGGACTAGAGGGGGAGGGGCGCGCGGCCCTGCCCTAGATGCCTCTCCTCTTCTCCACTAAGGCCCACTATGGCCCATTAAGCCCCTGGGGGGGGGGGTTCCGGTAACCCCTCGGTACTCTGATAAAATCCCGGTTTCACCCGGAACATTTCCGATATCCAAATATAGGCTTCCAATATATCAATCTTCATGTCTCGACCATTTCGAGACTCCTCGTCATGTCCGTGATCACATCCGGGACTCCGAACAACCTTCGGTACATCAAAACTCATAATATAACCGTCATTAAAACTTCAAGCGTGCGGACCCTACAGGTTCGAGAACTATGTAGACATGACCGAGACACGTCTCCGGTCAATAACCAATAGCAGAACCTAGATGCTCATATTGGCTCCCACATATTCTATGAAGATCTTTATCGGTCAGACCGCATATCAACATACATTGTTCCCTTTGTCATCGGTATGTTACTTGCTCGAGATTCGATCGTCGGTATCTCAATACCTAGTTCAATCTTGTTACCGGCAAGTCTCTTTACTCATTCTGTAATACATCATCCCGCAACTAACTCATTAGTTGCAATGCTTGCAAGGCTTTAAGTGATGTGCATTACCGAGTGGGCCCAGAGATACCTCTGTGACAATCGGAGTGACAAATCCTAATCTCGAAATACACCAACCCAACAAGTACCTTTGGAGACACCTGTAGAGCACCTTTAGAATCACCAAGTTACGTTGTGACGTTTGGTAGCACACAAAGTGTTCCTCCGGTAAACGGGAGTTGCATAATCTCATAGTCATAGGAACATGTATAAGTCATGAAGAAAGCAATAGCAACATACTAAATGATCGAGTGCTAAGCTAACGGAATGGGTCAAGTCAATCACATCATTCTCCTAATGATGTGATCCCATTACTCAAATGACAACTCATGTCTATGGCTAGGAAACATAACCATCTTTGATCAACGAGCTAGTCAAGTAGAGGCATACTAGTGACACTCTGTTTGTCTATGTATTCACACAAGTATTATGTTTTCGGTTAATACAATTCTAGCATGAATAATAAGCATTTATCATGATATAAGGAAATAAATAATAACTTTATTATTGCCTCTAGGGCATGTTTCCTTCAGTCTCCCACTTGCACTAGAGTCAATAATCTAGATTACATAGTAATGATTCTAACACCCATGGAGTCTTGGTGCTGATCATGTTTTGCTCGTGGAAGAGGTTTAGTCAACGGGTCTGCAACATTCAGATCCGTATGTATCTTGCAAATTTCTATATCTCCCACCTGGACTAGATCCCGGAAGGAATTGAAGCGTCTCTTGATGTGCTTGGTTCTCTTGTGAAATCTAGATTCCTTCGCCAAGGCAATTGCTCCAGTATTGTCACAAAAGATTTTCGTTGGACCTGATGCACTAGGTATGACACCTAGATCGGATATGAACTCCTTCATCCAGACTCATTCATTTGCTGCTTCCGAAGCAGCTATGTACTCCGCTTCACACGTAGATCCCGCCATGATGCTTTGTTTAGAACTGCACCAACTGATAGCTCCACCGTTCAATATAAACACGTATCCGATTTGCGATTTAGAATCGTCCGGATCAGTGTTAAAGCTTGCATCAATGTAACCATTTACAATGAGCTCTTTGTCACCTCCATAAACGAGAAACATATCCTTAGTCCTTTTCAGGTATTTCAGGATGTTCTTGACCGCTGTCTAGTGATCCACTCCTGGATTACTTTGGTACCTCCCTGCTAGACTTATAGCAAGGCACACATCAGGTCTGGTACACAACATTGCATACATGATAGAGCCTATGGCTGAAGCATAGGGAACATCTTTCATCTTCTCTCTATCTTCTGAAGTGGTTGGGAATTGAGTCTTACTCAACTTCACACCTTGTAACACAGGCAAGAACCCTTTCTTTGCTTGATCCATTTTGAAGTTCTTCAAAACAATGTCAAGCTATGTACTTTGTGAAAGTCCAATTAAGCGTCTTGATCTATCTCTATAGATCTTGATGCCCAATATATAAGCAGCTTCACCGAGGTCTTTCATTGAAAAACTCTTATTCAAGTATCCCTTTATGCTATCCAGAAATTCTATATCATTTCCAATCAACAATATGTCATCCACATATAATATCAGAAATGCTACAGAGCTCCCACTCACTTTCTTGTAAATACATGCTTCTCCAAAAGTCTGTACAAAACCAAATGCTTTGATCACACTATCAAATTGTTTATTCCAACTCTGAGAGGCTTGCACCAGTCCATAAATGGATCGCTGGAGCTTGCACACTTTGTTAGCTCCCTTTGGATCAACAAAACCTTCCGGTTGCATCATATACAACTCTTCTTCCAGAAATCCATTCAGGAATGTAGTTTTTACATCCATTTGCCAAATTTCATAATCATAAAATGCGGCAATTGCTAACATGATTCGGACAGACTTAGGCATCGCTACGGGTGAGAAGGTATTATCGTAGTCAATCCCTTGAACTTGTCGAAAACCTTTCGCAACAAGTCGAGCTTTATAGACAGTAATATTACCGTCAGCGTCAGTCTTCTTCTTGAAGATCCATTTATTCTCAATGGCTTGCCGATCAACCGGCAAGTCAACCAAAGTCCACACTTTGTTCTCATACATGGATCCCATCTCAGATTTCATTGCCTCAAGCCATTTTGCGGAATCTGGGCTCACCATCGCTTCTTCATAGTTCGTAGGTTCGTCATGGTCTAGTAACATAACCTCCAGAACAGGATTACCGTACCACTCTGGTGCGGATCTTACTATGGTTGACCTACGAGGTTCAGTAACAACTCGATCTAAAGTTCCATGATCATCATCATTAACTTCCTCACTAATTGGTATAGACGTCACAGGAACCGGTTTCTGTGATGAACTACTTTCCAATAAGGGAGCAGGTATGGTTACCTCATCAAGTTCTACTTTCCTCGCACTCACTTCTTTCAAGAGAAACTCCTTCTCTAGAAAAGATCCATTCTTAGCAACGAATGTCTTGCCTTCAGATCTGTGATAGAAGGTGTACCCAGCAGTCTCCTTTGGTTATCCTATGAAGACACATTTCTCCGATTTGGGTTCGAGCTTATCAGGTTGAAGTTTTTTCACATAAGCATCGCAGCCCCAAACTCTAAGAAACGAAAACTTTGGTTTCTTGTCAAACCACAGTTCATAAGGCGTTGTTTCAACGGATTTTGATGGTGCCCTATTTAATGTGAATGCGTCTGTCTCTAAAGTATAACCCCAAAATGATAGCGGTAAATCAGTAAGAGACATCATAGATCACACCATATCTAGTAAAGTACGATTACGACATTCAGACACACCATTACGCTGTGGTGTTCCGGGTGGCGTGAGTTGCGAAACTATTCCGCATTGTTTCAAATGTAGACCAAACTCGTAACTCAAATATTCTCCTCCACGATTAGATCGTAGAAACTTTATTTTCTTGTTACGATGATTTTCAACTTCACTCTGAAATTCTTTGAACTTTTCAAATGTTTCAGACTTATGTTTCATTAAGTAGATATACCCATATCTGCTTAAATCATCCGTGAAGGTTAGAAAATAATGATACCCGCCACGAGACTCGATATTCATTGGTCCACATACATCAGTATGTATGATCTCCAATAAATCAGTTGCTCGCTCCATAGTTCCGGAGAACGGTGTTTTAGTCATCTTGCCCATAAGGCACAGTTCGCAAGTACCAAGTGATTCATAATCAAGTGGTTCCAAAAGTCCATCAGTATGGAGTTTCTTCATGCGCTTTACACTGATATGACCTAAATGGCAGTGCCACAAATAAGTTGCACTATCATTATCAACTCTAAATCTTTTGGCTTCAACATTATGAATATGTGTATCACCACTATCGAGATTCATCAAAAATAGACCACTCTTCAAGGGTGCATGACCATAAAAGATATTACTCATATAAATAGAACAACCATTATTCTCTGATTTAAATGAATAACCGTCTCGCATCAAACAAGATCCAGATATAACGTTCATGCTCAACGCTGGCACCAAATAACAATTATTTAGGTCTAATACTAATCCCGAAGGTAGATGTAGATTTAGCGTGTCGACGACGATCACATCGACTTTGGAACCGTTTCCCACGCGCATCGTCACCTCGTCCTTGGCCAGTGTTCGCTTAATTCGCAGTCCCTGTTTTGAGTTGCAAATATTAGCAACAAAACTAGTATCAAATACCCAGGTGCTACTGTGAGGTCTGGTAAGGTACACATCAATAATTTGTATATCACATATACCTTTGTTCATCTTGCCATCCTTCTTATCCGCCAAATACTTGGGGCAGTTCCGCTTCCAGTGACCAGTCTTCTTGCAGTAGAAGCACTCAATCTCAGGCTTAGGTCCAGACTTGTGTTTCTTCTCTTGAGCAGCAACTTGTTTGCTGTTCTTCTTGAAGTTCCCCTTCTTCTTCCCTTTGCCCTTTTTCTTGAAACTGGTGGTCTTATTGACCATCAACACTTGATGCTCCTTCTTGATTTCTACCTCCGCAGCCTTTAGCATTGCGAAGAGCTCGGTAATCGTCTTATCCATCCCTTGCATGTTATAGTTCATCATGAAGCTTTTGTAGGTTGGTCGCAGTGATTGAAGAATTCTGTCAATGACGGTATCATCCGGAAGATTAACTCCCAGTTGAATCAAGTGATTGCAGTACCCAGACATCTTGAGCATATGCTCACTGACAAAACTAATCTCCTCCATCTTGTAGCTGTAGAACTTATTGGAGACTTCATATCTCTCAATCCGGTCATTCTTTTGAAATATTAACTTTAACTCCTGGAACATCTCATATGCTCCATGACATTCAAAACATCGTTGAAGTCCCGGTTCTAAGCCGTAAAGCATGGCACACTGAACTATCGAGTAGTCATCAACACACCTCTGTCAGGCATTCACAATGTCTGCAGTTGCTGGCGCGGGTGGTACACCTAGCAGTGCTTCCAGGACGTAATTCTTCTATGCAGCAATGAGGATAATCCTCAAGTTACGGACCTAGTCCGTGTAATTGCAACCATCATCTTTCAACTTAGCTTTCTCTAGGAACGCATTAAAATTCAACGGAACAACAGCACGGGCCATTTATCTACAACAACATAGGCATGCAAAAAATACTATTAGGTACTAAGTTCATGATAAATTAAATTTCAATTAATCATATTACTTAAGAACTTCCACTTAGATAGACATCCCTCTAATCATCTAAGTGATCACGTGATCCATATCAACTAAACCATGTCCGATCATCACTTGAGATGGAGTAGTTTTCAATGGTGAACATCACTATATCGATCATATCTACTATATGATTCACGCTCAACCTTTCGGTCTCAGTGTTCCGAGGCCATATATGCATATGCTAGGCTCGTCAAGTTTAACCTGAGTATTCTGCTTGTGCAAAACTGGCTTGCACCCGTTGTATGTGAACGTAGAGCTTATCACACCCGATCATCACGTGGTGTCTCGGCACGACGAACGGTAGCAACGGTGCATACTCAGGGAGAACACTTATACCTTGAAATTTAGTGAGAGATCATCTTCTAATACAACCGCCGTACTAAGCAAAATAAGATGCATAAAGGATAAACATCACATGCAATCAATATAAGTGATATGATATGGCCATCATCATCTTGTGCCTTTGATCTCCATCTCCAAAGCACCGTCATGATCACCATCGTCACCGGCTTGACACCTTGATCTCCATCGTAGCATCGTTGTCGTCTCGCCAACTATTGCTTGTACAACTATCACTACCGCTTAGTGATAAAGTAAAGCAATTACATGCCAATTGCATTTCATACAATAAAGCGACAACCATATGGCTCCTGCCAGTTGCCGATAACTGTGTTACAAAACATGATCATCTCATACAACAATTTATATAATCACGTCTTGACCATATCACATCACGACATGCCCTACAAAAGCAAGTTAGACGTCCTCTACTTTGTTGTTGCAAGTTTTACGTGGCTGCTACGTGCTTCTAGCAAGAACCGTTCTTACCTACGCATCAAAACCACAACGTAGTATAGTGATTGCTTTTTGATCTTCAGAAAGAACCCTGTTCATTGAAACCGATTCAACTAAACTTCGAGAAACAGACACCCACTAGCCACTTGTGTGCGAAGCACGTCGGTAGAACCAGTCTCGCGTAAGCGTACGCGTAATGTCGGTCTGAGCCGCTTCATCCAACAATACCACTGAATCAAGAATCAACCAGTGACAGCAAGCAATATGTATATACCCACGCCCACAACTCCTTTGTGTTCTACTCGTGCATATAACATCTACGCATAGACCTGGCTCTAATGCCACTTTTGGGGAACATAGTAATTTCAAAAAAATTCCTACGCACACGCAAGATCCATCTAGGTGATGCATAGCAACAAGCGGGAAGAGCGTGTCCATGTACCCTCGTAGACCGAAAGCGGAAGCGTTTAGTAACATGGTTGATGTAGTAGAACGTCTTTGCGATCCAACCGATCCAAGTACCGAAGCACGGCACCTCCGCTATCTGCACACATTCAGCTCGGTGACATCCCTCGTACTCTTGATCCAGTTGAGGTAGAGGGAGAGATTTGTCAGCATGACGGCATGATGGCGGTGATGATGAAGTTACCGATGCAGGGCTTCGCCTAAGCACTACAACGATATGACCGAGGTGGAAATCTGTGGAGGGGGGCACCGCACATGGCTAAGACAACTGTCCACTTGTGTGTCCATGGGGTGCCCCCTCCCCCGTATATAAAGGAGTGGAGGATGGGAGGGCCGGCCCTCTCTATGGCGCGCCCCAAGGGGGATTCCTACTCCTAGTAGGAGTAGGTTCCCCCCTTCCCTAGTTGGAGTAGGAGAAGAAGGAAGAGGGAGAAGGAGAGAAGGAAAGGGGGGGCTGATACGTCTCCAACGTATCTATAATTTATGAAGTATTCGTGCTATTATATTATCAACCTTGGATGTTTTATATGCATTTATATGCTATTTTATATGGTTTTTGGGACTAACCTATTAGCCTAGAGCCCAGTGCCAGTTTCTGTTTTTCCATGTTTTTTTGAGTTCTACAGAAAAGGAATATCAAACGGAGTCCAATTGATGTGCCAATTTTTGACGATTTTTTATGGACCAAAAGAAGACCCCGGAGTAAAAGAGTTGGGCCAGGAGAGTCCCGGGCATCCACGAGGGTGGGGGGCGCGCCCACCTTCCCAGGCACGTGGGCCTACCTCATTGACACCTCGGGCACCTCCGTGATGTGAGACCAACGCCAAAAATTCCTATAAATACAGAAACCTCAAAAAATTAACCCAGATCAGGAGTTCCGCCGCCAGAAGCCTCCGTAGCCACTAAAAACCAATCTAGGCCCTCTCTGGCACCCTGCCGGAGGGGGCCATCATCACCGGAGGGCATGGAGGAGGATCCCAGAGGGGCCATCATCACCATGAAGGCCAAGGACTAGAGGGAGAACCTCTCCCCATCTAGGGGGAGGCCATGGAGGAGGAAGCACAAGCGAGAGAACCTCTCCTCCTCTCTCTCGGTGGCACCGGAGTGCCATCGGGAGGGGAATCATCGCCGCGGTGATCGTCTTCATCAACATTACAATCCTCATTTCTTTTACGCGGTCCACTCTCCCGCACCCTGCTGTAATCCCTACTTGAACATGGTGCTTTATGCCACATATTATGATCCAAAGATGTGTTGCCATCCTATGATGTTTTGAGTAGATATCCTTTGTCTTTGGGTTGATTGATGATCTAGATTGGTATGCGTTGTATGTTTTACTTTGGTGCTGTCCTATGGTGCTCTCCGTGTCACGCAAGCGTGAGGGATTCCCGCTGTAGTGTGTTGCAATATGTTCATGATTCGCTCATAGTGGGTTGGTGAGTGATTGAAACACAAAACCGAGTAAGGGGCTTGTTGCGTATGGGAATAAAGAGGGCTTGATGCTTTAATGCTACGGTTGGGTTTTACCTTAATGATCTTTAGTAGTTGCGGATGCTTGCTAGAGTTCCAATCATAAGTGCATATGATCCAAGTAGAAAAAGTATGTTAGCTTATGCCTCTCCCTCGTATGAAACTGCAACAGTGATTACCGGTGTTGTTAACGATTTCCTAGGACAATTTCACACACTGATCCACCATTATTCCACACTCTCTATTTATAATATTTAGTAATATATTCTAACTTCATGATAACAACACCTACTTTTATATTTTAGCTCTCGATCATACAAAGTTATCATCTTCATACCCACAACATAGTTTTATTTCTCGTTGCTAGTTGGAAGCAAACGTTCGGTGTACTCAGAGTCGTATCAGTGGCAGATAGGGCTTGAGAGAATATTGATCTTACCTTTAGCTCCTTGTGGGTTCGACACTCCATACTTATCACTTCCACCTTTGGAAATTGCTACGATGATTCCTTGCACTTGGGGATTATCAAGCTATTTTCTGACGCCGTTGCTGGGGAGCAATAGCGTGGGGTTGATATTCTCGTGTATGCTTGTTTTCTTTCTTCACTAAGTAGATTTTGTTTTTCCTTTTTGTTACTTTTTAGTTGTGAGTGAAACATAATTTTTTTTAAAGAATGAAAATACAAAAAAATTACTTGCCTCTCATGCCTAAAAAGTTTTTCAAAAATAGAAGGGATTGGAAAGTTATGCATTGAAGAAGTGAGGGTCGACCTTGAGCACTTGTGTTCATGCTCACAGAAACAATGTAGAATTTTTCATGGAAGTTTCTCTGTAAATAATTATCCCCTTATATATATCCATTGTATTATAAAAATAATGTGCCAAGCTTTGGTTTTGGGATGATTAGATTGCTTGTTTACTATGTGCAGAACAAAAACAGAAACTTTGGCTGTAGCGAGTGATTTTACATTTTTTACTGGAAAGTCAAATGGGTCTGAAACTTTTTGCACATTACTTATTTATAAAATTTTCAAATTGTAAAATTTTTATTTAATAATTTTTGGAGTTACAGAAGTTTACTAAACCTCCATATTACTACAGACTGTCCTGTTTTAGAGAGATTCTGTTTTTCGTGT
>NC_041392.1:150877920-150974805 GCF_002162155.2 Triticum dicoccoides | reverse complement strand
TATGAACAATGGTGAAGTTGGAATACAGTAGATATAGTTCTAATATGAAATTGGAATGAGTTTGCAACAGTACATAAAGGTAGTGAGTTGCGTTATTATACTAATGGATCTCACAAAGTTTTTGTGGATGAAGTGTTCGAAGAACGAGGAGTTACCGATGTGAGAAGAATAAAGGGAGCCAAGAGATCAAGCTTGGGGATGCCCAAGGCACCCCAAGTAAATATTCTAAGGATACTCAAGCATCTAAGCTTGGGGATGCCCCAGTTGGCATCCCATCTTTCTTTTTCAACAATTATCGTTATACCTTGGTCTTTGTTTTGTTCACATGATTTCTGTCTTTTGTTTTTTTGTTCTTCCTTTATGAACCATGCTAGTATGATATATCCCTTCAATGATTTATAGAATGCTTCATGTGCTTCACTTATATCTTTTAAGTATGATCTTATAGAATTGCTCTTTGTGCTTCACTTAAATCTTTTGAGTATAGTTTTATAGAATGCTTCGTGTGCTTCACTTATACATTTTGAGCTTGGACATTGGTTAGTTTATATTAATTGTATAATGCTCCATGAACTTCACTTATATATTTTGGAGTATGAATAATACTATCATCTAAAGCGGGTTTGGAAGAGTGTCAACTTTAGGAACTAGTGATCCTGCCATTCCGAATGAGGAGAATTTTGCTTATGTGGAGAGTAGTAAAATTTCTATGCTCGTAGATCATGAAAAGAATGCTTTATGTGATGGTAATATTATTGAAATCATTCATTATTCTACTGAAAATTATTATGAGGGAGGAATATATGCTTGTAGGAGTTGTAATAATATCAAGTTTCCTCTCTCTATGTGCTTAAAGTTTTGAAGTTATCCTTGTTTTTCCTTCCTATGCTAGTTGATTATTGTTCCCATAAGTTGTGTACTCACAAAATCCCTAGTCATAGGAAGTGTGTTAGGTTTAAATTTTCTAGTCATATTCTTCATGATGCTCTCTTTATGTTTCAATTCTTATCTTTTATGTGAGCATCATTGAAATCATCATGCCTAGCTAAAAGGCATTAAAGAAAAGTGCTTATTGGGAGACAACCCAATATTTACCCTTAATGTTTTTGTGTGTTCGCATGATTAAGCTACTGTATTAATCATGTATTATAGCTTTTTTTCAATAAAGTGCCAAGTAAGACCTTTGGGAAGACTTGGGTGAAAGTTAATGTGATCTTGCTGTAAAAAACACAAACTTGGCGCTCACGAGATTTGCTGCCATTTTCTATTGGAGAGTGAGATTAGGTTGATTATTTTTGCAGAAGATTAATAGACAAATTCGTCACGTCCACCAATTTATTCCATAATATTTTGAGTAGCAGAAGTATGGTTAGTGTTCAGATCATTACAGACTGTTCTGTTTCTGACAGATTCTGTTTTCATTGCATAGTTTGCTTGTTTTCTAGTTTCTATGACTTATATTTCTCAATATAAATTGTAGAAATGATATGTTACAGTAGGCATTGTGTGAGAACAATTATGAACCTTGTCATTGACAGTACCAAAGTGAATGGTTTACTATTTATCATACTAACCTATCTCACGAAGTTCCGTTAAGTTTTGTGTGATTGAAGTTTTCAAGCTTTGGGTGAGATATCGATATGGGGAGAATAAGGAGTGGAAAGACCCTAACCTTGGGGATGCCTGAGGCACCCCAAGGTAATATTCAAGTAAGACTCAAGCGCCTAAGCTTGGGGATGCCCCGGAAGGCATCCCCTCTTTCGTCCTCAAAACTATCGGTATACCTTACTCGGAGCTATATTTTTATTCGTCACATGATATGTGTTTTGCTTGGAGCGTATTTTCAATTTTACTTGCTGTTTGAATAAAATCATTGGATCTGAATTATTTAATGAAAAATAATCCTCCCATGGCTAGTTAATTATTTGACTACTCAGTGTCCTTCACTATTATCTTTTGGAGTAGTTTGTCATTTACTCACGTGCTTCACGTATATCCTATGAGTAAATGGTTGAATAATTGAATATCATAAATCTGAATTTATATATGTTTCATATGCTTATACCATGGGAGTAATGACTTCACATAGAATAAGTATAGGTAGTAAACTTATTGAAAGTAAGCAAACATAGAATTGGTCACTTGAACAATTCATGAAAGAATATTGAAGGAAGAGAGATTTCACATATAAATATACTATCTTGGACATCTTTTGTAATTGGGAGCACACATTAAAATATGACATGCTAAAAGGTTGATGTCAGACATGGAAGACAACGTAATGGGTTATGTTTTGTTATATCCGAAATAAAGTATATTATCTTGGATCATCCAACATGTTGAGCTTGCTTTTACCCCTCGTGCTAGCCAAATTCTTTGCACCAAGTAGAGATACTACTTGTGCTTCCAAACATTCCTTAAACTAGTTTTGCCATGGGGGTCCACCATACCTACCTATGGATTGAGTAAGATCCTTCAAGTAAGTTGTCATCAGTGCATGCAATAAAAAAATTGCCCTCTAAATATGTATGATCTATTACTGTGGAGAAAATAAGCTTTATACGATCTTTTGATGTGGAAGAATAAAAGCGACGAACTGCATAATAAAGGTCCATATCACAAGTGGCAATATAAAGTGACACTTTTTGCATTAAGATTTTGTGCATCCAACCATAAAAGAGCATGACAATATCTGCTTCCCTCTGCGAAGGGCCTATCTTTTAATTTTATCTTCTACCCTCTTGCAAGAGTCATGCCTTTCCTTTTTACATTTTATCCTTTGGCAAGCACATTGTGTTGGAAAGATCCTGATATATATATATATATATATATATATATATATATATATATATATATATATATATACACACAATTGGATGTAAGTTTCACGAACTATTATTGTTGACATTACCCTTGAGATAAAAGGTTGGGAGGCAAATCTATAAGCCCCTATCTTTCTCTGAACCCGTAGATATCACGTGAGTGTTAGCAATTGTGAAAGACTAAATGATAGTTGAGTATGTGGAGTTTGCTAAATCAAATCTCTAACATAGATACTTCCTGAAAATAAGATAAATTGCAATTGTTTGAGGACAGAGAATATAGTTTGTTAGTTTCAAGAAAGTTTATGATCTATACTTTAACATGTGAATAGCTTGTTACTTGATCATGAAAAGTTTTATGAAGATGAGCTACTGTTATGATATATAATGATGCTATAAAAAGTGATTGAAACTATCATTGATGAAACTTATGCACTTGCTAGCGTTCACACTTCATAAATTATTTCTTTTATCATTTACCTACTCGAGGACGAGCAGGAATTAAGCTTGAGGATGCTGATACGCCTCCAACGTATCTGTAATTTATGAAGTATTCATGCTATTATATTATCAACCTTGGATGTTTTATATGCTATTTTATATGGTTTTTGGGACTAACCTTGTTGGGGATATAGCTATTAGGTATGACCCGCCCAGGAGGGGCCAGGTCAACCCCAATGGCGGGTTACAAAAGAAGCCCAATGATATTCAAGGTGATAGTTTGTTAAGGCTTGTAGAAGGACTAAGCCCAGAGGCGGCTTAAGGCCTAATATTGTAAACCGCCGTATGTAAGGAAAGACTTGTAAAGAAAGGCATGTAAAAGAAGTCACCAAGCCGGACACGTTTTATGAGCCGGCCGGGACTCTGTAGGCCGCCAGGCGTCAACCCATGTATATAAGGGGACGACCCGGTGGCGGCTTAGGACAAGAAACAACAACTCAAAGCCAGGCAAAGCGGATTCACTCCCTGGTCATCGAAACCCCAGCAATTCCAACACAACTAGACGTAGGCTTTTACCTTCATCGTAAGGGGCCGAACTAGTATAAACCTCTCATGTCCTTTGTCTTGATTAACCCCTTTAAGCTTCCTAGTTGCAATGGCCCTACGATAAAGTCCTCTTGCTAGGACATCTGCTGTGACAATTCCACGACAAACCTATTAACCTAGAGCCCAGTGCCAGTTTCTGTTTTTCCTTGTTTTTGAGTTTTACAGAAAAGGAATATCAAACGGAGTCCAATTGATGTGCCAATTTTGACTATTTTTTATGGACCAAAAGAAGACCCCGGAGTAAAAGAGTTGGGCCAGGAGAGTCCCGGGGCGTCCACGAGGGTGGGGGACGCCCCCCAGGCGCGTGGGCCTGCCTCGTGGATGCCTCGGGCACCTCCTTGACGTGATACCGACGCCAAAAATTCCTATAAATATAGAAACCTTGGAAAATTAACCCAGATCAGGAGTTCCGCCCCCAGAAGCCTCCGTAGCCACCGAAAGCCAATCTAGGCCCTCTCTGGCACCTTGCCGGAGGGGGCCATCATCACTGGAGAGCATGGAGGATGATCCCGGAGGGGCCATCATCACCATGAAGGCCAAGGACCAGAGGGAGAACCTCTCCCCATCTAGGGGGGGCATGGAGGAGGAAGCACAAGGGGGAGAACCTCTCCTCTCTCTCGGTGGCACCGGAGTGCCATCGGGAGGGGAATCATCGCCGCGGTGATCGTCTTCATCAACATCACCATCATGATCACCATCCTCATCTCTTTTACGCGGTCCACTCTCCCGCACCCCGCTGTAATCCCTACTTGAATATGGTGCTTTATGCCACATGTTATGATCCAATGATGTGTTGCCATCCTATGATGTTTTGAGTAGATATCCTTTGTCTTTGGGTTGATTGATGATCTAGATTGGTATGAGTTGTATGTTTTACTTTGGTGCTATCCTATGGTGCTCTCCGTGTCATGCAAGTGTGAGGGATTACCGCTGTAGGGTGTTGCAATACGTTCATGATTCGCTTATAGTGGGTTGGTGAGTGACTGAAACACAAACCCGAGTAAGGGGGTTGTTGCGTATGGGAATAAAGAGGGCTTGATGCTTTAATGCTATGGCTGGGTTTTACCTTAATGATGTTTAGTAGTTGCGGATGTTTGCTAGAGTTACAATCATAAGTGCATATGATCCAAGTAGAGAAAGTATGTTAGCTTATGCCTCTCCCTCATATGAAACTGCAATAGTGATTACTGATCTTGTTAACGATTGCCTAGGAAAATTCCGCACACCGATCCACCATTATTCCACACTCGCTATTTATAATATTTAGTAATATATTCTAACTTCATGATAACATCACCTACTTTTATATTTTAGCTCTCCGATATCATACAAAGTTATCCTCTTCATACCCACAACATAGTTTTATTTCTCGTTGCTAGTTGGAAGCAAACGTTCGGTGTACGTAGAGTCGTATCAGTGGAAGATAGGGCTTGAGAGAATATTGATCTTACCTTTAGCTCCTTGTGGGTTCGACACTCCATACTTATCACTTCCACCTTTGGAAATTGCTACGATGATTCCTTGCACTTGGGGATTATCAGGGGCTGGACCCCTCCCCAATTCGGATTGGGCTTGGGGGGGGGGGCTCCGACCACTTGGCCGCCTCCTCCTCTCTCCCACCATGGCCCATTAAGGCCCATTGACTCCCAGGGGGGTTCCGGTAACCCCCCCGATACTCCGGTAATTGCCTGAACTTATCCGAAACCATTCCGGTGTCCAAACATAGCCTTCCAATATATCAATCTTTATGTCTCGACAATTTCGAGACTCCTTGTCATGTCCGTGATCACATCCGGGACTCCAAACTACCTTCGGTTCATCAAAACACATAAACTCATAATACCGATCGTCATCGAACGTTAAGTGTGTGGACCCTACGGGTTCGAGAACTATGTAGACGTGACCGAGACTCACTTCCGGTCAATAACCAATAGCAGAACCTAGATGCTCATATTGGTTCCTACATATTCTACGAAGGTCTTTATCGGTCAAACCGCATAACAACATACGTTGTTCCCTTTGTCATCGGTATGTTACTTGCCCGAGATTCGATCATCGGTATCATTATAGCTAGTTCAATCTCGTTACCGGCAAGTCTCTTTACTCGTTCCGTAATGCATCATTCCGCAACTAACTCATTAGTCACATTTCTTGCAAGGCTTATTGTGATGTGCATTACCGAGAGGGCCAGAGATACCTCTCTGACAATCGGAGTGACAAATCCTAATCTTGATCTATGCCAACTCAACAAACACCATCGGAGACACCTGTAGAGCATCTTTATAATCACCCAGTTATGCTGTGATGTTGGATAGCACACTAAGTGTTCCTTCGGTATTCGGGGTTTGCATAATCTCATAGTCATATGAACATGTATAAGTTATGAAGAAAGCAATAGCAATAAACTAAACGATCATAGTGCTAAGCTAACGGATGGGTCAAGTGAATCACATCATTCTCTAATGATGTGATCTCGTTCATCAAATGACAACTCTTGTCCATGGCTAGGAAACTTAACCATCTTTGATTAACAAGCTAGTCTAGTGAGGCATACTAGTGACACTCTGTTTGTCTATGTATTCACGCATTTACTAAGTTTTCGGTTAATACAATTCTAGCATGAATAATAAACATTTATCATTATATAAGGAAATATAAATAACAAATTTATTATTGCCTCTAGGGCATATTTCCTTCATGTTTGTGATACAAAGATCCCCTCGAGATTGTGAGGGGACTGTATGGGTAGGAGATCGAGAGACAATGTGTTTGTGGCGGAGACTGAGAGATAATCATGCCTAGGGGGAGTGTGTGCTCCTATAATGGAGCGAGAGATAGTCGTACTTAGCTAGGGGGAGATTGTGTGTGTGCATGGGTGTGTGTGAGATAAAGAGAGAACAAGGGAGAGAGAGTTTTAGATGGGTCTATCTAGTGAGAGTGAGATATGTGTATGTGCGACCTAGGATCTAGAAATGAGAGAGAGAGAGAGGAAAGAATGCCGAGATGACGGGGTGGTGCGTGAGACAGGTACAGATGATGAGCGAGTGAATTTGTGTGTGTACAATGAGTGGACCATAGCTATTTAGCTTAGACTAGAGAGTCATACATTGTGTGTGAGAGAGACCTGTCATGGAGTGTGCATGCAAACTAGAAAGACATAGAGAGTGGGAGAGGGACCGACAAGGACTGTGTTTGTATGCGTGCATAAAAACAAATATTGTTGGCTAGAGAGATAACGAGAGTCCAGGAGAGGGGAGAGGTCGTGTTTATGTATCGAAGACTGATATAAACCATGATTCAGTATAAAATTGATTTCAAATCTTTGAATTGGAGAATATGCTGTTTGCAATTCACACATGAATAGAGATATGCGTATCAAACTGGTTCATTAATTTGAATTTGGGCACGTTCATGGAGTACTATAATACAACATGCTATTCAATCGAGGTGTTCAATTTTGGATTTATTCCACAATTTTGATCGGTCAACGAGCTATTTCATTGAATTGATATATTTTATTTTGGGTTTGATTCCCGTTTTCGAGTGAGTCAACTATTTGCCAAATAAATCAGTATCAACGAGCATGTAAAAACACATTAGTCCCAAGCATCATCTCACCATCTAAAAAGGAAGTGGCAAGATGCGACACAATAGAACTAATATTTCAAAATTTGATTCGAATCGACTTGGTAAGGTAGATGTGGATGCTTGTTCTCCTAAAATTTGAATGAACCGCTAAACACCCTCTGGTCGGTTGAATTCACCCGAGCAAATAAATGGGAGACGTGAAATTACCGGCCTATCTGGGACCTACATCAATTGGCCCATTGTATATTGAGGGTAGGTTTGTAACTTCATCCAAATGCGCCCTCTCCTCGGTCGAAATGACAGGCACCGAATAATTCATAAACCATGGACGGCAAAACACCCTCTCCTCAACCAAAATCGCATGATAATTCATAAACCATGGGCGGCAAAACACCCTCTCTTGGCAAAAATCCCAGGCGCCATGGGCGGAAAAACACCCTCTCCTCGACCAAAATCATAGGTGCCAAATATTTCAGAAACCATGGGCAGAAAAACACCCTCTCCTCGGCTGAAATCGCTCACACCCACTATTTCAAAGCACTTCCTCCTTGTTCGAAATCGCTGGCGCCCACTATTTGGGAGAAGCAGAGTTATCCTACTATTCCTGACCCTCAAAACATAGACCCAAGCCCACAAGCCAAAAGGAAGGGGTAGAATTGCAAATTCCCCCACATTTCAGAAAAATGTGTTCGATTTTCCATGCATACATCGTGGGCACCAAATCACATTCTCCCCAGCCACAAAACCTCAGCCCCTCCTCCATGACCCTCGGTCGCACCAAATACACCGCCACCCTCCTGCCCAATGCCGGAGCCGCCGTCCATTTGCCGTCGTGCACTAGGCCATGTGCCTCTTACTCCGGTGCTGCCGGAGCTGCCTCGACGACGACCGCATTAACCGTAACAAAGCCGATTCAACCATGCCATTGTGCACGACGCTGGAGCGACTCCAACTTCGGACGTGTCCAACGCCCCGGTGCTCATCCCCCGTAGGCATCGACCACCACCACATATCTGCTTTCTCGATGCCAAGAGCCACCACAACTGCGCCGACCTCACCGACTTGGCAGCTGGAGCTGCCTACTTCACCAGGCCGCAAGATAGGTCGTACATTCATCTTAAATCACTTTATCTAGGCGTCAGTAGCCTGAATTTTTATTCGGGGTCAGTTGATTCCCAATGGATGGAAGCATTACCCCTTGAGGCGGAGGAGCTCCTAGGCTGTCGGTTGGCCAGGCAGGAGTTCCTCGGTGTCTATTGATGTCTACTACACAACTTTATTCTTGTAGACACGTGTTGGGCCACCAAGCGTAGAGTTTTGTAGGACAGTAGTATTTTCCCTCAAGTGGATGACCTATGGTTTATCAATCCGTGGGAGGCGTAGGATGAAGATAGTCTCTCTCAAACAACCCTGCAACCAAATAATAAAAAGTCTCTTGTGTCCCCAACACACCAAAACCAATGGTAATTTGTATAGGTGCACTAGTTCGGCGAAGAAATGGTGATACAAGTGTAATATGGGTAGTATATATTGATTTTTGTAATAAGAACAATAAAAAACAACAAGGTAGCAATTGATAAAATGGAGCAAAAACGGTATTGCAATGCTTGAAAATGAGGCCTAGGGTCCGTACTTTCGCCAGTGCAATCTCTTAACAGTGCTAATATAATTGGATCATATAACCGCCCCTCAAAGTGTGATGGAGAATCACTCCAAAGTTCCTATCTAGCAGAGAACATAAGAAGAAATCATTTGTAGGGTACGAAACCACCTCAAAGTTTTTGATTGATCTATCCAAGAGTTCATACTAAAATAACACCAAATAATTTCAGATTCATAATACTCAATCCAACACAAAGAATCTCAAAGAGTACCCCAAGATTTCTACCAGAGAAACAAAGACAAGAACGTGCATCAACCCCTATGCGCAGGTGAAAGTGCAACTATCCCTAGGTGGTTTTGGTAATTCATAACAACATATAGCTCATTGAGCTAATGCTATTCCAAGATGATTATTTCAGGAAAGCTCAATGATTGGCATGGCATGGATGTGAAAGTGGAACCCTCAAAATGCTAAGGACAAAGGATTGGCTCAAGCTCAAAAGCTCAAGACTCTTCATTTTATATTTTAGTGATCCAAGATCACATTGAGTCTTTAGGAAAAGACAATACTATTAAGGAGGGATGAGGTGTTGCTTAATGAGCCTCTTGCTTCATGTGCTTAGTGATATGCTCCAAAACCCTCAACTACTTTCCCATATCCACATATGACCTAAAACCTAAGCCAAACTCGGTCCTACCGATTCTTCCTATCCGGCGCCACCGAGTTTTACTTGTCATTAGCCACTGCCAAACCCTAGCAATTCGGTCCTACCGATAGGGATCTCGGTCTCACCGAGATGGGGTTGCAAACTCTCTGTTTCCCTTTCGTAACTTTTCGGTCCCACCGAAAGAGCGAATCAGTCCCACCGAGATTGCAATGTAAACTCAGTGTTTCCCCTTTGTAACTTTTCGGTCTCACCGAGTTCCACTCGGTCTCACCGAAAGAGCAAATCGGTCCCACCGAGTTTGCCTGACCAACTCTCTGGTTAGCTAATTACCAAATTTGGTCTCACCGAGTTTGTGTACTCGGTCTCACCGAGATTATGTTATGCCCAAACCCTAACCATATCGGTCCTACCGAATTGCATGTCAGTCCCACCGGAAATCTCTAACGGTCACTAGGTTTACATTTTCGGTCCGACCGAGTTTATTGATTCGGTCCCACCGAGATTGGAAAACTGTGTAACGGTTGGATTTTATGTGGAGGCTATATATACCCCTCCACCTTCTTCTCATTCGGAGAGAGAGCCATCAGAACACACACACCATTCCAACTCATATGTTCTGAGAGAGAACCACCTACTCATGTGTTGAGACCAAGACATTCCATTCCTACCATATGAATCTTGATCTCTAGCCTTCCCAAGTTGCTTTCCACTCAAATCTTCTTTCCACCAAATCCAAATCCTATGAGAGAGAGTTGAGTGTTGGGGAGACTATCATTTGAAGCACAAGAGCAAGGAGTTCATTACCTACACACCATTTGTTACTTCTTGGAGAGTGGTGTCTCCTAGATTGGCTAGGTGTCACTTGGGAGCCTCCGACAAGATTGTGGAGTTGAACCAAGGAGTTTGTAAGGGCAAGGAGATCGCCTACTTCGTGAAGATCTACCGCTAGTGAGGCAAGTCCTGTGTGGGCGATGGCCATGGTGGGATAGACAAGGTCGCTTCTTCGTGGACCCTTTGTGGGTGGTTGCTTCTTCGTGGACCCTTCGTGGGTGGAGCCCTGTGTGGACTCGCACAACCGTTACCCTTGGGTGGAGCCCTGTGTGGACTCGCGCAACCGTTACACTTCGTGGGTTGAAGTCTCCATCAACGTGGATGTAGGATAGCACCACCTATCCGAACCACGGGAAAAACATCCGTGTCTCCAATTGTGTTTGAATCCTCCAAACCCTTCTCTTTACATTCTTGCAAGTTGCATGCTTTACTTTCCGCTGCAATATACTCTTTGCATGCTTGCTTGAATTGTGTGATGATTGCTTGACTTGTCCTACAATAGCTAAAATCTGCCAAGAACTAAAATTGGGAAAAGGTTAAGTTTTTATTAGGTCAAGTAGTCTAATCACCCCCCCCCTCTAGACATACTTTCGATCCTACAGCAGGGGTGGAGCCCATTGGGCTGACCCTGATGCATAGGAATACGGCTCCAGAAAAAATATAGTAGTAACTATCACGTAAAAAGGCATGTGCATCAGGTTGGCCCAAGAGCAGTGCATCGGGTCTGTCTTTCCAGCCCGATGCAAGCTGTCGGTGTCAAAACCGGCGGATCTCAGGTAGGGGGTCCCGAACTGTGCGTCAAGGCCAGATGGTAACAGGAGACAAGGGACACGATGTTTTTTACCCAAGTTCGGGCCCTCTCGACGGAGGTAATACCTACTCCTGCTTGATTAATATTGATGATATGGGTAGTACAAGAGTAGATCTACCACGAGATCAAGGAGGCTAAACCCTAGAAGCTAGCCTATGGTATGATTGTTGTGTATGGAGTTGATTGCCTACGGACTACAACCCTCCGGTTTATATAGCCATCGGATAGGGTTAGGGTTACACAGAGTCGGTTACAATGGTAGGAGATCTTGAATATCCGCATCGCCAAGCTTGCCTTCCACGCCAAGGAAAGTCCCATCCGGACACGTGACGAAGTCTTCAATCTTGTATCTTCATAGTCCAGGAGTCCGGCTGAAGGTATAGTTCGGCTACCCAAACACCCCCTAATCCAGGACTCCCTTAGTAGCCCCTGAACCAGGCTTCAATGACAACGAGTCCGGCGTGCAAATTGTCTTCGGCATTGCAAGGCGGGTTCCTCCTCCAAGTCCTTCATAGAAGATTGTAGACACCAAGAGTAGTGTCCGGCTCTGCAAAATAAGCTTCCACATATTGCCATAGAGAGAATAATATTAACACAAATCAAATCTGCTGACGTATTCCGTAGTGTGTCATCAGACTACAGCCAAGTCCTTTACTCAAATCGTTTTCACTTTTCCACCTCAGCGTGCTTTGCGAGGCGGTTTCCTTGGCACGTCTTGTCAAAGCAGAGATCGTGTGCCCCCCTTTTACGGGATTCTCATCAATACGGACGTGGGTAACCCAATCATGCCCGTTAGCATGTTTTCTCGATTAAAAGCGAGTCCTAAACGGTTACGGGGAGGGCTCCTGGTATTCAACCTCTTATAAAGAGACCAAGGCCTTACTCCTTTTTCCAATCTCAAACGAGTTCGCCCGTCGCCTCGGGTTACAACACCCTAGGCTCCAGATTCCAGACGCTTCGGACCTTCGACAACGTCCGATTCCGACCTTCAAGGCCGATGGATGCCCTCCTCCGTCATGGAGGAGGACGTGCTAAAGTTTGAGAGAGGCTAAGTTCTTGACCGCCGAAATTTCGCATAGGTTGCCTGCTCAAAGGCAGGCTATTCCCAGTCCCCAGCCCGCTGAGAGCGTAGTGTTCATGTCTCACTTCCTTCGGGGGTTAGGCTTCCCGATGGATCCCTTCGTGAGGGGGCTGCTGTTATATTACGGGCTGGAATTTCATGACTTAGCTCCGGAGTCCATCCTCCACATTTCCTCATTCATCGTTGTGTGCGAAGCGTTCCTCCGTGTCACTCCTCACTTCGGATTATGGCTCAAGACTTTTGGAGTGGAGCCGAAGATGATCGAGGGACGACACACAGAGTGCGGAGGTGCTGTCATAAGTAAGAATGTTGATGCTCCATGGCCTGAGGGCTCCTTTCAAGAGGAGCTCGGCTTGTGGCAACGAGAATGGTTCTATATCACCGCTCCCAGGAGCGCCAAGTGGGCGGCGCCTCCTGCCTTTCGCTCGGGTCCCCCATCACGGCTAGCGTCGTGGGTCAACAAAGGATTAGATTGGGGGTTATCAAAAGACATGCCCTTGTTGCAGGGCCGCATCAGGGATCTCTTAGAAAGAGACCTCAACCTGGTCAAGGTGACGCAGGTCATGCTGATTCGCCGAACACTACCCAGCAAAGGCCGCTCCCTTCGTCTGTGGGAGTTTAATCCGGAGGGACCACGAGCTCTCCATCATTTTATGGGCGCAACGCCCGTGCAGATGTATAAACTGTTCTTCGGATCACAAATGATGTGTCCGGGTTTGACCGAGGACGCATGCCTAAGCTACAATTGCCCGGATACCGAAGTAAGTAACCTTGTGCCTGGACCTACTATCCATATAATCGTCATAAACTTGCCCCTAAAAGAGCTGTCCTTTTAAACAGGAGTGGATAGCGAAGTCAAAGCTGATCAAGTGTCCGGCTCCCCTTCCCGAAACCAGGCCGGATCCTGTGCTTGTCAGGATGTTGAAGATAATGCCTTTGGAGGGAAGTAAGGGGAAGGACAAGGGAACTATGGCCTCCTTGAAGGAGGCTGCTCCGAAGGGAGGAACCGACAATTCCTCTCCCAAGGGTAAGAAGAGGGCCGCCTCTGACGACCCGGAGACCATGGCCCCGAAGCGGGGGAGAAAATCCTCGTCAGAGGGTCCAACGCCGGGGAGTTCCTCGGCCGAACTACGCCCTCAAAGGGATCAGCCCTCCAGCGAGCCGTAAGTAGAGAGAGGTTTTCCTTTTGAGGGATGAAAGAAATCCTTGATTTATATCTGAGAAGATTAACCGAAATTTTACCTTGTAGCTCGGACCTCAGCCCTTCTCAGCAGAGCTCGTCTTCGGGGGATCTTCTTCCGGAGATGATGGAGAGCGGGACGCCTCCCCCTGCCGTACCGCCTAGCGAGGTGGGCGACCCTGAGGTGTCGTCGCGGAGGGTTTCTCTGAATCCGGCAGGGGCGGAAGATAGCTATGTGGCCCCCCAAGGCTCTCCGCGTGCGGCCTTCGAAAGAGGCCATAGGACAAGTCCGACACCGTCTGGTGCTCGGCCGGAGGAGCTAAAGATTCTGCTGGGGCGAGCTTCTATCTCAGAGGAGCACCGTGTGTTGATGGGCACGGTGATTGAAAGGATTTCATCCGCAGAAAGCGGATTGCATGAGGCCGTCAAAAGTTTACTGATGAGTTTTGAGGTACGTTAGATAGTGTACACTTTTGTCAGTTGCGCATAAGTAAGATGCGCCCTGTGTAGATAGTAGCCCCTGAGACTCTGCGTGTTGTCAAGAAATGATGACACGCAGAGGATAATAATCCCAGGTCTAAGATGTCGCCTTTGAATGTAGGTGGCGAGGTGTCCGGAATCTAGCCGAACTGATGATGTAGCCGAACTAAAGCGGCAACTGGACCTGGCAGATGCCGACATCGCACTTGTCAACAAGCGGCTTGATGAGGCTCAAGGTATGTAATTCTTCAGGCGGCATCGGGTAAGAGGAGCTTCATGCCAGTGTCTTACAATGTGTGTGCTTGACGCAGATGGTACGGCCGCCGTGGAGAATCTTAGGGAAGAACTTGCCCGAGCTAAGGAGCAAGCCAGAAAAAGTGATGCGGCTGCCGAGAAGGCCCTTGAAGAGCTGAGAGCCGAACAGGCTGCTCACTGCCGAAGCAAAGAAGAGATGGCCGAGATGGCTGAGAAGTTAAAGAGTGCTGCAGACCGTTGCAAACTTCTTGAGAAAGAAGACCGGGCGAGACAGACGAACTTAGAGAAGGCCGTTGCCGATGCCAAGGACGCTCGCTCTGCGATGAGAGATGTGAAGGAGGAGCTGCGTCAGGCCGAACAGATTGTGGCTGGAAAGCCCTTTATGCTGCGAAGGAAATTTTGTGATTCGAATTTTGCTCCGTTGGACCGGATGTGGAGTGTGGAGGGTACCTATCTGGACTTGGCAGCGAGTGCTGCTGATGCGACCGAACACTTTCGAGATCAGAAAGATCGCGAAGTGGAAAAACTTTTATGGTCGCAGTTTCACAATCCATAGCGTCCACTGGCAGTGGATGATCGTTTGGCTCAATGGGCCGAACTGAATAGGTTGTTTGGACTCGCCATGAAGTACGTCATGGGTCACCTGTGGCCGGGGAGATCGGAGCCGAAGAGTTATTTCAGCTTGGTGCAGCAATTCCTTGACGCGGTGCCGCGTATAAATGCAATGAAGAGGTCAGCATGCATAGAGGGCGCTAGGATGGCTCTTGCCCGTGTTAAGACATACCGGGCAGAGATGGAGACCACCGTTGTTGCATCCTGAGATTCGGACAAAAGCCGAGTACCCTCCGAGCACTATTTTCAGGAAGTTCTTGAAGGCGCTCGTGTAATAGAGACGCAATGCCCAAAAGATGCTATGTTATGATAGCATATGTAATTATAAAGTAATATTTTGATAAACTGTAGTGGCCTTTTTTTATACTTGTGCCTCCAAGTATTGGGAACACCTCCTGTGCGGCCGTTTTAAGATATATATATATATATATATATATATATATATATATATATATATATATATATATATATATATATATATATATATATATAGAATCTGAAAGATGGCAGTCGTTGGCTTCAGCCCCCACGCACATAGTGCGGGGGTGCTCGCAGAAGATGCATTTTCACACTTAACCCAACGTCTTGGTCCTACAAAGGAGGTGATAGCGTAGCGGGCCAGGCAACTGGACTATAATGCGTTAACACTTTCACTTAGCCATAGGAGTTTGACAATGAGCCTCTTTAGGTAGCTCCTTGGTGGCCACTGCGCTTGTTTGAATTCGGGGCGCGTATGTGCCTGACCGGGAAGCGGCCCTTCGTTAAAGCGGAGGAATCCGATAGATTCCGATAGGTCATCGAGTGGCTGACCAATCTCACGCTACATCATGACAGTTAGTTTTCGGCTTTCTCTACTGAGGTGCTTGCCCGGCTGAACCGGGGGCACAATCGTAGTAGTTCTCCTGGTGCTACCTTAGCTGATAGAGCGGAACGTAAGGTAGCCGAACTTAGGAGCCGGGCAACCCAACATTTGACCAAAGACATGATTCGGAGTTGATGCATATAATGCCAAAACTCGCGACGCCGAACACTCCCTAAGGTGTTCGGTCTTTATGAGTGCGGGCGAAACAACACTCTTTATTAAAAAAGCCCCTAGTGTCCAGGTACGTGCAAAATTTTTTGACGTGGCCACATGCCAAGACGCCAGCCTCCTCCTTGGTTATATCAGAAAAAACCAGGAGATGTGTAGCAACAAGAGACAGTAAAAAAAGGTTTACGCAGGGTCTTAATCTAAAAAGAATCCTTTAGGACGGGTCCCTACTGCACGTCTGCGCCTGTGTCCCCATTGTGCCGTATCCTGGACGGGCGCCGCACGACGTTCATCTGTAAAAGAGAGGAACTGAGTTGAAAACGGGTCGTGCCGAACAAAAGTTTAAAATAAACAAAGTGTAAAGTAAAATATATAAAATTGAGCTTTATTGTCTCTTATTGTATATGCATGGAGCGCCTAGTGCGGGGGTATATGGCCACTAAGCCTGTATCAATGATGATTTTTTACCGAACTCGTCTATCCGCGTTCGTGGTCTTTAATGACCTATTTCGAAGTTTTTTGGCCAGTGAGGCCATTTTACTGTGGGGCTGTCAAAGCGGCCGCACAGTCCCCCGCTTGGGGAGGCGCACTTTAGTGCTTCCCCTTCAAAGAGATGATGCCTCGTGGACCGGGCATCTTAAGCGTGAGAGATGCATAATGCGGTATTGCGTTAAAGCGGGCGAAAGCTTCGCGTCCCAGTAGTGCTTGATAGCGACTTGAGAACGGGACGATATGGAAGGTCAGCTTTTCACGGCGGAAGTTATCGGCAGAGCCGAATATAACTTCAAGCCGGAGAAAACCCATACAATGGGTGTACAGACCTGGTGTTACCCCTTGAAAGGAGGTTTTGCTGCGGCAAATTCTTGCTGGGTTTATCCCCATGTGCTGGATTGTATCCTGATATATCAGGTTTAGTCCGCTGCCGCCGTCCATAAGGACATTTGAAAACTGGAGTCCGCCAATTATTGGATCGAGTATCAAGGTAGTCCAGACTACATTCTTGATATTCCTAGAATAATCTAGCTGATCGAAGATGATCGGTTTTGACAACCAGTGGCAGGACCCTTTGGGGATGGGCCATGTGGTGTGTACCTTTACGGGCACCACACGTTTTGTTATGTGAAGTGAGTTCACTGTTTTTACTTCTTGTGGGAAGTTCTTTTGTTTCCTGGTGCTCTGCTTTTGGGGTTCATCCTCGTCTTTGCTTGGTGTGTCGAGCCCCTTGTGTTCAGCATTGTGTCTGCCGGATTGTTTGAAAACCCAACAGTCTCTGTGGGTATGGTTAGCAGGCTTCCCGGGAGTACTGTGTATCTGACATATCCTGTCCAGGATTTTATTTAGGTTGGATGGATCGTCCCTGTTATCCTGAGGGGGCGATTTTTCCGGATTTTGTCGTGAGCCTTTGAATCCGGCATTGACTGCCGTGCTCTTCGGAATTTTGTCCTTAGTCCAGCGACGGTCCTTGTTGCATCGTGGTTTTCCATTTCCATCCCTAGTTTCGGATGTACTTGGGTCGCTGGGGCTGCACCTTGCCAACCAGCTGTCCTCCCCTGCACAAAAGCGGGTCATGAGGCTTGTTAGTGCGGCCATTGTTCTTGGCTTTTCTTGGCCGAGGTGTCTGGCGAGCCATTCGTCTCGGACGTTATGCCTGAAAGCTGCTAAGGCTTCGGTGTCCGGACAGTCGACTATCTGATTCTTTTTAGTGAGGAATCTATTCCAGAACTGCCGAGCTGATTCTCCGGGTTGTTGAGTTATGTGACTAAGATCGTCTGCATCCGGAGGGCGGACATAGGTCCCTTGAAAGTTTGCTCGGAAAGCATCCTCGAGCTCTTCCCAGCTTCCAATTGTGTTTTCGGGAAGGCTTGTAAGCCAATGCTGGGCTGGCCCTTTAAGCTTAAGGGGTAGATATTTTATGGCATGGAGATCATCTCCTCTAGCCATGTGTATGTGGAGGATATAATCCTCGATCCAGACTCCAGGGTCTGTTGTTCCATCATATGCCTCTACGTTTATGGGTTTGAATCCCTCTGGGAATTCATAGTCCAGGACCTCATCGGTGAAACATAGGGGGTGTGCGGCGCCCTTGTATTTGGGTGTGCCGGATTCTAATGATGGCTTCATAGTGTTGCTTACAAGAGCTTGCTTTCTTGGCCCATAAATGGACCTGACTGGGCCATGATGCGAATCCTTAAGTGGGTCGCATGCCGATTTAGGTGCGGCGCCACTTGCCACTTTATGGGGTCGTCTATCCGACCGTGTGGCTTTTTCATTTTTTCAATGCGAGGGCTCTAGGGCCTCTTCATCGAATTCAGGCAGTAGCTTTATTTTCGGATAGCTTTTAGTGCGGCGACTGTCGCTGTACTTATCTGTGGTATTGATTACTTTGCTCCATCTAATCCGGAGTGCGTCTTCCACTGTTTTTAGCTTCCGCTTCTGCTTTTTTAGGCTACGTGCAGTTGCAACGAGCCTTTCGTGGAGATTCTTCTACTCCATAGGTTTATTCGGCGTGAGGTCGTCCGGAATGCCGTTTTCGCCGGGGGAGGGATGTTCGGTTTCTCTATCCGTGTTGCCCTGTTTGGACGGTTTCTCTAAGGCCTGCTTGTCGTCTACCGGCTCATCCTGCTCTATGGCTGGATTTTTGTCGAGGCGGGGCTTGGGTCGGCGTTTACGCCGACGCTTTGATTGCTTTTCGGGGGGTCGATCTCCCATCCCATCCCCTTTTTCCTCGTTGTCGCTTCCTTTAGGGGTACCCACCATGTACACATCGTGAGATGAGGTGGCTGTCCAATGCCCTATGGGCGTTGGTTCGTCGGCATCTCCTGCATCGTCGTCCATGCTGTCGATGTCTCCGGAGTCGAAGTTGAGCACGTCGCTTAAATTGTCGACAGTGGCTACCAAGTGGGTGGTGGGTGGGCTTTGAATTTCTTCATCGTCCGTATCCCATCCTCGCTGATCATAGTTCGGCCAGGGCTCTCCTGATAAGGAGAGAGACTTGAGAGAGTTCAGGATATCGCCACAAGGCGAATGCTGAAAGATGTCTGCGGTGGTGAACTCCATTATCGGCGCCCCATCGGATTCGATTGGCAGGGGCGCGGGGGGTTCGGAGTCCGGGGAGGAGTCTGGATCCTCGGAGTCACGGGTCGTGCAGAGTGCGGGGCTAGCGTTCGGCTTGATCGCTTTCGGGATAGCAGCCCCCGAGGTGACGTCCAACCGCTCATCCTCAATTGGCGCAATAGGCTCCGAGTTAGGGGTCGGAACCGATGCGTGTGCGGCCTCCAGGACACTGTCCGGGGGCAGAGCTAGATCATGCCCCTCAAGATAGTGCGGCGCACTTGGCCGTGGCTCGAGCCCGTCGAAGATCAAGTCTCCGCGGATGTCAGCCTTGCAGTTTAAGCTTCCAAACCTGACTTGATGGCCAGGGGCGTAGCTTTTGATCTGCTCCAGGTGGCCGAGCGGATTGGCCCGCAGAGCAAAGACGCCGAAGATGAAGATCTATCCGGGGAGAAAAGTCTCACCCTGGACCGTATCGTTGTTGATGATCAAAGGAGCCATCGGGCCTGAAGGCGATGACACAGAGGAACTCTCAATGAGAGCACCAATGTCGGTGTCAAAACCGGCGGATCTCGGGTAGGGGGTCCCGAACTGTGCGTCAAGGCCGGATGGAAATAGGAGACAAGGGACACGATGTTTTTCTCCCAGGTTCGGGCCCTCTCGATGGAGGTAATACCCTACTCCTGCTTGATTAATATTGATGATATGGGTAGTATAAGAGTAGATCTACCACGAGATCAAGGAGGCTAAACCCTAGAAGCTAGCCTATGGTATGATTGTTGTGTATGGAGTTGATTGCCTACGGACTACAACCCTCCGGTTTATATAGGCATCGGATAGGGTTAGGGTTACACAGAGTCGGTTACAATGGTAGGAGATCTTGAATATCCGCATCGCCAAGCTTGCCTTCCACGCCAAGAAAAGTCCCATCCGGACACGGGACGAAGTCTTCAATCTTGTATCTTCATAGTCCAAGAGTCCGGCTGAAGGTATAGTTCGGCTACCCGAACACCCCCTAATCCAGGACTCCCTCACAAGCCTACAAATTGGGCTAAAGCAGGCCGCTCACGCATGCATTGCTGGCTTCCCACCACAACACAATTTTCTTCCCAGCCCAAGTCACGGACGCTGCACACTTTATCGATTGTTCTATTATTAGTCTTCCCCCTGTATAAGCGCACATGCTTATCCCTTCCATACACCTCACGCAAGGTCAAAAGCGGCAGCCCGACAACAATAGAGATGCCGGACGCCCGGAGACCGGAGGCCGTAGAGGGTGTCCATCTATCGGGAATTCGAGAATGCTGCACGACGCAATTTCGTATCCGGCTAGTCCGTCTATCGGGAATTCAGTATTTTGTTCAATCGTCAATTTCATCCATAGATTACAAACTAGTCGAATTCTGGTATCATCCTTGCCTTGCTTTTTCTATGTTACAAATTTCAACCATTATTATAAACTTGTACCCAACAGATTAAATCCCTAGGGTTTGGCAAAACGGGAGCATTTTCTAGGGTTATAACTTCTAATTAGGATATACTTTATTTGCTTATGCAAGTTTCCATACTGTGGACAAGTGGTTGAGTACTTCATTTCTCCGAGGAAGGAACGTACAGAAGGTAATTCTCAAATTTTAGCCATTTAAATACTTTCCCAGGGCATTTTATAATGTTCATTCTATTTTTATTATCTTATAGGTTATTGAACCTTTGATGTTTCATGATGTATTTTGGAATTTGGTAATTCAAGACACCCTTTTCAAGTAATTTTGTCTTTGTTTTTATCATTATAGTTAGCATTTTAGCGCCTAAAATTTATTTTAAATATCATATTCTATGATGTCTGAAAGTCTATGCTATAAGCTGTGAACACACCTTTATTCAATACATTGTTGCTTGAATTTTTTACACCATGTTTAAGTGGTGCATCAGGGGTAACTTTTGCTCTAGCTCCCCCCTACCTATGCGTAGATTACCCCAATGTCACCCCAGGAATCCGCAAGTTGAGTGCCAAAACACATATCAAGTGAATGAATATGCTACCCCATTGTCACCATGAGTATTCATATGCAAGACATATATCAAGTGCTCTCAAATCCATAAAAGTATTCAATCCGATAAAACGAAATCTCAAAGGGAAAACTCAATTCATCACAAGAAGATAGAGAGGGGAAAACACCATATGATCCGACTATTAACAAAGCCCGCGATACATCAAGAGCATGACATCTCAAGAACATGAGAGAGAGAGAGATTAAACACATAGCTACTGGTACAAACCCTTAGCCCCGAGGGTGGACTACTCCCTCCTTGTCGTGGTGGCCGCCGGGATGATGAAGATGGCCACCGGGATGATTTCCCCCTCCGGCGGAGTGCCAGAACGGGGTCTAGATTGTTTTTCTGTGGCTACAGAGCCTTGCAGCGGTGGAACTTCTGATCTAGGTTAACCTTGAGGGTTTTAAGAATATTTGTAAATTTATAGGGTAAAGAGGGGGTGCGGGAGGCCACAGAGGTGGGCACAACCCACCTGGGCACGCCTGGGCCCCTAGGAGCGCCCTGGTGGGTTGTGCCCCCCTCGGGGCACCCCCAGGTGCTGCTCTGGCCCAATGGATGTCTTCTGGTCCATAACAAATCCACACAAAGTTTCGCGGTGTTTGGACTTCATTTGATATCTATTTCTTGCGATGTAAAAAACAAGCAAAAAACAGCAACTGGCACTGGGCACTGGGTCAATAGGTTAGTCCCGAAAAATGATATAAAGTTGCTATAAAATGATTGTAAAACATCCAAGAATGATAATATAACAACATGAATACTTCATAAATTATAGATACGTTGGAGACGTATCATCTATTGTAGGGGTGCAGGGGCGGAAGCCACAGAAGTAGCGCTTAGGTGCCTATCTTATGGTTGTGTGGGGTCAAGATACTGCTGCCGCCAGATCTGGATGATGGCGAGTCTTTGAGGGATGGCCGAGGTGACGTAACTATCGCAATGCAATGGGGCGGGGGGTGGGGTCATGGTTGGAGCTGTCACAACTGTGGACAATGGAGGCATGTTGCTCTGCCGGTAGTCGCTGGTTGTTCGGAGAAGATCCTGAACAGTGTCAGCCGGGAGGCAAAAGATGGCCATCCAGCCATCCAATGTAGATCAGACAATATGAAAAAAAGCGTGTGACCTGAATTTAGTTTCAGTCAACAGATGTGTGACCAGTCTCGTACCTTAGTGTTGATCTCTTAAGGTATTTCTTCATATCAGAGATACGTGTCATTCTTAACATTGTGTGTTTTCCGCATCTTCAGCCACACCATCTTCCTTCTTACTGGAGATGCTCCAATAAGGGAAGCATACACCATAAGGGAGCTATAGTCCGCACTCAAGAGTTCCCTGCCTTGAATGTTCCTGCCCGACATGGACATCCACAACAACCGCAGCGCCATCAACAAGTCAGCAGATGATGCTCACTCCTATGGAGGGCAGGAAGATAGGTTGTACCCTCATCTTACTTGTGTGCAACATTTATGGCTTCATTATTCATCTAAGCATGGAAAATAGATTATCACATGTCATTGTACATTCATACTGATCTCTTAAGAGTCTTACTTCAGATAAGAGACTTGTTCAAGAGTTAACATTGTGCCGTAGTTATCACCCATCAGCTAATGCTATCCCACAGGCTGGTGATTATACCTGAGGGAGTCCTGGATTAGGGGGTCTCCGGACAGCCGGACTATATCCTTTGGCCGGACTGTTGGACTATGAAGATACAAGATTGAAGACTTCGTCCAGTGTCCGGATGGGACTCTACTTGGCGTGGAAGGCAAGCTAGGCAATACGGATATGGATATCTCCTCCTTTGTAACTGACCTTGTGTAACCCTAGCCCCCTCCGGTGTCTATATAAACCGGAGGGTTTTAGTCCATAGGACAACAGACAATCATACCATAGGCTAGCTTCTAGGGTTTAGCCTCTCCGATCTTGTGGTAGATCAACTCTTGTACTACACATATTATCAAGAATAATCAAGCAGGACGTAGGGTTTTACCTCCATCAAGAGGGCCCGAACCTGGGTAAAACATCGTGTCCCCTGCCTCCTGTTACCATCTGCCTTAGACACATAGTTCGGGACCCCCTACCCGAGATCCGCCGGTTTTGACACCGAAATTGGTGCTTTCATTGAGAGTTCCTCTGTGTCGTCGCCGTTAGGCTTGATGGCTCCTTCGATCATCGATAGCAACGGTGTCCAGGATGAGACTTTTCTCCCCGGATAGATCTTTGTATTCGGTGACTTTGCACTGCGGGCCAACTCGCTTGGCTATCTAGAGCAGATCGAGAGTTACGCCCCTGGCCATCAGGCCAGGTTTGGAAGCTTAAACTATACGGCCGATATCCGCGGAGACTTGATCTTCGACGGATTCGAGCCCCTGCCTAATGCGCCACACGGCCACGATGAGCATGATTTAGCTCTGCCATCAGACAGTGTCCATGAGATCGCGCCGGCAACCGCTCCGACCCTCAATTCGGAGCCAGTGGTGCCTTCCATAGGCGGGTGGATAGACCCCACCACGAAGGCTGCACTCTCATTGGCGATCGAGCCAAGTATCGACCTTACCCTTCACAAGAGCCGTGACGCCGAATTACCGGATTCCTCCCTGGCCACAGACTCTGAACCGCCTTTGCCCGTGCCTATCGAATCCGACTGGGCGCCGATCATGGAGTTTACCTCCGCGGATATCTTTCAGCACTCGCCCTTCGGCGACATACTGAACTCACTAAGGTCTCTCTCCTTGTCAGGAGAGTCCTGGCCGAACTATGTCCGGCAGGATTGGGATGCGGATGACGAAGAAATTCGCCGCCCAGCCACCACCCACTTAGTAGCCACTGTCGATGACTTAACCGACATGCTCGACTTCGACTCCGAAGACATCGACGGTATGGACGACAATGTGGGAGACGAAGAGGAACCACTGCCCACAGGGCACTGGATAGCCACCTCATCATATGATATATACATGGTGGACACACCCAAAGAAGGCAATGGCGATGAGACAGCGGAGGATGACCCCTCCAAGACGCAACCCAATCGCCGACGTCAGCGGCGCCGCTCTAAGTCTCGCCAAAGCAAAAGCGGTGACACCAGCACAGGAGATAATACCACCCCGGATAGTGCCGAAGACGACAACAATCCCCTCCAGCAAGATTTAGGGCAGGACGATGGAGAAGCCAGCCCTCCCAAGAGAGTGGCAGATAAAGAGGTGGAGGATGATAATTACATGCCTCCCGCCGAAGACGAGGCAAGCCTCGACGATGACGAATTCGTCGTGCCTGAGGATCCCGTCGAACAAGAGAGCTTCAAGCGCCGGCTTATAGCCACGACAAATAGCCTTAAGAAAAAGCAACAGAAGCTTCAAGCTGATCAAGACTTGCTAGCTGACAGATGGACTGAAGTCCTTGTGGCCGAGGAATATAAACTCGAACGCCCCTCCAAGAGTTACCCGAAGTGTAGGTTGCTACCCCGACTGGAGGAGGAAGCACTCAAACCTACATCTCCGGCATATGATGCGGCTGACCGGCCACCTCGTGGCCGCGACAGAGAGGCATTTCAGCCAAAAGCTCAGCCCGCACTCCAACGCCACTCAAATAAAAATGTCAAGGCACAGGGAAATACGCCAGACCTGCGAGACATACTGGAGGACAAAGAAAAATATGCAAGATCGATCTACGGATCATGAGGGCGTGCCACTATGCGAGATTATAATCGTCACCCCGGATACAGTAAAAGTAAGTCCATCCGGGCCGAACACAGCGGGCAAGACTCATTTGAGTTGCGTCGCGATATAGCCCAGTACAGAGGCGCCGCACACCCCCTATGCTTCACAGACGAAGTGATGGATCACCAAATCCCAGAGGGTTTCAAACCCGTAAATATAGAATCATACGACGACATGACAGCTCCTGCGGTATGGATCGAGGATTTCCTCCTGCACATCCACATGGCCCGCGGTGATGATCTACACGCCATCAAATACCTCCCACTCAAGCTCAAAGGACTAGCTCGGCATTGGCTCAACAGCTTGCCAGCAGAGTCCATTGGCTGTTGGGAAGATCTGGAAGCCGCATTCCTCGACAACTTCCAGGGCACCTATGTGCGACCACCAGATGCCGATGACTTGAGCCACATAATTCAGCAGCCAGAGGAATCGACCAGGCAATTCTGGACACGGTTCCTAACAAAGAAAAATCAAATCATCGACTGTCCGGATGCAGAGGCCCTAGCAGCTTTTATGCACAACATTCGGGACGAGTGGCTCGCCCGGCACCTTGGCCAGGAAAAGCCAAAATCTATGGCAGCCCTCACGACACTCATGACCCACTTTTGTGTGGGAGAAGACATCTGGCTGGCTCACAGCAACAACATATCAAAGAACCATGGTACTTCGGATACCAAGGATAGCAATGGCAGGTCACGTCGCAAAAAACACAAGCGCCGCATTAACAACGACAATACAGAGGATACGACAGTCAATGTCGGATTCAAAGGCTCTAAACTCGGTCAGCGGAAAAAGCCATTTAAAAGAAGCACTCCGGGCCCATCCAGTTTGGACCGTATACTCAATCGCTCATGTCGAATACACAACACCCCCGACAAGCCAGCCAACCACACCAACAGGGATTGTTGGGTGTTCAACCAGGCCGGCAAGTTAAATGCCGAAAACAAAGATAAGGGGTCACATAGCGATGACGAGGAGGAGCCTCGGCAGCCAAACACCGGAGGACAGAAGAGGTTCCCCCCACAAGTGCGGATGGTGAACATGATATACGCAACCCACATCCCCAAGAGGGAGCGGAAGCATGGGCTAAGGGATGTATATGCGTTGGAGCCAATCGCCCCAAAGTTCAACCCATGGTCCTCTTGCCCAATCACCTTCGATCGCAGGGACCACCCCACTAGTATCCGTCATGGCGGATTCGCCGCACTGGTCCTAGACCTACTCATTAACGGATTTCACCTCACTCGAGTCCTTATGGATGGCGGCAGCAGCCTGAACCTGCTTTATCAGGACATAGTGCGTAATATGGGTGTAGACTCCTCAAGGATCAAACCCACAAAAATGACCCTCAAAGGTGTCATACCAGGTGTAGAGGCCAATTGCACAGGCTCATCAAGGAAATATGCCCTAGAGGCAATAATAAAGTTATTATTTATTTCCTTATATCATGATAAATGTTTATTATTCATGCTAGGATTGTATTAACCGGAAACATAATACATGTCTGAATACATAGGCGAACAGAGTGTCACCAGTATGCCTCTACTTGACTAGCTCGTTAATCGAAGATGGTTATGTTTCCTAGCCATAGACATGAGTTGTCATTTGATTAACGGGATCACATCATTAGGAGAATGATGTGATTGACTTGACCCATTCCATTAGCTTAGCACTTGATCGTTTAGTTTGTTGCTATTGCTTTCTTCATAACTTATACTTGTTCCTATGACTATGAGATTATGCAACTCCCGTTTACCGGAGGAACACTTTGTGTGCTACCAAATGTCACAACGTAACTAGGTGATTATGAAGGTGCTCTACAGGTGCCTCCGAAGGTACTTGTTGGGTTGGCGTATTTCGAGATTAGGATTTGTCACTCCGATTGTCGGAGAGGTATCACTGGGCCCTCTCGGTAATGCACATCACTTAAGCCTTGCAAGCATTGCAACTAATAAGTTAGTTGCGGGATGATGTATTATGGAACGAGTAAAGAGACTTACCGGTAACGAGATTGAACTACGTATTGAGATACCGACGATCGAATCTCGGGCAAGTAACATACCAATGACAAAGGGAACAACGTATGTTGTTATGCGGTCTGACCGATAATGATCTTCGTAGAATATGTGGGAGCCAATACGAGCATCCAGGTTCCGCTATTTTTTATTGACCAGAGACATGTCTTGGTCATGTCTACATAGTTCTCGAACCCGTAGGGTCCGCACGCTTAAAGTTTCGGTGACGATTGTATTATGAGTTTATGTGATTTGATGTACCGAAGGTAGTTCGGAGTCCCGGATGAGATCGGGGACATGACGAGGAGTCTCGAAATGGTCGAGACATAAAGATCGATATATTGGAGGACTATATTTGGACATCAGAAAGGTTCCGAGTGATTCGGGTATTTTCGGGGGTACCGGGGAGTTACGGGAATACGAGGAAGAAGTAATGGGCCTCATGGCCAAGTGGTGGAAGAGAGGAGGCAGGGCGCGCGCCCCCCTAGCCCAAACCGAATTGGACTAGGGGGCCGGGCCCCCTTTCCTCTTTTCCCTCCTTCTCCTTCTTTCTCCTTCTTCTCCTTCCTTTCCTCCTCCTAGTAGGATTAGGAACGGGGAGTCCTACTCCTACTAGGAGGAGGACTCCTCCTCCTGGAGCGCCCATAGAGGGCCGGCCGGCCTCCCCCCTTGCTCCTTTATACACAGGGGCAGGGGGGCACCTCTAGAGACACAAGTTGATCAATTGATCTCTCCCAGCCGTGTGCGGTGCCCCCCTCCACCATATTCCACCTCGGTCATATCGTAGCGGTGCTTAGGCGAAGCCCTGCGTCGGTAGCAACACCATCACCATCACCACGCCGTCATGCTGACGGAACTCTCCCGTGAAGCTCTGCTAGATCGGAGTTCGCGGGACGTCATCGAGCTGAACATGTGCTGAACTCGGAGGTGCCGTGCATTCGGTACTTGGATCGATCGGATCGTGAAGACGTACGACTACATCAACCGCGTTGTGCTAACGCTTCCGCTTTCGGTCTACGAGGGTACGTGGGCAACACTCTCCCCTCTTGTTGCTATGCATCACCATGATCTTGCGTGTGCGTAGGAATTTTTTTGAAATTACTATGTTCCCCAACAGTGGCATCCGAGCCTAGGTTTTATGCGTTGATGTTGTGCATGAGTAGAACACAAGTGAGTTGTGGGCTATATAAGTCATACTGCTTATCAGCATGTCATACTTTGGTTTGGCGGTATTGTTGGATGAAGCGGCCTGGACCGACATTACGCGTACGCTTACGCGAGACTGGTTCTACCGACATGCATTGCACACAGGTGGCTGGCGGGTGTCAGTTTCTCCAACTTTAGTTGAACCAAGTGTGGCTACGCCCGGTCCTTGCGAAGGTTAAAACAACACCAACTTGACAAACTATCGTTGTGGTTTTGTTCCATAGGTAAGAACGGTTCTTGCTAAGCCCGTAGCAGCCACGTAAAACTTGCAACAACAAAGTAGAGGACGTCTAAACTTGTTTTTGCAGGGCATGTTGTGGTGTGATATGGTCAAGACATGATGCTAAATTTTATTGTATGAGATGATCATGTTTTGTAACTGAGTTATCGGCAACTGACATGAGCCATATGGTTGTATTGTATGCAATGCAATTGCGCTGTAATGCTTTACATTATCACTAAGCGGTAGCGATAGTCGTGGAAGCATAAGATTGGCGAGACGACAATGGTGCTACGATGATGATCAAGGTGTCGCGCCGGTGACGATGGTGATCATGACGGTGCTTCGGAGATGGAGATCACAAGCACAAGATGATGATGGCCATATCATATCACTTATATTGATTGCATGTGATGTTTATCTTTTATGCATCTTATCTTGCTTTGATTGACGGTAGCATTATAAGATGACCTCTCACTAAATTTCAAGATAAAAATGTTCTCCCTGAGTATGCACCTTTGCCAAAGTTCGTCATTCCCAGACACCACGTGATGATCGGGTGTGATAAGCTCTACGTCCATCTACAATGGGTGCAAGCCAGTTTTGCACACGCAGAATACTCAGGTTAAACTTGACGAGCCTAGCATATGCAGATATGGCCTCGGAACACTGAGACCGAAAGGTCGAGCGTGAATCATATAGTAGATATGATCTACATATTGATGTTCACCATCGAAAGCTACTCCATTTCACGTGATGATCGGTTATGGTTTAGTTGATTTGGATCACGTGATCACTTAGAAGATTAGAGGGATGTCTTTCTAAGTGGGAGTTCTTAAGTAATATGATTAATTGAACTTAAATTTATCATGAACTTAGTACCTGATAGTATCTTGCTTGTCTATGTTTGATTGTAGATAGATGGCCCGTGCTGTTGTTTCGTTGAATTTTAATGCGTTCCTTGAGAAAGCAAAGTTGAAAGATGATGGTAGCAATTACACGGACTGGGTCCGTAACTTGAGGATTATCCTCATTGCTGCACAGAACAATTACATCCTGGAAGCACCGCTAGGTGCCAGGCCTGCTGCTGGAGCAACACCAGATGTTATGAACGTCTGGCAGAGCAAAGCTGATGACTACTCGATAGTTCAGTGTGCCATGCTTTACGGCTTAGAATCGGGACTTCAACAACGTTTTGAACGTCATGGAGCATATGAGATGTTCCAGGAGTTGAAGTTAATATTTCAAGCAAATGCCCGGATTGAGAGATATGAAGTCTCCAATAAATTCTATAGCTGCAAGATGGAGGAGAATAGTTCTGTCAGTGAACATATACTCAAAATGTCTGGGTATCATAATCACTTGACTCAACTGGGAGTTGATCTTCCTATTGATAGTGTCATTGATAGAGTTCTTCAATCACTGCCACCAAGCTACAAGAGCTTCGTGATGAACTATAACATGCAAGGGATGGATAAGACAATTCCCCAGATCTTCGCAATGCTAAAGGCTGTGGAGGTAGAAATCAAGAAGGAGCATTAAGTGTTGATGGTCAACAAGACCGCCAGTTTCAAGAAAAAGGGCAAAGGGAAGAAGGGGAACTTCAAGAAGAAAAGTAAGCAAGTTACTGCTCAGGAGAAGAAACCCAAATCTGGACCTAAGCCTGAAACTGAGTGCTTCTACTGCAAGCAGACTGGACACTAGAAGCGGAACTGCCCCAAGTATTTGGCGGATAAGAAGGATGGCAAGGTGAACAAAGGTATATGTGATATACATGTTATTGATGTGTACCTTACTAGAGCTTGCAGTAGCACCTGGGTATTTGATACTGGTTCTGTTGCTAACATTTGCAACTCGAAACAGGGACTACGGATTAAGCGAACACTGGCAAAGGACGAGGTGACGATGCACGTGGGAAATGGTTCCAAAGTCAATGTGATAGCGGTTGGCACGCTACCTCTACATCTACCTTCGGGATTAGTTTTAGACCTAAATAATTGTTATTTGGTGCCAGCATTGAGCATGAACATTATATCTGGATCTTGTTTGATGTGAGACGGTTATTCATTTAAATCAGAGAATACTGGTTGTTCTATTTATATGAGTAATATCTTTTATGGTCATGCACCCTTGAAGAGTGGTCTATTTTTGATGAATCTCGATAGTAGTGATACACATATTCATAATGTTGAAACCAAAAGATGCAGAGTTGATAATGATAGTGCAACTTATTTGTGGCACTATCGTTTAGGTTATATCGGTGTAAAGCGCATGAAGAAACTCCATACTGATGGACTTTTGGAATCACTTAATTATGAATCACTTGGTACTTGTGAACCGTGCCTCATGGGCAAGATGACCAAAACGCCGTTCTCCGGTAATATGGAGAGAGCAACGGATTTGTTGGAAATCATACATATAGATGTATGTGGTCCGATGAGTATTGAGGCTCGTGGCGGATATCATTATTTTCTCACCTTCACAGATGATTTAAGCAGATATGGGTATATCTACTTGATGAAACATAAGTCTGAAACATTTGAAAAGTTCAAAGAATTTCAGAGTGAAGTTGAAAATCATCGTAACAAGAAAATAAAGTTTCTACGATCTGATCGTGGAGGAGAATATTTGAGTTACGAGTTTGGTCTACATTTGAAACAATGCGGAATAGTTTTGCAACTCACGCCACCCGGAACACCACAGCGTAATGGTGTGTCCGAACCTCGTAATCATACTTTACTAGATATGGTGCGATCTATGATGTCTCTTACAGATTTACCGCTATCGTTTTGGGGTTATGCTTTAGAGACGGCTGCATTCACATTAAATAGGGCACCATCGAAATCCGTTGAGACGACGCCTTATGAACTGTGGTTTGGCAAGAAACCAAAGTTGTCGTTTCTGAAAGTTTGGGGCTGCGATTCTTATGTGAAAAAGCTTCAACCTGATAAGCTCGAACCCAAATCGGAGAAATCTGTCTTCATAGGATACCCAAAGGAAACTATTGGATACACCTTCTATCACAGATCCGAAGGCAATACTTTCGTTGCTAAGAATGGATCCTTTCTAGAGAAGGAGTTTCTCTCGAAAGAAGTGAGTGGGAGGAAAGTAGAACTTGATGAGGTAACTGTAGCTGCTCCCTTATTGGAAAGTAGTACATCACAGAAACCGGTTTCTATGACACCTACACCAATTAGTGAGGAAGCTAATGATAATGATCATGAAACTTTAGATCAAGTTACTACCGAACCTCGTAGATCAACCAGAATAAGATCCGCACCAGAGTGGTACGGTAATCCTATTCTGGAGGTTATGTTACTAGACCATGATGAACCTACGAACTATGAAGAAGCGATGGTGAGCCCAGATTCCGCAAAATGGCTTGAGGCCATGAAATCTGAGATGGGATCCATGTATGAGAACAAAGTGTGGACTTTGGTTGAGTTTCCCGTTGATTAGCAAGCAATTGAGAATAAATGGATCTTCAAGAAGAAGACTGACGCTGATAGTAATGTTACTGTCTACAAAGCTCGACTTCTTGTAAAAGGTTTTCGACAAGTTCAAGGGATTGACTACGATGAGACCTTCTCACCCGTAGCGATGCTTAAGTCTGTCCGAATCATGTTACCAATTGCCGCATTTTATGATTATGAAATTTGGAAAATGGATGTTAAAACTGCATTCCTGAATGGATTTCTGGAAGAAGAGTTGTATATTATGCAGCCAGAAGGTTTTGTCGATCCAAAGGGAGCTAACAAAGTGTGCAAGCTCCAGCGATCCATTTATGGACTGGTGCAAGCCTCTCGGAGTTGGAATAAACGCTTTGATAGTGTGATCAAAGCATTTGGTTTTGTACAGACTTTTGGAGAAGCCTGTATTTACAAGAAAGTGAGTGGAAGCTCTGTAGCATTTCTGATATTATATATGGATGACATATTATTGATTGGAAATGATATAGAATTTCTAGATAGCATAAAGGGATATTTGAATAAGAGTTTTTCAATGAAAGACCTCGGTGAAGCTGCTTACATATCGGGCATTAAGATCTATAGAGATAGATCAAGACGCTTAATTGGACTTTCACAAAGCACATACCTTGACAAAGTTTTGAAGAAGTTCAAAATGGATCAGGCAAATAAAGGGTTCTTGCCTGTGTTACATGGTGTGAAGTTGAGTAAGACTCAATGTCCGACCACCGCAGAAGATAGAGAGAAAATAAAAGATGTTCCCTATGCATCAGCCATAGGCTCTATCATGTATGCAATGCTGTGTACCAGACCTGATGTGTGACTTGCTATAAAGTCTAGCAGGGAGGTACCAAAGTAATCCTGGAGTGGATCACTGGACAGCGGTCAAGAACATCCTGAAGTACATGAAAAGGACTAAGGATATGTTTCTCATATATGGAGGTGAGAAAGAGCTCATCGTAAATGGTTATGTTGATGCAAGCTTTGACACTGATCCGGACGATTCTAAATCGCAAACCGAATACGTGTTTATATTGAACGGTGGAGCTGTTAGTTGGTGTAGTTCTAAACAAAGCGTTGTGGCGGGATCTACATGTGAAGCGGAGTACATAGCTGCTTCGGAAGCAGCAAATGAAGGAGTCTGGATGAAGGAGTTCATATCCGATCCAGGTGTCATACCTAGTGCATCAGGTCCAATGAAAATCTTTTGTGACAATACTGGTGCAATTGCCTTGGTGAAGGAATCCAGATTTCACAAGAGAACCAAGCACATCAAGAGACGCTTCAATTCCATTCGGGATTTAGTCCAAGTGGGAGACATAGAAATTTGCAAGATACATACAGATCTGAATGTTGCAGACCCGCTGACTAAGCCTCTTCCACGAGCAAAACATGATCAACACCAAGGCTCCATGGGTGTTAGAATCATTACTGTGTAATCTAGATTATTGACTCTAGTGCAAGTGGGACACTAAAGGAAATATGCCCTAGAGGCAATAATAAAGTTATTATTTATTTCCTTATATCATGATAAATGATTATTATTCATGCTAGAATTGTATTAACCGGAAACATAATACGTGTGTGAATACATAGACGAACAGAGTGTCACTAGTATGCCTCTACTTGACTAGCTCGTTAATCGAACATGGTTATGTTTCCTAGCCATAGACATGAGTTGTCATTTGATTAACGGGATCACATCATTAGGAGAATGATGTGATTGACTTGACCCATTCCATTAGCTTAGCACTTGATCGTTTAGTTTGTTGCTATTGCTTTCTTCATAACTTATACACGTTCTTATGACTATGAGATTATGCAACTCCCGTTTACCGGAGGAACACTTTGTGTGCTACCAAATATCACAACGTAACTGGGTGATTATAAAGGTGCTCTACAGGTGTCTCCTAAGGTACTTGTTGGGTTCGCGTATTTCGAGATTAGGATTTGTCACTCCAATTGTCGAAGAGGTATCTCTGGGTCCTATCAGTAATGCACATCACTTAAGCCTTGCAAGAATTGCAACTAATAAGTTATTTGTGGGATGATGTATTACGGAACGAGTAAAGAGAATTGTCGGTAATGAGATTGAACTACGTATTGAGATACCGAGGATCGAATCTCGAGCAAGTAACATACCGATGACAAAGAGAACAACGTATGTTGTTATGTGGTCTGACCGATAATGATCTTCGTAGAATATGTGGGAGCCAATATGAGCATCCAGGTTCTGCTATTGGTTATTGACCGGAGACATGTCTCGGTCATGTCTACATAGTTCTCGAACCCATAGGGTCCGCACGCTTAAAGTTTCGGTGATGATTGTATTATGAGTTTATGTGGTTTGATGTATCGAAGGTAGTTCGGAGTCCCGGATGAGATCGGGGACATGACGAGGAGTCTCGAAATGGTCGAGACGTAAAGATCGATATATTGGACAACTATATTCGGACATCGGAAAGGTTCCGAGTGATTCAGGTATTTTCGGGGGTACCGGGGAGTTACGGGAATACGAGGAAGAAGTAATGGGCCTCATGGGCCAAGTGGTGGAAGAGAGGAGGCAGGGCGCGCGGCCCCCTAGCCCAAACCAAATCAGACTAAGGGGCCGGCCCCCCTTTCCTCTTTTTCCTCCTTCTCCTTCCTTCTCCTTCTTCTCCTTCCTTTCCTCCTCCTAGTAGGAGTAGGAAAGGGGAGTCCTACTCCTACTAGGAGGAGGACTCCTCCTCCTAGCGCGCCCATAGAGGGCTGGCCGGCCTCCCCCCTTGCTCCTTTATATACAGGGGCAGGGGGGCACCTCTAGAGACACAAGTTGATCAATTGATCTCTCCCAGCCGTGTGCGGTGCCCCCCTCCACCATATTCCACCTCGGTCATATCGTAGCGGTGCTTAGGCGAAGCCCTGCGTCGGTAGCAACATCATCACCATCACCACGCCGTCATGCTGACGGAACTCTCCCGTGAAGCTCTGCTAGATCGGAGTTCGCGGGACGTCATCGAGCTGAACGTGTGCTGAACTCGGAGGTGCCGTGCGATCGGTACTTGGATCGATCGGATCGTGAATATGTACGACTACATCAACCGCGTTCTGCTAACGCTTCCGCTTTCGGTCTACGAGGGTACATGGACAACACTCTCTCCTCTCGTTGCTATGCATCACCATGATCTTGCGTGTGCGTAGGATTTTTTTTTGAAATTACTACATTCCCCAACAGCTCAGTCACACTGGAAGTGGTCTTCGGATCCCCGGATAACTTCCGAAGCGAAGAGTTAATCTTCGATATAGTCTTGTTCCGCAGTGGCTATCATGCACTGCTCGGGCGAACCGCGTTTGCGAGATTCAATGCGGTACCGCATTATGCATACCTCAAGCTCAAGATGCCAGGACCTCGGGGGGTCATCACAGTTAATGGAAACACACAGCGCTCTCTCCGCATGGAGGAGCACACTGCGGCCCTCCCAGAAGAAGCGCAAAGCAGCCTCTTAAGGCAATCCACTAGTTCGGCGATTAAGGACCCGGACACCTTAAGGCGCGCCCGGAGTAATCGGCAACAAGACCGCCTGGCACGTTCTGAGCTCACATAGCAATGCCGCCCCCACCCTGGTCTCAGCCAAACGGCGAAATCCGTGCCACGCGTACATAATTACATATTAAAAATACCATGGGCACAGGTGGGGTGGGGGGCACGACTACATGCACGCCCCCAAGACGCGGATCAACCGAACACATGATGCAGCAACCAAGGGGGCAGAAAGCTACGTCGCACCACGGAACTCCCAGGTGGATTATGATAACGAGTGAAATACTTGCTTTAATACCATTCCTCAGCTTGCCCTTGGAGGGGACATGTCAAATAGTCCTACTTTTTGCTTATCGCACTACTTGTATCATTGTGCTTTAGCGCACCTTTTTGAATAAACAATGCATAGCACTAGACTATTATTGCATTCTCTATTCTTCTTATATGTATATACTGAAAGTGCGTTATATCGACTAGAGGAGGGGTGAATAGGCGATTTTTATGAAAGTCATCAAAACGTGGAAGTTATGAAGACAAACAGCAGAGATATGCCTATCACTATGCAGCGGAAGTTAGATTACACTAGACAAGCCATGGTCAAGTATTCAATAGAGTGAAAGCACAATGACAAGTAGCTGCAGTGTAATAAGGATCAGGCAGGAAGAAGTTATGAAGCCAAACAAATTATACAGTTACGTTGTGAAGACAAAAGATAGAGCAAGCATGCAATGGCTTCACAATGAGTAACAGTAAGAAAAAGGAAGTGAAGATGAAACCAGTGACTCGTTGAAGACAATGATTTGTTGGACCAGTTCCAGTTGCTGTGACAACTGTACGTCTGGTTGGAGTGGCTAGGTATTTAAACCAAAGGACACACAGTCCCGGACACCCAGTCCTGAACACATAGCTCAGGACACCCAGTCCTCACCGTATTCTCCTTGAGCTAAGGTCACACAGACCTCGCCCAATCACTCTGGTAAGTCTTCAAGGTAGACTCCCAAACCTTCACAGACTTCGTTCACCGGCAATCCACAATTTCTCTTGGATGCTCAGAGCGCGACGCCTAACCGTCTGGAGGATGCACAGTCCTCAAGTGTAATAAGTCTTCAGATCACTCAGACAAGAAGACTTAAGTGATGCCCAATTTTGCTCTGGCTCTGGGTGGTTAGGGCTTTTCTCCTCGCTAGGAATTTTCTCTCAAAGGCTTTGAGGTGGGTTGCTCTCAAACGACAAAAGCCGTGCACTGAAATCTGAGCAGCCAACCGTTTATGGTTGTAGGGGGTGGACTATTTATAGCCACTGGGCAACCCGACCTGATTTGTCCGAAATGACCCTGGGTCACTAAGGAACTGACACGTGTTCCAACAGTCAGATTTCGAACTCACACGGCAACTTTACTTGGGCTACAAGTAAAGCTGACTTGTCCGACTCTGGACAAGATTTGCTCTCATAGTCTTCGCTCGAAGACATAGGATTTTGAGTTAGGCATCACTTCAGTCATTCTGACTGGTTCTCTTGGACCCCACTTAACAGTACGGTGGTTCCTATGACTCAACACAAATGAAAAAGAACTACGAAACATCTAAGTCATCGAGTTCCATAGGCTTCACGTGGTGTCTTCTCCTGTCATAGTCTTCAATGTGAATATCTTCATATACCACCATTGTCTTCCATGTCTTCGTACATTTTTAGGGGTCATCTCTGGTAGTAAAACCGAATCAATGAGGGACTTCTACCTGTGTTATCCTGCAATTCTCACAAACACATTAGTCCCTCAACTAGGTTTGTCGTCAATACTCCAAAACCAACTAGGGGTGGCACTAGATGCAGTTACAATCTCCCCCTTTTTGGTGATTGATGACAAACTAGTTGAAGTTTTCAACGGGGAATATAATTTGTGAAATTGTAAAGGAATTGTCTTCATAAGCTGCAAGGGCTCCCCCTGAAGATGTGCATATAAGTAATTTGCTTCTTGAATGCAAATGCACATGGCAGGTTGTACTTGTGGAGATCCACTTCAACTTATGATGACAATCCACTATGCATGTAAAAGTATATGAAGATAATGACATGTATAATGAAAAATGGACGTCTGCATAATGATCTAAGTGCGGAATTTATCATCGCACATGCGGAATTTATCTTCGCAAAACAGAGTGGCAAACAAGTAGCAGACGACCATCGAGTCTAAGTGTTACAACTCAAAGAAGCAAATGTAGCAGAATGGGAGTTGTAAGCACGAAGCCAAATGTAGCAAAATATAAGGCACCCGCCCATATTGACCCGCTTGAAGACTATAAACATCATATGCTTCTCCCCCTTTTGTCAGTGATGACCAAAAAGGTTTGAAGACATAGAGTTTTCTATGTGTTCCCATGCGTAGCAGGGTCGTTGGAGGTGTTTGGCGGTGCTGAAGAGCTTGGTGCCGAGTCGACGCGCGCTGAAGGAGGTGGTGGTGATGTAGCGTCGTCTTCTTCCTCGATTATCCGTGCAGTTACCGTGGCAGCAGATGAAGAGAACTCTGAGTCTTCAAGTGATGGAGTTCCAGGCAGCACAGCCCTTCTGGGAGGTGTGGAGTCAAACTTGAATTGCTCTTTGAAGCCATCCTCATGAAGATCAGCTTCAGAGCACAGCATTGTGAGTCCTTTCCAGGTGCGGCGACAAGTTTCATGTGCAACGAATGCATTCTTGGTGGCAAGATTTCTGATGCGATTTACATCCACCAAGAGGCTTTTCATCTGTCTCTTCAGCCAGTCGTGATGCCTATCCTGCTTTTGGTGAAGGGCCACAAGAAGCTCTCGGTCATTGAGGGCACGAGCGCGCTTCTTGGGTCTTTGAGCAGGTGTGCTGTCAGTGGCGTTAGTTCATGCAGGGTGTGGTGCACGTGTAGTGCCAGCCAACGGATACACCCTGGAGATGGCTTCAACACCTTCAATGTTCTGAGTGAAGCTCTCGTGTTCTGCATTCTGAAGACACAAAGGTTGCTTGGCAGGCTCAGGATATATAGCTTCAGCTGAGGTATCCACATCTGACAAGAAGATCCGATGGTTGCGGGCTGAGGGCTGATATGAAATCGTAGAGTGAAGCTTGATCAGCCTCATTACCCAAGGAGCATAGAACTTCAAACCAAATAAATCTGAGCCTGATGTCGCAAGTTGACCTTGGTTGTATAGGATGCATGAATAGGAGCTACGCTAAGGATAGCTCCAGAACTTATCTGATACAATCCTTTCCCTTGAATAGGGGTTCTTGGAGCTGTTGAAGAACGTATTATCTGCCTTGAAGCTATTGATGTTAAAGGAACTAGGTGCTGATGCAGGACCTAGGAACCTTGGCAGTCTTGGGATTGGCGTCTGGACTTGAGGCCTGTGCTCAACATGGTAATCAAATTGAGGACCTGCAGCAGACTCAGGAACAGACGTGCTAGGATCAGTAGCTTCGCTGTCTTCTGAAGCTTTTGGTGGTGAGGGCTCCACATTGGCTTCAATGTTGGTTGTGGCAGCCGCAACATTTTCAGCCTCCACTTGTGTAGTTGGAGGGACAGACTCAGGCACGTTCTCCTAGAGAACTGCTTCGTGTTGGAGCGGGGGAGTTGGATCTTGTGGTACTTCTTCATTGTCTTCGGCTGATGCAGCCGGAATGTCGTCAGCAGATTCTTGAGGCCTTGGACCTTTGCGAAGCCTGCGAAATGCAGACGACGCTTGTGGAGTTGGAGTGGGCTGGACCTCAGATTCTTCTTCCACTTGTGGGCGATCCGCCCATGACGCATCTTGTGCAATTGGCGTCAGAGGACGACCAATGCTGATGATTTCACTTGTTTCAAGCTGAGGAAGGGCTACATCATCTTGTACATTGTCCTGATGACCAATGTCTTCAGCTTCAGGAGCCTCTTTGGGAGCAGGCTCATGAACTGTTAGCTGACGTTCTGCGTCAGGATAGACGACAGAGAGGGGTTCAACCATCAAGGGCTCTGTAGGAGCAGCCCGAGCTTTCTTGATCTTTTGCTTCTTCTTGGTGGGGGCAGAAGGAGAGGCTTCAGAGTGTTTCCTCTTCCTGGCTTCAGCCTCTGCAGTTCGTGTCTTCTTGAGCTCTGAAGTGGTTGACCGGCTCTTTGGCTTCGAGCCAGTCGTTGCAGTTGGGAAGACAATTGGAACTGCTTCTTGCCTTGGTGCCTCTGGTTCAGCTGTGGCAGTCTTCTTCTTTTTCTTTGCGGCCATCTTGGGGTCGATGCCAGGACGCCCAAGTGCCTTGCGCTTCTCAGCCTCGTTATAGGCTTGCACACAGCGGTCAGCCAAAGTCTTCATTCGCTCACGTGAACCCTGAGCTTCTGCACGCTTCTTTAGAAAGTTTTCCTTTAGCTCGTGCAGCATGATATTGAAGTTCTTCACTTCTTGCATGCTGAGCCTGGCCATGTGCTTCTTGAACTGAGCCTTTTCAAAATCAATTTTCTGCTTCAGTTCAACAATGCGCCGAGCAATTGCATGTTCTGAAGCAATAGCGCCTTGGAAAGCGACGCTGAGGCCAACGAGCAGCTGAAGATCTTCGAAGCTGATGTTTGGTGTGGCAAACCACTCGTCAATGAAATTGTGGATGATGGCGACATCAAAGAGAGGCAGATTGTTGAAGATTTCTGCTTCTTCTTTGCTTTTGATGAGCTACTCAAGAGCGTCATCTCCAAGATCTTCATCGCTTGATAGATCAATAGTTTCACTGCGCAGAATGGCAGCATCTATGAGCTCTTTGCCGGTGTGTGGCTGAGGCACTTTAGCCTTCTGGGGCTTGGAGACGCGGGATACGTCTTCAGACTGCACACTGTCTTCAGGAGGTGCAGTTGCCAATGGCTTTGGCCTTGAGATTTTTGGTGAAGGGGCCGGCTTTGAAGCTTTCGGCTTCTTCGACTGCTTTGGCTTCGGTACAGCGGGCGCTTCATCAGATTCAGAGTCAGCAGGATGGTCATTCACGGCAGTCCCTTGGACTAAGATGCGGGTGATGAGGCCCTCAAGGTTGGCATATGGTCCGATGACATTCGGTTCTGCGTCGCGTGTGCCATCTGCTCTTGGTTCGAAGGGACCAGGGTTGAAGTCTAACCCCAACTTCTTCTTGTTTTGCTTCGCTGAGTTCTGGGCAAACTGGAAGTTGCGCTGGACTAGGTTGTCATCACGACACCAGAGTAGTGACGACGGATGTGCTTCAGCAGGCTGTGGTCCTCGGACCATGCATGGATAGAAGCCTTGAGTGATGGCTTCATCTTTGGACCTGGGTATGAGGTTCTTGTAAAGGATGTCTCCCCACGGACTCTTGTTGGCGTTTTTCTCAGCATACTCTTGGGTTGTGAAGCGGTATTTGAACCATTGCTCTGCCCAATAGCGTCGAATCCATTGGATTCGTGTCTTGCGCTGACCGTAACTCTCTTCAGGATCTGTTTTATACATTTCTGCAAGTTCATCAGGCAGATCTCTGGATGTTCCGCCATGACGCTGTCTGCCCCCCTTTCTTGTTGTTGTCTCTGAAGCCATAAACCTTAACTTGGAAGGCTTCAAGACATTCAAAGGCTTCAAAGGCTTTCTTTTGCTGGACCAACAGGAACTAGCTTCAGGAGAATTTATGTGATGCTGTAAGAATTCACACTTGGAACTGCTAGACGGAGTGGGAGATGATGCCGAGCAGTTCAATCCTCCGTGCCCTAACTTGGCGACGGAAGACACCTACGACAACAGCGGAGAGGACGATGTCCGTGATCGGCGTGAAGATGGCGTCGGAGAGGTTGCGGCAGTGAAGCGCTTCGTCGCCGGCGTCGTCGAGGCTAGAGGTGGCGCTAGGGTTCGTGCGAGGGAGGAAGAAGAAGATAATGACCGCGGTGAGTGTGTATTTATAGTTACAGGGGCGACACTGCGCTATTACGCAGGTGCCCCTAGCGATTCGCATCTGAACAACACGTGGCCATCATGCGGAATTTCGGGGGCAGTTCCACGTCCCACGCACGCCTGGATTGTCGGGTGGTCATTCCTACTTCTCTGGATTTCTTGTGGATGAATGAGCATTGAAAACGGTTTTAAAGTTTGTCTCTGTGTCTTCTCCTGACAAGGACGCAAAGAAGACATTCAACAGTTTCAATAGAATGCATATGACTTGGAGAGATAGAATTTGAGATAGAAAGCATAGAGAGATAAGGGTCCGATCACATTCACTTAGTTCAAAAGATTCAAACAAGAAGACATATCTATAAGTGAATGCTGTAGAGGACAGAACACTAGTATATATATATATATATATATATATATATATATATATATATATATATATATATATATATATATATATATATATATAATCAGCGTAGTGAAGATAATCATGAAGACATGTTGAGATTGAAGCCAAACCAAATGTGAAGACATTGCAAGGTAACGCCATGAGTGAAACACTTCAAAATAGAACGTTTGGTGGTGGCGTTACCCACCGTATAGGAAGTATTAGACCCAGACACGGCGCACAATTATCGTGGCGCTTCGAAGTCAAATTCCACATTAATGTATTCACACTTAGAGTGTATGTCTTCATTGATTGAAGATATACGTTACTACGTGTGTTGCACATCTAAGTCATCAATATGCATAAGTGTTAGGATGTGTGCCTGATCACAGGACATTTGAGGATTCCAAGATATTTAGCTCACACCGTAACTTGCAAAATCTCTTCTCATCCAAGGGCTTGGTGAAGATATCTGCCAGTTGCTCTTCAGTGTTGACGTGTATGATATCAATATCTTCCTTCACAACATGATCTCTGAGAAAGTGATGACGAATTTCAATGTGCTTTGTCTTCGAGTGCTGAACTGGGTTGTTGGCGATCTTGATGGCGCTTTCGTTGTCGTAGTAGAGTGGCACTTGCTTCAGATGAACGCCATAGTCCTTGAGAGTTTGCTTCATCCACATAAGCTGAGCGCAGCAAGATCCAGCAGCAATGTATTCAGATTCAGCAGTGGAGAGGGATACACAGTTCTGCTTCTTTGAAGACCAACATACAAGTGATCGTCCCAGAAAGTGACATGTGCCTGATGTGGACTTGCGATCAACTTTGTCACCAGCATAATCAGCATCCGAGAATCCAACCAGATCAAACTCTGAGCCCTTTGGATACCATAATCCTAGAGTTGGGGTGTGAGCCAAATATCGAAGAATTCGCTTCACAACTAAGTGATGCGACTCCTTTGGTGCCGCTTGAAATCGAGCACACATGCAAACACTAAGCATAATATCTGGCCTAGATGCACATAAATAAAGCAAAGAACCAATCATGGAGCGGTATACCTTTTGATTGAACTCTTTACCATTGTAGTCGGGACCCAGATGATGTTTGGCTGGCATTGGTGTTGTGAAGCCTTTGCAGTCTTGCATACCAAACCTCTTCAGGCACTCTTTGAGATACTTCTCTTGAGATATGAAGATGTTGTTGCGTTGTTGTCGTATTTGGAGACCGAGGAAGAATTTCAGCTCCCCCATCATAGACATCTGATATTGCTCTTGCATCATATAGCCAAACTCTTCACTGTACTTTTGGTTGGTGCAGCCGAAGATAATGTCATCCACATAAATTTGGCACACAAACAGTTCACTATCATATGTCTTCGTGAAGAGAGTGGGATCTAGGGAACCAGGTATGAAGCCTTTGCTCTTCAGGAAGTATTTGAGTGTGTCATACCAGGCCCGAGGGGCTTGTTTGAGGCCATACAGTGCCTTGTTGATCTTGTATACCATGTCAGGATGTTTTGGATCTTCAAACCCACGTGGTTGTGCAACATACACTTCTTCTTTAATCTTGCCATTGAGAAAGGCACTCTTCACATCCATTTGATACAGAAGTATGTTGTGATGATTTGCATAGGCCAGCAGTATACGTATAGCTTCAAGTCTAGCCACAGGAGCAAATGTTTCATCAAAGTCAATGCCTTCCACTTGAGTATATCCTTGAGCAACGAGGCGAGCTTTGTTTCTGACAACTTGACCATGCTCATCTTGCTTGTTGCGGTATATCCATTTGGTGCCTATTATGTAGTGCTTCCGTGGATCAGGACGCTTTACCAGTTCCCATACATTGTTCAGCTCAAATTGTTGAAGCTCTTCTTGCATTGCTTGAATCCATTCAGGTTCCATAAAGGCTTCTTCAACTTTCTTGGGTTCTGAAATTGAGACGAATGCGAAGTGCCCACAGAAATTTGCCAACTGAGTTGCCCTTGAACGAGTGAGTGGACCTGGTGCATTGATGCTGTCAATTATTCTATCAATCTGCACTTCATTGGCAACACGAGGATGTACAGGGCGAAGACTTTGCTCTTGCTGATCTGTGTTGTTGTTGGGAGGAATGTCTTCAGGCAGAGCATTGTCTTTGTGTGGATCAGGTGCTGAGATGATAAGTTCTTCTTCAGGATGAGCATCAGAAGGTACAATCTCTCCAGTTCCCATAAGCTTGATTGATTCACTGGCTGGAACTTCATCTAGCACATTTGGCAGTTGCTCCCTTTGTGAACCGTTGGTCTCATCGAACCGCACATCCACTGTTTCAACCACTTTGTAGTGAAAGAGATTGAAGACTCTGTAGGAGTGCGAATCCTTTCCATATCCAAGCATAAAACTCTCATGTGCTTTTGGTGCAAACTTTGAGGTATGGTGTGGGTCCTTAATCCAGCATCTTGCGCCAAATACTCTGAAGTAACTGACATTTGGCTTCTTGCCAGTTAGGAGTTCATAAGGTGTCTTGTTCAGAAGCTTGTGAAGATAAACACGATTGATTGTATGGCATGCAGTGTCAATAGCTTCAGTCCAGAACTTTCTTGGAGTCTTGTATTCATCTAGCATCGTTCTGGCCATCTCAATGAGTGTTCTGTTCTTGCGTTCGACGACGCCATTCTGCTGTGGCGTGTACGGAGCTGAGAATTCATGTGTGATGCCCAAGGTATCAAGATATGTATCAAGGCCAGTGTTCTTGAATTCAGTGCCATTGTCACTTCTGATGTGCTTTATCTTGGCACCATAGTTGTTCATTGCTCGATTGGCGAAGCGTCTGAAGACATCCTGCACTTCAGTCTTGTAAAGGATTATGTGCACCCAAGTATATCTGGAATAATCATCAACAATGACAAAGCCATAGAGGCAAGCAGTAGTGGAAAAAGTTGAGTAGTGAGTGGGACCAAAAAGATCCATGTGAAGCAGTTCGAAGGGTCGAGTAGTGGTCATGATTGTCTTCGAGGGATGTTTTCTCCTCGTCATCTTCCCTGCTTCATAGGCACCGCATAAGTGATCTTTCTTGAACTTGACGCCCTCGATGCCTATGACATTCTTCTTCTTTGCAAGGGTGTGGAGGTTCCTCATGCCAGCATGTCCAAGCCTCCGATGCCAAAGCCAGCATTCTGAAGCCTTTGCCAGAAGACATACTGCAAGCTGTGGCCCTGCTGAGAAATCTACCACATACAAATCATCTTTTCGATACCCTTCAAACACTAGAGACTTGTCAGATTCCATTAGTACCAGGCAACGATATTTTCGAAATATTACGATCATGTTCAAATCGCAAAGCATTGAGGCAGACATTAAGTTGAAGCCAAGGGATTCAACAAGCATGACTTTATCCATGTGTTGATCCTTTGAGATTGCAACTCTACCTAGACCCAATACCTTACTTTTACCAGTGTCAGCAAATGTGATGTGGCTTTTGTCGGATGGACGTAAGGTTGAGTCCATAAAAAGACTTCTTTTGCCGGTCATGTGATTTGTACACCCACTGTCAATAATCCATTCTGAAGACTCTGAAGAAGCTTGTGTCGTACCCTACAGTGCAGTTAGGGGGATAGGCTTCACGAAGAGAATTGTGAAGCAAAAACATTTGACGAACCAGTGGGTTATGAAAACTTAGATCCAGGTTAGGACTAATAGGAAGAGTAGCATGCGATTCAGGAAGGAAATACATAGTGATGCCATTAGGGCATTTTATCTTGCGCCCTGCAAGATTTTTAAGGTCCCCAGCAATAGCGTCAGAAGATTTTGGTTTTCTGCTGGAGACCTTTCCCTGCAAAAGAGAGTTAAGCTTTCTTAACCACCCACATCTTCAGGGGTGGCTTAGAAGCAATAAGTCTAATTGCAACATCTGAGAATTTTGGCTTTGGAGCCCTAGCAAACAGTCTAGCAGGAGGACAATAGTACTCATAAGAATAGGCAGAATAGTTCTTGGTCATATCAACATGACGGTTTGATGAACCGCTCTCATATTCATATGCCTGAGTATGGTTCCCCTGCAAAACATTTGCGTTAGTGCAACTCAGGTGAGTCCTCTGTCTGTATGAAGCCTTTGGGCTGAGGTTTGTCTTCTTCATGTGAGGTGTCATGAAGACATTCACAGGGAGATTTTCCAGACACGTTTTCGGAACCCAGATCTTCTTCATAGGCGATCCATTCCTGCAGTTAGTACCAATGTACCTGGCAAACACTTCACCATTCTGATTCTTAAACAGTTTATAGTTTGCATCAAAGGATTCATCAATGATAATGGGGTTAGCACAAGTGAAGCCAGATAGATTGGATGGATCTGCTGAGGATTCCTTTGCAGCAACCCATGTGGTTTTGGGGTACTGCTCAGGTTTCCAGTAAGAGCCATCTGCATTTATTTTCCTTATGAACCCAACATGCTCTTTCCTAGGGTTTCGGTTCAGAATCTGCTTCTTAAGGACATCACATCATGTCTGATGCCCTTTAAGACTTTTGTACATCCCCGTTTCAAGCAATGTCTTCAACCTAGCATTCTTATCAGCAATAGTAGTGGTATCCTCAGCAGAGGGGTTAGTTACCATTTCAAAGTTGAAGATATTGCAACAGCAGTAGCAGTGGAACATTCAGCAACAGAAGTAGCATTATCACGCTCAATGCATTTAAGGCATGGTGGTTCAAATTCTTCCTGAGCGGAACTGATCTGTTCGGCGTGAAGTGACTCGTTTTCCTTTTGAAGATCTTCATGATCCGCTCTCAACTTCTCAAGTTCTTGCTTCCTTTGAAGATAATCATAGGAAAGCTTTTCATGAGTAGTTGAGAGAGTCTCAAGACGATCTTCAAGTTCCTGATACTTAACGTGAAGATTTTTTATGTCTTCAATTAAGGATTCAGATCGAGTCATTTCAGCACCCAACAGATCATCGCTTCTATCTAAAAGTTTTTGAACATGTTCCATGGCCTTTTGTTGTTTAGCTGCAATTTTAGCAAGTGTTTTATAGCTGGGTTTTGAATCACAATCAGAGTCATCGTCACTAGATGTTTGATAGTGAGTGGTGCGTTTGTTTACCTTGGCACCGCGTGCCATGAAGCAGTAGGTAGGAGCGGAGTCGTCCTTGTCATTTGCATCGGTGTCGGTGATGAAGTCATTGTCTTCAGTGTTGAAGATGGACTTGGCGACGTATGCTGTAGCCAGACTTGCAATGCCAGAATCAAACTCCTCCTCTGCCTCCTCAGAAGCGGACTCCTCCTCTGAATCCATTTCCTTGCCAACAAATGCACGTGCCTTGCCAGATGAGCTCTTCTTGTGTGATTAAGACTTTGAGGAAGACTTGGAAGAAGACTTTGAGTATTTCTTCTTCTTCTTGTCGTCAGAGTCATATTCCTTGCTCTTCTTCTTTCTTCTGTTCTGATTGTCCCACTGCGGACACTCAGAGATGAAGTGTCCAGTTTTCTTGCACTTGTGGCATGTTTTTCTTTTGTAGTCATGAGCAGAAGCTTCATCATTCCTTGAGCTTGATCGTGAAGACTTTCTAAAGCCTTTCTTCTTGGTGAACTTTTGGAACTTCTTCACAAGCATTGCAAGTTCCCTTCCAATGTCTTCAGGATCATCAGAACTGCTGTTAGATTCTTCTTCAGATGATGAAACAGCTTTTGCCTTCAAGGCACGAGTTCGCCCATAGTTTGGACCGTAGATATCTCTTTTCTCAGAAAGCTGAAACTCATGTGTGTTGAGCCTCTCAAGTATGTCAGACGGATCGAGTGTCTTGAAATCAGGACGTTTTTGAATCATCAAGGCTAGGATGTCAAACGAACTATCAAGTGATCTCAGCAGCGTCTTGACGATTTCATGTTTGGTGATCTCAGTAGCGCCGAGGGCTTGAAGCTCATTTGTGATGTCAGTGAGCCGATCAAATGTGTGCTGGACATTCTCATTGTCATTTCGCTTGAAGCGGTTGAAGAGGTTGCGAAGAACGCTAATTCTCTGAACTCTCTGGGTTGAGATGCCTTCATTGACCTTGGAGAGCCAGTCCCAGACCAGTTTGGATGTCTTCAAAGCACTCACACGGCTATACTGCCCTTTGGTCAGATGACCACAGATGATATTCTTGGCAGTAGAGTCCAGTTGAGTGAACTTCTTGAGATCAGCAGCAGTGACACCTTCTCCAGCCTTGGGAACGCTGTTCTCGACGACATACCATAGGTCGACGTTAATGGCTTCAAGATGCATGCGCATCTTATTCTTCTAGTAGGGATATTCAGTTCCATCGAAGACGGGGCACGCAGCGGAGACTTTGATTATACCTGCAGTCGACATAGCGAAAACTCCAGGTGGTTAAACCAAATCACACAGAACAAGGGAGCACCTTGCTCTGATACCAATTGAAAGTGCGTTATATCGACTAGAGGGGGGGTGAATAGGCGATTTTTATGAAAGTCTTCAAAACGTGGAAGTTATGAAGACAAACAGCAGAGATATGCCTATCACTATGCAGCGGAAGTTAGATTACACTAGACAAGCCATGGTCAAGTATTCAATAGAGTGAAAGCACAATGACGAGTAGCTGCAATGTAATAAGGATCAGGCAGGAAGAAGTTATGAAGCAAAACAAATTATACAGTTACGTTGTGAAGACAAAAGATAGAGCAAGCATGCAATGGCTTCACAATGAGTAACAGTAAGAAAAAGGAAGTGAAGATGAAACCAGTGACTCGTTGAAGACAATGATTTGTTGGACCAGTTCCAGTTGCTGTGACAACTGTACATCTGGTTGGAGCGGCAAGGTATTTAAACCAAAGGACACACAGTCCCGGACACCCAGTCCTGAACACACAGCTCAGGACACCCAGTCCTCACCGTATTCTCCTTGAGCTAAGGTCACACAGACCTCGCCCAATCACTCTGGTAAGTCTTCAAGGTAGACTCCCAAACCTTCACAGACTTCGTTCACCGGCAATCCACAATTTCTCTTGGATGCGCAGAGTGCGACGCCTAACCGTCTGGAGGATGCACAGTCCTCAAGTGTAATAAGTCTTCAGATCACTCAGACAAGAAGACTTAAGTGATGCCCAATTTACTCTGGCTCTGGGTGGTTAGGGCTTTTCTCCTCGCTAGGAATTTTCTCTCAAAGGCTTCGAGGTGGGTTGCTCTCAAACGACAAAAGCCGTGCACTGAAATCTGAGCAGCCAACCGTTTATGGTTGTAGGGGGTGGACTATTTATAGCCACTGGGCAACCCGACCTGATTTGTTCGAAATGACCCTGGGTCACTAAGGAACTGACACGTGTTCCAACAGTCAGATTTCGAACTCACACGGCAACTTTACTTGGGCTACAAGTAAAGCTGACTTGTCCGACTCTGGACGAGATTTGCTCTCATAGTCTTCGCTCGAAGACATAGGATTTTGAGTTAGGCATCACTTCAGTCATTCTGACTGGTTCTCTTGGACCCCACTTAACAGTACGGTGGTTCCTATGACTCAACACAAATGAAAAAGAACTACGAAACATCTAAGTCCTCGAGTTCCATAGGCTTCACGTGGTGTCTTCTCCTGTCATAGTCTTCAATGTGAATATCTTCATATACCACCATTGTCTTCAATGTCTTCGTACATTTTTAGGGGTCATCTCTGGTAGTAAAACCGAATCAATGAGGGACTTCTACCTGTGTTATCCTGCAATTCTCACAAACACATTAGTCCCTCAACTAGGTTTGTCGTCAATACTCCAAAACCAACTAGGGGTGGCACTAGATGCACTTACATATACATATGTTCATTCATGACATCCAGCACCTGTACACTCTGGTATGGCCAATACACTAGGGGCTTAAGCATACCCCATAATACAATGTGAGAAGTCCGAACACTTTAGACAGTGCGACACCCCGAACTTATAGCATTATATGCATCAGCTCCGAATCATGTCTTGGGTCAATAGTTGGGTTTGCCCGGCTCCCATGTTTTGGTACCTTACATTCCGCTATATCGGCTAAGGTAGCACTGGGAGAACTACTGCGATCGTGCCCCGGTTCAGCTGGGCTAAGCACCTTAGTAGAGAAAGCTAAAACTAACTATCATGATAAGGCGATAGACCGGTCACTGTTCGAGAGGTTTCGAGTCCTTAAAGACTTATGCCGCTTAGGGCGAGGAGTCGGCTTTGTCTGGCTTAAGGCGTGTATAGCGCCCCAAATTCAGCCTTCCGAATACTAGGGGCTTCACCAAAATTTAAAATTATAGAATTCTATGGCTAAGTGAGAGTGATAAAGCATTATAGTCTGATTGCCTTGTTCGTTGCACTGAGCACCTCCCTCGAAGGAACCAAAAATGGGAACAAGAGTGCTCAGGTTTATCCCGAACATCCCAGCACTCGTGGCATGGGGGCAGAAGCCGACGACTAGCCATCTCTCAGATTTGATAAACAGCCAAACAGAAGGTAATATTTTAAATTCAAACAAGCGTTGCATAGCGCATATGAACAAGTTTTCATACCACAGGATCACACGAGCAAGCTCATTCAAATATTACATCTTTCGCACACTCGTCCGCTACAAGACGGGCACCCTTCAGGACACCCTCATAGTACCTCTCGGGGTGGCGATGCTCCTTGCCCTGCGGCGGCCCCTCCTTCACCAGCTTCTCGGCATCCATCTTGGCCCAGTGCACCTTTGCACGGGCAAAAGCCCGGCGTGCACCTTCGATGCAGAAAGACCGCTTGATGACTTCCAGCCGAGGGCAGGCATCCACAAGCCGCCTCACCAGGCTAAAGTAGCTGTTGGGAAGGGCTTCGCCATGCCACATCCAGACTATAAAGCCCTTCATGGCCTGTTCGGCCGCCTTGTGCAGCTCGACCAGTTGCTTCAGCTGGTCGCTCACAGGCATCGAGCGTTCGGTCCCAGTATACTGAGACCAGAACAACTTCTCCGTTGAGATTCCCTAATCGGCCTAGTAAAACCTTGCGGCATCCGACACGCTGCGGGGCAAATCTGTGAATGCTCCTGGAGAGCTCCAGACTCGGGTAAGTAACAAGTAATTTACTTTCACATGCTTGCTTTGCATATTTAATGCCTTACCCGCCGCTATCTTCCTCATCGCCTCAATCTCCTGGAGGGCCTTGTGGGCTTCAGCCTTGGCATTCTTTGCGCTCTCAAGGGCCGCGGCAAGCTCAGACTCTCGCGTCTTCAAGTCAAGCTCCAAAGCCTCGTGCTTCGTCATGAGATCCTGAAGCTCTTGCTGCACCTCGCCCACCCGTGCCTCCTGCTTTTCTCGCTCGGCGCGCTCCTGGGCCGCTTTGTTTTCGGCCTCGAACAGTGCTTGCTTTAGGTTTGCCACTTCGATCGTGGCCACTGGCAAATTCATGATGATCCTGTCATTTTGCAATCGCATCTTTTTTGTATACATATATATATCTATAGACAAGGTATTACTTACCTTTGTTCTCCTCGAGCTGCCTCTTGGCAAGGCCAAGCTCTTTCTCGGACCCCTCGAGGTCCCGCTTCAGTGCGGCGACCTCCGCAGTCAGTGCGGCAGAGGTCAGCAACGAAGCCTGCATACGCATATAGACATACTTATATTAGACTCCTGCAGATATTATTTGATCCTCTGTTCGGCTTTTTCTTCATGAACACCAAACAGAGCATCAGGGGCTACTGTCTATGCGGTAATACTTTCCCCTATATTTTAAATACTTACCTCAAAGTCAGTTAGAAGGCTAGCACAGGCTTCAGTCTGTCCGCTCTTGCCGGAGTGAACCTTCTTGATCACCGCACTCATAATAGTGCAGTGCTCTTCGTCGATGGGAGCGTTGCAAAGTGCTCCCAGCAGGTCGTCCGGTGCCTCTGGGTGGGCAGAGGTCACCGGCATGGGCGTCTTACCCCTTTTGGAAGGGGGCCGCCTGCCCGAGTCCGAAACCACTGGAGGTTCCGGTGCGATGTTCGGCTAAGAGCCGAACTTGGAGCCCCTGGGAGCCTTGCTCCCTTTGCTCTTGGAGTCCGGAAGGTCACCTTGAGGCGCCTCCGGGACTGTCTCCCCCCGGCTTGGTGCCCCTTGAGACAATATCTCAGCATTGTCTGTAGGGCAAGGGGAGGAGGCGGTCGGAAGTGGATCGCTATCCATATCCGACAAATCCAAGGAGCCGTCCGACGAGGATACGTCGATACGGGCTTGGGGCGGTCTGCATAATCATATTTGACGTTAGGAGAAGCAATGTGACAAAGGTATGTTATGAGTTACTCTGGTATCCGAATACTTACGACTTCGCTAGGGGCCTGGCCCTGAGCAGCCACTCGTCTTCGCCTTTGGCGGCGGTGGTGGAGCAGTCCGAAAGAAGAGTCCTTCCCTTCTTGGACCCTTCGGCCTCCCCGATCGGGGCGGCCTTCCTTTTCTTGTCTCCCTCGGCTGGAGGGGGAGCATCTTCATCTTCCTCCTCATCTTCATGGGAGGAGTGCGTCACGGAGTTATCGGACAACGAGTCCGATACCACCTGGCGCCGGGAACTCTTTCAAGTTCCCTTGGCCTTCTTCTTGGTCTTTTCCGGCACCTTATTAGGAGCCGGAGTCAGCATCTCCGTCAAGAGAGCGTCCGCGGTGTCTTCGGGAAGGGGGGCCCGATAGTCGATCTGCTCCGATGCCTCCACCCAGTCCTGTTAAAGGCATGAGAGCTCAGACACCGCACATGGTTAAGCTATGGGAAATAAATATCCTACCAAATGTACAGAACTTACCGGATTTGCAGGGCGCTTCGCGCTTAGCCCGCGGTCCTCGGTGAGAGAGGGAGGGACCTCGGCGCCCTTGAACAGCACCCTCCAGACATCTTTGTGCGTTGTGTCGAAGAGCTCGCTTAGAGTCTGGTGCCGGGCCGGGTCGAACTCCCATAAGTTGAAATCCCGTTGCTGACACAGGAGGATCCGATGGAAGAGCATGACTTGGACTATGTTGACAAGCTTAAGTTTCTTGCTTGTCATGTTCCGGATACATTTCTAGAGTCCGTCCAGCTCCACTGATGAACCCCAGGACATGCCCTTCTCCTTCCAGGAAGTGAGCCGCATGGGGATTCCGGATCGAAACTCGGGGGCCGCCACCCAGTTGGTGTCGCACGGCTCGGTGATGTAGAACCACCCCGACTGCCACCCCTTTACGATCTCCACGAAGGAGCCCTCGAGCAATGCAACGTTGGGCATTTTCCCACTATGGCTCCGCCGCATTCCACTTGTTGGCCGCCTACAACCTCCGGGTTGATATTGAAGGTCTTCAGCCATAGGCTGAAGTGGGGCTGGATGTGGAGGAAAGCCTCGTACACGACGATGAACGCCGAGATGTTGAGGATGAAGTTCGGGGCCAGATCGTGAAAGTCCAGCCCATAATAGAACATGAGGCCACGGACAAATGGATGGAGGGGAAACCCCAGTACGCGGACGAAGTGGGGGAGGAAGACCACCCTCTCATGAGGTTCTGGGGTAGGGATGACCTGCCCCGTGGCTAGCAGTTGGTGCGCGATGTCCGCAGCTAAGTATCCGGCTCCGCGCAACTTTTTGATGTGCCCCTCCGTGACGGAGGAGGCCATCCCCTTGCCTCCCACTCCGGACATGTTTGAAGAGAGTTGAGGAAGAGGATGCGGACTTGGGCGCTGGAGCTCGAGTGTGTGAGAATGGATGAGCAAGGAGGAAGAAGGCGTGGGTAGAAAAAGGTGAGATCTTATCCCTTTATAAGGTCGGACTAAACTATGCGCCCCCACTAGCCTGGTAAAAGTTGCTTATCCCCCAAGCGCTGTAATTGATGGCGCGGTTGGGTTACCCATGTCCGTATTGATGAGAATCCCGTAATAAGGGGAACACGATCTTTGCTTCAACAAGACGTGTCAAGAAACCGCCTCGCGTTATGTGCGGGGCTGGTTAAAGAAAAACGGTTCAAATAATTACCGGGCCATGGCATGATGTCATGCTGCCAAAACATGTCGGCAGATTGGATTTGTGGAAGTATTATTCTCTCTACGGTGGTATGTGGAACTTATTTTGCAGGGTCAGACACTATCCTTGTATTCAAACTCTTTTGTGGTGTATTCGGAGGACAACACTGCGCGCCGGACTCGTCGCCATTGAAGCCTGGTTCAGGGGCTACTGAGGGAGTCCTGGATTAGGGGTCTCCGGATAGCCGGACAATATCCTTTGGCCGGACTGTTGGACTATGAAGATACAAGATTGAAGACTTCGTCCCGTGTCCAGATGGGACTCTACTTGGCATGGAAGGCAAGCTAGGCAATACGGATATGGATATCTCCTCCTTTGTAACCGACCTTGTGTAACCCTAGCCCCCTCCGGTGTCTATATGAACCGGAGGGTTTTAGTCCGTAGGACAACATACAATCATACCATAGGCTAGCTTCCAAGGTTTAGCCTCTCCGATCTCGTGGCAGATCAACTCTTGTACTACACATATTATCTAGAATAATCAAGCAGGAAATAGGGTTTTACCTCCATCAAGAGGGCCCAAACCTGGGTAAAACATCGTGTCCCATGCCTCCTGTTACCATCCGCCTTAGATGCACAGTTCGGGACCCCCTACCTGAGATCCGCTGGTTTTGACATCGACAATACCCCTTTTATTACCTACTAGCAAAAGAGCCTGTGCGTTGCAATGGGAGAGAAAACATAACACACACTCTTAACTCAACAACCACAATAGGCCCATCTCCTTTATTTTTGCCAGGCATCATATTTGTGTTGCCGCTTATCCTCCTTCTCACCCTCGCCGGCGATGGCCTCAGTGTTCACACAAAACAACAAAAAATATGTGTTGAATATGGTTAATCCTAAGGCGTCTCTCTCTCCCTCTCTCCTCCCTCTCCCTCTCTCTATTCCTCTCTCTCTCTCTCTTTCTCTCACTCTCGCGATAAGAAATCTGTTGTTTTCCCCTGCGACATTTTTCAGAGGTATGCATGTGTAGTAATCGATGTTTTCTTTTCCGTGTATGGTTATAGTGGGGTGTTTATTTGCAATCCGGATCGCCGCCGGTATGAGAAAAAATGAATCTTGCGCTATAAATTATAAGTTTGCTTTCATAACAATATTTTAAAAATATTTAATAGGTAAAATTAACATCATATTTAGATTCCACACATTTTTCTAATAAAATTTCATATATAATATGTTAAAATCGAAGTTACGGTTTAAAAGATACAAATAATTTAGAAAATCATTTGGTTTGACTCAAATATATTCCAAAATAATATTTAAAAGTACTTAACAGGTAAAAATAATCTCATATTCATATTCTACATATTTTTCTATTCAAATTTCATATATAACATGTTCAAATCAGAGTTACGGTTTAAAAGATATGGGTGATTTTAAAAAACATTTGTTTAACTTAAATATGATCCGCGGATGAATTACCTAAAACATCAGGAGGGTTTTCGAAAAATGTAAAATAATGGTTCGGGTGTGACTTAAATTCGGACGGCGGGTTGATTTCAAAAAAAGATAGGGACTTTTGTGTAAAATATGAAAATAACGATTCGTTTTAACTTAAAACAGGACTGCGGGTTGAATTCTGTGAAATAGAGAGACTTTTCTGAAAAATTCCATGACGGACGAAAGAAACCCAATTTGCTTTATTATTTGGTAAGGATGTTGTTTGGAGATGTACTAAAACATGGGTCCATTAGTACCCTGGACTTGTGCACATGCAGCCGTAGCCCTTCGGGCGGCAAGGGCTTGCCGGAGGACAGATCTACCCAAGACTCAAAACTTGGGCAACCAAGGCCGTGAAGAAGACCTCCCAACAAGACCTCGAGAGGTACTAAGTTAGTACTAAAGATCAAGACTCCAGTTGCCTGCAAGCTCAGCATTGGCAAGCCAAGACCCGGCAAGCTCCTTGCCGGGAAGTTCCCCCTCTCGTTCTTCCCTCCACTCCACCTCATCGACCTGCTAATGGCTTGTCAAGATTAGGTGTCGAGCAGGCGAGAGGCTTGGAGAGGGTCAACTGGGCACGTGTCAGCATGCTGCGTGCATGTCAACTTTATTGACACCTTTCTAGTGGACGTGGCAAGAAGATAGAGCTCATCTAGCCCGACGACATAGAAGGAGAGACACCTTTAGCCAAATGATGGTTACCAACTCAGGGTGCATTAAATGCCATTTTCCTAGTCCGGCGGGATTAGGTTAGATAACATTGAAGCCACTATTCATACATGGAATGACCCTGTTGCCACTGTGGTGACCCCTTTTCGTATATAAAAGGAGGCCCATGGCTACCTTGGCATGGTTCGACACTTTGCATATGTTTAGATAGTAGTCGCACCTTGCTGATGTATTTTCGGCAAGCTGCGCTTGTAGCTTGTGCTCGAAGTCAAGCCACCCAAGAATAGGAGTAGGGTTTTACGCCCCCACGGCAACCTGAACCTAGATAAACCACACACATCAACCTCTGGATTCGCTCTCTATGCTCATTGATCACCCTAAATGGACTCAAGCAGGGCTTCGCTTGTCCCATAGATAGTCGTACTCGACATCTTTGGCGTGCTAGGCAGCGGCACCGCTTGTGCGGATCCACTCCAGCAGTTCTTGTGCAAGTTTCGTCATCTACTTCATACATTGCACCTAAGAAGAAGAGTGTGGCGGCGGGCATGCCTTCCACCTCAAAGTTGTCGTCCCAGACACCTCCGGTGGACGGGGACGGCGGTGGCGAGCACTCTTCACACCAGTCCGATGACAAGACTCGTCACTTGGCCGGGAGCCAAGACTCACGTGTCGCCACGTCGAGAGGCGGCGCTGCGGTTCACAAGACCGCTGCGGCTACGTCGAAAGACGACGCCATGGGGTCCAAGACCACCGAGAACCGAAGCGTACGCCGAGGCCATTGCAAGATGGACATGAGGCACTTCCCCGCAAAGATGTTGACCCGGGCCAACGTCCAGGCAAAGAGCCTGCACACCAGTCCCCACTACAAAAAACCACTTTCGTGATGATATGTGTTTGTCACAGTTGGTCACGTTTTCTATCATGCATGTACATCCATGATGATTTTATGACATAATCAAGATAGTCATACCCGTGCTATCGTAGAAGTGTTCTGTGACAATACCCAAATTATCATCACGGAAGTGTGCACTTCCATGATGACAAATGGCACGTCATAGAAGTGCTTTCGTCAAGGGTAATCGACACGTGGCATCCACCGTAACGTGTCGCCGTCAAGCTATCGGGTTCTGGTTTGGATTCGATAACCCGTTAACAGCCCGGACAATTGGGGGTTTTCAAGGTGTAAAATTCTCAATGAATAGAGGAACCACGTGTCGGCTCAGCGTTGGGACAGATGTCATCCAGTCATTGGACGGGAGGTGCCTATGATACATCGACATGTGGCATGGCCCAACATAGGCCCATTTAGGTGAAAAGGCCGGCCCTTTGACTTGGGCAAAAGGTAGCGGGCTGACCCAAGGAAAGCCTGTTAACGACATGTTCGCATATAACCCATTTACAGCCCGCTACATCACGACCTGTTATGGCCTATACGAATTGGGCCCAATAGCGTCATCTGGGCCTTCCAATATGATTCTAGCCCATTGTAACTTCCGGCCCATGTATGGCCCATGACGTCTTTAGGCCTATATGAGGCACTTTGTAACTCTGGGACCATTAAAGGCCCATGGTGAAGATGGCCCATAATGAACAGTGTATTTCTTTATACCCATTAACGGCCCATTATTCCATTCGGCTGTTTCCAACCCGTGTTACCTTTCGGCCTTCTAAGGGCCCATTTATTCTTGGGCTCATTTCCAGCATTCGGTTACTTATGGTCCATCACTGGCCTATTGTGCTCGTGGGCCAAATTCAGCCCATGGTTACAGTCGGCCCATTTGTGGCCCATTAACCCATTGGGCTATTTTCATAGCGTCGTCAAATACCACTACCGGAATCAGGATCTTTGTCGTCACCCAGCTCTTTGCCGTCTGCTAGCTAATGACAAAGAAGTTCTTTGCCATCAGCTTAAATAAAGCTAACGACAAAGAAAGAGCAGACGACAAAGAAGGTGTTTGTCGTCAGCCTGCTCTTTGCCATCTGGTAGTTGACGACATAACAGACGACAAAGATGGTGGGTGGCGGGCTGTCAGGATGACCTAACGGGCACTTTCTTTCCCGTCTGCTAGCGGACGGCAAAGAAACTTGCCGTTTTAACAACCGTTTCCCCCGGCCCCACCCCACTAAGTGCCGGCGCCCCACCCCTCTCTCCCTCCCCCCTCTCTCTCCCAACCCTCACCTCACCTGCCCCGCCGCCCCCAGCCCGCCCCCGCCGCCCCATCCCTAGATCTAGTTTTGGATCGGGCCGTCCCCTGATGCACCTCGCCGCCATCCGCCGTCCCCGGCACCGCCCCGGCCCATCACCGCCTTCTCCTCGCCTCGCCAGTTGCCTCCTCACCCCGCCTTCACCCCCGCGCGTCGCCGCCCGAGGCCTCTACCTCGCCTCACCGACACCGTCGCCGAACGCGACCACCTCATCGTGTTGTCCCCGTCCCGTTGTCGACCACAGCCGCCCCGAGCTCCGGCCCCTCCGACCATGACCCCCTCTGCCTCTGACCCCGACCCCGGCCGTCCCCAACACCGAGGTGCACCACCCCTCCCTATTCCCTCCCTCTTCTCTCTCTGTTTGTTTAGGTTTAGCTGACAGGAGGAAGAAGAAGATGATGAAAAATTGACATTTAGTTTAGGTTTACTTTCTATTTGTTTAGGTTTAGCCGACATTTAATCTAGGGATTTTTTAGACATGAAAGAAAACTGAAAGGGGTGATCAATTAGTAACTGATTGTTAATTTCAAATCCAATCCAACCCTAGCTAGGGGTGATTGACGTGCTTCTGTTACTGTTATTTTGAATGATGATTGATTCTTCAGCTCATTTGGGGTCATTGTGGTTGTCATTTAAATTGGCTTGCTAGAAACATATGATGTCCATGTAATCTTGTGGCTAATTTCATATTAAAAATAAAAACCATAGCCTAGCATTAAGTGAAATTGTGAAAGCTAAAACAAACAGTTCGACGCACATCCGTGCTGAAGTTACCTTGTACCACAAGTGCAGAAAACTAAGAATGGCAGTACTATGAAAGGAACACAAAGGAAAGGAACAACAAAGAGGCTAATTGCCTTAGTGCTTCCCTCCTCCCACTACGATAAATAGTTTGAGAGGTAACACAAGCACTATGCCAATTTCATTAAGAAGGAAAATGGAAAACAATTTATCAGGGCGATGCACTCCAGTCATTATCCTTGTCTCTTAGACTGCTTGTGTTAGTAATGTTTTTTTGCATGGATTCCAAGACGATTACCTAATTGCCCTGTCTCCCTATTATTTGAACATGGGAAACATGCATACCAAGCCTATTGCCACTTACAGTATATATTGCATCTTGCCTCTAATGGCACTAATACTTGTGGGATGCCAATTACTATGCTTTGTTTTTCAACATTTTTAGTTTTCTTTCATGTCTAAAAAATCCCTAGTTTTTCAACATTTATTTAGATTACTATGCTCAGTTTTTCAACATTTTCAGTTTTCTTTCATGTCTAAAATATCCCTAGTTTTGAAGGGTGCCAATTGCCATTGCCAACCAACCTACGAAATTAATTAAGTGTTGTTGATGTTGTTGAGCACAAGTGCATTGCTTCTTTTTTTTCTCAGTTTTCTTTCTTGTCTAAAAACATGGCTCTGTTCCAACTATTTCCAACTAACCTACCAAATTAATTAATTGTAGTTGATTATCGATCTTCTGCTCAAAACTTCTGCTGATGTAATGTTATATGATAATGTTGTAAGGGTAGTAATTGGTCTCTTCTGCTGCTTATCAGAGATGGGGGGAGGCCGCCATTGCAGGCTACGCTCTGCCACACCAGAGTAAGACTTGGAAGGTTTTGAGTTCTTCACGATCATACTTGAGAATTCCTCCAAGAGGCAGGTATATAAAAGCAGAGATATCCCCTTCACCCATCTCTTTATCATAACTCTGTTGTTTGCTACATCACTCCTAGACCCACGTTGCAAAGGCTGCCTGACACTTTTATGGAGATGCTGGATGACCATCGGCCAAAGAATGTGAAGCTGTGATAGGCCGACAGCGGGCTTCGCAGGCTTTGGGATGTGGAGGTGGTGATCAGTAACGACCACATGTACATGTATCGTGGCTGGATGTTTTTCGTCCGTGCCTATGACCTAAGGCATGGGTACTTCCTTGTCTTCGAGTACGACGGCGACACCATGCTCATTGTGTAGGTGTTCAACACAACTATGTGCCGCATGCGCTACCAGGACGACGACGATCCCAGTATGCTTTGCCTCTTCTTCCTCTCCATTTGGCTTTGTCTCACACTAATTGTTAAAAAACATTGTTGCATTTGGTCAGGCAATCGGAGTAGCGACAACGACTCTGGCTACAACCAAAGCAGCAGTGAGTCTGGCAACAGCAAAAGCAGCAGCGAGGATGATCCGGAATGGAGTGGGGAAGAAGAGGAGTAGAGTGGGGATGGGGAGGTGGTGGTTGACGATGGCCAAGCGATGGTGGTGGCTGACGATGGGAAAGCGATGGTGGTGGCTGACGATGAGCAAGAGATGGTGGTGGCTAAGGATGACCTAGCGATTGTGCTGCCTGAAGATGGTCTCACGATGGTGGTGGTGCCTGACAATGACCTCACGATGGTGGTGACGTCGGCGATCCCACAGCCAGGCGACATGACCATGCCAATTGTCGTAGAAGAGTACATCCCATTGCCTCGCTGCTCTAAGCACATCAGGATGATGAAGGAGAAGGAGAAGAATGAGGAGTGAACTATGTTAGGTATGTCAGATCTCCAAAATGATCTATACTTAGCTTTGTTTCCTCCGAAATGACCTAAGTTAGCTCTAATATGCTAAGTTATCTCTAATATGCTTAGTTACCTAGGTTTGCTCAATAATGACATACACTTGGCTTATTTATGTAAAAAATGGCATAATTAGCTTACTTAGGTTTGAAATGGCATAAAAATCTTGGTAACCTCATATAGTTAGCTTATTTTCCTCAAAAATGACATAATAAGCCTAAGTAGCTCCAAAATGATCAATTTTACCTAAGTTAGCTCCAAAATGACCTAAGTTAGCTCTAAAATGCTAAATTAGCTATAATATGCTTAGTTACATGTGTTAGCTCAAGAAAGACCTATACTTAGCTTACTTCTATCAAAAATGGCATAATATGCTTAGTTAACTCAAAAATGGCATAAGTTTACCTAGGTTAGCTCCCAAATGACCAAGTTTACCTAGGTTAGCTCCAATATGATCGATTTTACCTAGGTTAGCTCCAAAATGACCTATTTACCTAGGTTAGCTCTAAAATGACCTACACACTTAGCATTTTTTCCTAGCTTACTTAGAAAAAGAAGAAGATAAAGAAGAGGAGATGAGAAAAAAAGACAAGATAAATTCTTCTTCTTCTTCTAGCTAGTCTTCTTGTTCTTGTTGTTGTTGTTCTTCTTCTTCTAACTTTCATCTTTCCCAAATTGTAGATTTGCTTTAGATGAGGAAGCTAGCATTGATGGAGTGTACTCTTCTCCTTGTGCTTCCTTTTTGTTTATGGAAACTTGTTGGAAACTTCTTTTGGATATGTATGCATATATGGATATGTTGTTGGAAACTTCTTTTCGATATGCATGTATATATGGATATGATGTTGGAAACTTCTTGTTGGAAATCATTATATGTTGGATATGTTGTTGGAAACTTGTATGTTTCTTATGTTGTTGGAAACTTATTGTTGGTATGCTTGTTCAAATTCTTTGGAAATGTGTGTATATATATATATATATCTAAGAAATTCTGTCAAATCGAATGAATTTAGGAAACAGGGGCTATACAGGCACTTTGCCGTCAGCTGGCAGATGACAAAGAGCTTTGCCATCAGCCAGCTGACGGCAAAGCTGCCATGTGGCAGCTACCTATGAAACCTGGGGGGCCTATATGGTTTCTTTGCCGTCTACTGCTAGACGACAAAGAACTTTGCCTCTTTGCCATCTGCCAACAGATGGCAAAGCGCACCATTAACCCCCTAATGGCCATAAGCTGCCACATGTGCCGTTCAGGTCCTTTACCGTCTGCTGGCGGATGGCAAAGACCATTTCATATTTGCCGTCCGCCAACAGACGACAAAGAGCCCTTCGTCGTAGCCTGTTCAGCTGGACCTGTTGCCGTCTGCTGGCGGACGGCAAAGGAATTTGCCGTCCGCCAGGCGTGCCTTTGCCGTCATACATGGCAGACGGCAAAGTGGTTGATTCCTATAGTGTATGGCCCATTAACAATCCGTGATGCCTGTCAATAGAATTAAGCCCCTTATATATTCTGGCCTATTAATGGCCCGTTATGGTCCGGCCATAAAAACATGATTTCCACTCTAGCCCATTTATGATCCATTTTGCATACCGTTATTGGTCCACGAATAGTATGACCCATGTTTGGCCAATCGATCATACGGTCTGTTGAAAGCCCATTGATTCTATGGCCCATAGAAGGCGCATGGATCCTACGGCCCGTAGGAGGCCCATGGTCACTACAGCAGGTAGCAGTACCATGGTTACAATGGTCTTTGCCCATGGTTTTTGTGGCCTAGTTATAAAAAATAGATTATTGTGGACATTAGAATAATGCAGAAAAAGAACCGCAGTTACTACAAGCAAACAACTAAACAAGACAATAAAGAAATAAATAAGCAAGCAACTATCGCTAGGCTATTACGACTATTACACATATTACATCCACTAGGCATCAAAGTTCGCCACCAATGAAAATATAGGGAACAAAGCAACATATCACATACACTGGTTGTCAAACTTGGGGACGAGTGCAAATAAACGCCACATCAAAACAAGTCGAGAACTGAAACCCCTTCAGAAGAGCTCAAGAAACAATATCCTGGGTACACACCATGCTGGCAAGATGCTTATTAACTTTCTATTGTTTGGTGCTTAAATCCTCCAGCGCTTGCTGTTGCACGAGAAAGTATGCATCTGAATTCTACAGGGACATCCTCAGTCCTTCGGCTTTGTGTCGCATCACATATGGTCGATGTCTTTCAACCTGAAGTAGAGATTCAAGAAGACGAACTAATTCAGGCAACGAGTTCGAAGAGGTTGTGCCAGTAGTAGTGTCCAGTTACTCGAACACTATATCAAGACAGGACTTTGGGGTTGTCTCACTGTCATCAAGATAGTTTTTATCAGCTTTCTTAGAGATCGACAGGGATGTCTCACTATCTTGAACCTTATCTGCATTACTTCCTTTACCATTGCATAATGGGGTACTCTTCTCCAATATTTTGTCCGCATTCTAAAAGAGAAACAAGCAGACGCATCACAAGTTTACCATGTTGTATATGAAACTCATTTTGGTAAATCAGTTTAGTAGTAAAGTGGATAGGATAACAGCATGAAACAAACATATATCTATGTACCATGGTCAATGTATGGTCTATATCATTATAGTTTTTGTTGCCAAATCAAGATAGAGACACAGTTCAAACAATATCTGTTTAAGACAAAGCAGCATAGACAAAACATAAGCGTGGGAAACTACACAACAAGAACAACACTTGTAATGTGGATGACATGAGAACATAACTGTTTATTCAATTGAAACTGAAATCAACATGGAGCAAGTTACAACAGCAAACCAGTTAAAGAAATAGGTTTAAAACATACCTATTGCACCATTGGAGTTTTAATTCCATCCTTCAAATTTGAAAATAGTTGGTATGAGTAAATACAGTGATGCAAGACCAAAGGAGTATGAACCATAGCTACAGAACCTGACCTAAGAAATATTCTTCTTCTTCTTTAAGCATTGAGTTGGGATTTAGAGTGGTGGTCCTCGTGCTTTGGCCACTGCAGTTGCCTTACTAACTGCTCGTGTTTGGGTGCTTTGTGGTGGAGACAATGATGTGTCAACTGGAACTGGGTTACTATCTACTGAGGTTGGGGTTAGAAGGGGTGTAGCTGGTTCCCTGTCCAACTGGGTAGGGGTACAATCTGCGATAGTCTGGGTTATGTGTGCTGGGGCTGGTTCTTGGGCAAGTACAACCGTGGTTCTATCTGCATCGACTAGTAGCACTATCATTTCTGTAGACCGTGTTGTTACTCCCTTAGATACTGCCATCACCCCCTCCAATTCAAATGGCTGATAAATAAGAAAATTAATTGAATGTACATGCATTATATGATAGATAGGTGCAATGGATAGTGGGGAATAAATGTCAGTTCGGATCATGTCCACATCACAACATGCCTGGCCTGGCATGTCCCTATATCCTACCTGGGAACCGTTTGGTTGGTGTCCACAAAGGAAAAATTTATTGCCTGGCCTGGCCCTTTCCACAACATGATTAGCCTAGCCCAGTTAAATAAAATAAAATAATATTAAGTACTTAGCAGAGGCAGCGTACTCAGCCTGGTCCAGGCGTCCATATGCTCACGCCTGGCAAGTTGCCTGACGCCTAATCGAGAGACAAAGATAGTATTGCCCACTGTTTTAATACTTTTTTAAACCTACAAACACAACTACATGTCATGATAGAATGCAAACGCTATCGACCCAGTCTAGCCTGGCCAGGCAATTCTGCTGAGATCTCCAGGCCACTACCAGGTAGCTATTTTGCCCAGGCAAACTAGTGAGGACACGATCCAAACTGACCCTAAAAGAGGGCATGAAATAAGTCATATTTATTTTGTCTTATCAAACAGGATAGCATGATACAATTTCACATATATGATGGCTAATTAAATAGGATAGCATGACACAATTTCACATATATGATGGCTAACTAAACAGGATAGAAATACATAATTCAAAATATGATGACTATGTAAACAGGATGACATGATATAACTATATGATGTGTTTATTAAATAGGTTGGCATGCCATAATTCACATACATGCCGCCTATGGAAACATGATGGCGTGATATAGTTCACAGATAGAATAACATAATTCAAAATATGACGATTGTAAACACTAAACAAGATGAGATGACATAACTATATGATGTCTTTATTAAATTGGGTTGGCATGCCATAATTCTGATAGATGCTGTCTATGTAAACATGATGGCATGATATAATTCAAATATATGATTTATATACTAAGCAAGTAAGCAAATGGCAATCGCATATATGATGTCTAAACTAAGCAGATGGCATTCAATATTGTGTATATGATGTAATAACTAAGCAATGCAAGACAACATATGCATGATATGAGTAATATAACCCTTCCAAGTTTGAGCATAGACCTTAGGGGGGAAATAGGACTGGTCAACTGTCTCTGAATCATCCTTTGAGGAGCTATCTGTAACCAGCAAGATGTTTGTTTCAGTAGGTAGCATTGTCTGCTCCGAAGACCTTGTTTTCACTCCAGATACTTCCATCACCGCTTCAAATGGCTAATGCACAGGAAGAGTAGTTGAATATACAACGTTGTCGACAAATGGAATACGTAATTCAAAAAAGGGATCACTGGTGCGCGTCGGTCCTAAACAAACAGTTTTTAACCCCTTTCCGCGACAACATTTGGAACCGTTGCCAAGTGAGTGTGTGCGATAGGGTGTCCTTCCCACACGACCTAGAAACCGTCGGGGATATGGAGCAGTGATCCAGGCCTTCCAAAATGTAATCGTGTGCGATGCAGCACACACTAAATTCTTTCGCACATGTAGTATCGGTGATTAAGCATTTCTAATGACGCAGTGAAACCATATGGTCTGTCGTAACGAACCTTTTGGGAAATAGTATGTAAGGCACACGGGCCAACATATGAACCATGTGCGATTTGTGCCCCATCGCACATGAGTTTTCTGCGTAACCCGTCTGCCATGCCAGACTCCATTGCACACGTTTTCCAATAATTACCGTCTGTGATAATGTTCTATCACAAACGGTTCAGGAGCCCATTTGCACACATTCAAGTGTTGCAGACCGTTTGTGATTTGTTAGGTATCACCGACGATTGCCGCAAGAGTGACGTGTGCTTTTTGTTTGGGATCCCACACGTTTCCTGAAAAAATTACAACTGGGATTGTATTTTGCATTGGGCATGGCTTACTCCCAGTTCTCGTGTGCGATAACGCAATATCACAAATGGTTCCGAAGAACCTACGCACACGTAGTAGCGCTGCAAATCGTTTGTGATCTGCTGTGTATCACCGACGGTTCCGCTATGATTGACGTATGCTTTCCGATGTGGATCGCACACAATCATTTAGTTGAACCGTGTGCGGAGCAATTGCCAGGTTAAAAAAATATCCCATCTTGAATTGGCACGCAAAAAGAAAATTTGCCACAATATTCAATTGAACAAATAAACAAAAATATCCCACTTTGAATCGGCACGCAAAAATCAAATTCACCATAATATTCAATTGAACAAATAGTGTCCACAGGAAGAACATTCATCAGATTTCGCAACAATTGCAATTGAACATATGGTAGCTAAGTTCCAATGATTTGTCCACACATATATGCATTACATAATTAATCACAGTGTACGAAATACAAGACCTCATCAGATGGAAACAAATGGCTCCATGCTTTATATGTTTAGCGGCTAACTCTTACTCAATGTTTTCGGAGAACGCATGCTGAAATCTTCATTATCACCAGTGGGATTGATGTAGTGATCCAAGAAGAAGTCGCTGATAAATCTCCCAACCGTCAGCAATTCACCAGCCGGGAGCGGTTCAGGGGTCCTTGGTTTTAAGATGAGCTGCAGTATTTTTAAGATCAGAATGTGCCGTATGAGTGGAGTAGAAGATATTAATTAAGATAGACTTACTGGTACTAATTTGCAAGGATCATCACAACTATCAGCAGATTTGCAGATGGAGATGATGTGTCTGCAAACAAAGTTTCGACAAAGGTTGGTCTCTGCTTCTTGCTGAGGACACTGAATTTTTTTGTACAAAATTAGTCATGTATTTGTCATGTTAGGAACAACATAACCCGTGTTAGATGTATTTATTTTTCTTTGCACACAATATAAAGAGGTTTATTTAGAAGCTTGAACATTTGAATAGCATAAGTAAAGGTATTTGCAGACTGTTGGATAAATTTTCCAAAAATAACGGATTTCAGTGTGTTACCAGAGAAACGATCTCGTGCTGCACGGGTTGTTCCGTCTTGAACAGGTTCCCTGGTTTAGTTTTCCACAATGCAAGAACACTGCAAATGATGATGAATTTTGACAACATCAATTATTGAACCAGGTATGAATGGAAATTAATTTCAACATCATAGAATTCAATAACTATCCAATAATTGCTAAACATGCATGAGATCCTGAGCGTTTGTTGACTCTCTACGAGAATCGATGTAGTAAACTATGTTCTTGTTTGGAACAACGAAAACCAATACCCAGTGATTGCTACATATTAAGAAAGCCATGAACTTACAAATGATGTCGAATTCTGAAAGACAATCAGTGTATGTGTGGTTGTTTACTTGACTTACCGTTCATGATATGGCCAGAGAAATGATTCTGCATGGGATGTGTTTTTGAAGATACGGAGGACCGTGTTAACGGCCCAGTCCTGTTGGTCCTTACCATCTAATGTTGTGCCATTTGCGAATGCATGATCTATGAAACACACTCTCCCTTTTTCTTCTACCACGCGTTCAATCCCCTAAGAGGAATAAAATGCAGTTAGCTGTTTATCATTTACAACTTTGTATGGAGAAGTTGATCAGAGTTTGTTAAGTACTTACAAAATCAGGCATCTAACAAGAGTGGCATCGAGCATGTTGAAGTTGAAGAAGAGATGTAAGTTCTCGAAACTCACATTGATGGAACCAACATCGTGTCAGAAATGATCTCTGTTGTAGTGGACTAGCAAAGCATGATGACCTGCCGACATTTGATCCATGCAATATTCATGTAACTCGCGGCAACTGGAGCTGCACTCATCAAAGTATTCGCCAACAAGAAATGGCTGGCCATGGACGTAATTGTGTTCTTCAAGTACGTCTGCTTTAATATTAGCAAGCAACAATTCTACTTATTCATCATCCATGGCGTCAAAAATAATATTACTCCCCGATTTGAACAAGCTGCTATTAATTTGGTTCTGGGCAATGAGTGCTTTAAGTAAGAGGCAATCATTCTCTTTCCTCTTCACTCTCCTGCTTCCCTTCCTCGTGGTCGTGGGTGTAGCCTTTTTGGCCACTTCCTTCTTGGTACTTGAAGCATTTCTGGCAGAACGTCTGGTTGCATGCAAGGTAGACTGCCGAGCAGACGGTGAAGCTTGGACAGACTTCTTAGCAGATGGTTTATCTATGCCAGACCGCTGAGCTGGCGGTGCTGCTGTGATGAACTGCTGGGCTGTAGGAGCAGAGGCATCGGACAACTGACCATGCGTTGAATCTATGTCGGGTTTCTGCGCAGGTGGTGCGAACTTGTTGATGTGCTGAGGAGGCCGTGCCAACGCGTTGGTTTGCTGAGCAGGAAGTGCTGACGCATTGGTATGCTGATCACGCACCTGCGGACCGACGGACTGACGAGCAGTCGGTTCTGGACCTACAGACTTCTTAGCAGGCGGTTCTGAAGCATCAGACTGCTTAGCAGTATGTTCCACCAGGTTGGTCTGTTGAGCATGTGCTGCAGCTGGGTCTCCCCCCTGCTGCTTCAGCGGCCCGCATCTGAACCGGTGGTGCATCGTCAATAGTTGTAGGCCTTGCCACTGGCTGCTTTGGGGCGGAGGATAACATGGCCTGTACGCTACAAAGTTGGGTCGGCTGATCACAGGTTGATGCATCAGCCCACGAGAGCTACTGTGGCAAGGAGAGCGTCACCGGTTGAGGGGCGATAGTGGTTGCTCTTGGCGGGGCTTCAGGAATCTCATTGATGAACTCTGTTTCCATTCGTGGCCACTGGATGTGATGTGACAGTGTTTCTCCCAAGGTCCTTTGCTCATTGAAGTCCCCTAGGACATTCTTCAGGGCAAATTAATTGAATCCACGCTTTACTTCAGTCACGTAGCACTTCACACAACCCGGCTTCAATGGCACATTGTCCAAGAAGAGGCCATCTTCCAAGAAGGGTGGGCAAACCCAGGCTATTGCACATTTTAATGTACCTTCTTGATCTATAAGCATGCCATTCAATTTGTCTTTCATTCCAGATAGATCAGATATAGCATCATCACGAGCAGATGCAGTCTCAGTGTCGCTGGGGTTAGCTGATGTACAGCTACTCTTTGTACAGTGTTGTCGCGTAATAAGCATCATCATCCATGCCAGCCTCCCCTCACATATGCTGGCTATCTGTCAGTGTTAGAGTCTTCTGCATCATCATTGAATCCTCAACATCCTTTCGAACAGCCGGATAAATCTCCTTCTTCAACTTTTCAAACAATGCATTCTGCTTCATTTCACTCCTCACTTTTTTTCATGCCGAGCCTCTCTTCTTTGCTGAGTGTGAAAGCCCTCTTGTGTGGAACATTAACACCTATACCCCTTGCACAGCCAGGGGGCTCTTTTGTGTCCAGAGCAATGGACAGAATGTCACATGGCCCTAAGTTCTTGTAGAACCTTCTAGGGATCTTGGAAGCCTCTACCATCACTTCATACAGTTTGGCGTCACATGCGTTTTCAAAGTAATAAGTTCCGTCATCATGCCTCTTTGCATGTGCCCGCAAGTAGTCCCTGGCGCATTCGCCCCTGATTTCACAAAAGGTGGATTCCCACCCGCCGCTACTGCTTCTTTATCCTCCTATCCCCATATCAGTTTCATGCCATAGTATCCTGCCACACCGATACGATGGGGGTGTATGTTCCTCTTCTGAAGTTTCGATTGCTTGAAACTCTTCTCAGGAAACTCTGGAGTTGCCCTGACCCTTTTGAATTCTGCCTAGTCCGCCTTTGTAATTTGGGGGGGGGATTGGGTCCTTGCCTTCACTCAAGTACTTCTTGTACAACACGTGCTTCCAATTTCTCCAAGCATCCCTAGCCTTCTCCAGTGCAGCATGTTTCACCTGCATTCTCCACTACTCTAGAATGTTGAAGTAATCCATGATCTACCGGACTATCCTTCATCGTGTTTCTGTGTCAGCCTTCTGAAACCCCGGCAGATTAATGTTGAGCCTTTCCCTGCCAACGAATCCACACACACTCCTGAACCTCATGCGTGCTTTATCTGGTTTAGTTGGAGCCCAGGACTTTAAATCAATCACGGTAACTTCATATACACCTTTAGGCTGGTGTGTGGGCTTCCTTGGAGCATTCCTCCATGTCCTGACTAGAAGGGTAATTGCTGCAGCTCTATCCCGTTCAAGACTACTTGATCCCTCACAATCTGCTGAAGACCTAGGGTTGTCCGAATCAGATGAAGATACATGGCCTGAATGAGTGCTGTCGTAGCTACTCGGCATCTACAAAGAACACATGCAAAACTCAGGAAAGGAGGATAAGCATAAAACTAACAACTTGATATCAAGCTTTCTAAACATGCCATGCAATAATTTAGAAAATGTACGGCTAATTCGTTAAGTTTGTGTGACTCGGGCGCCCGCGATTGATATGCCTCGCCGCGATGGAGAAGGAACTAACAGTCTTCTTAATGCAAACCCGGCCGGACCACAGGAAAGGCGAGGGTTATGGATTGATATGCTCGAGGGTAGCTGGCGAGCAAACGAAGACGGCGAGGCGCGGGCCTCCGTGTGTTCGGAATGTTAGTGGAGGTAGGCAAGAGCGGGTAAACAACCGGGGTGAGCATGACGGCGTCGAAAAGGGTTCTGCTGTGGATCTGGTGGGAGGGGGGAGCTGGTGAAGGATATTGGGTGGACTAGTTGAGTGAAACGCGTGCGGATAGTGGGGGGGTTGTTGGGGACTCCAGGTATTGGCGTCCTAGGTGAAAAGGGTGAAAAATATCCCCGGTCGCCGCGCGCGTGGAAAGGCCTATGCAAATGGTTGCTTCTAAGCGCTCGTGTGCACAAACAAAATAATTTTGTTTGAAATGAAGATGTGAGTTCAACATTTCGCCTCTAAATTTTTCCCATGTAAACCAATCACAATTTTACCATGGGTTCGATTTGCTGGCACATTTCAGGACCCGTGTCCTATATGTAAGACATTTTTTGGCATTTACCGTGCATGTTGGCATATAAATTAATTCCTAGCCAGACTGCGTTTCCTGTCAAAAGGGATGAGGATTGCTGTTCGATCTGGGAGCATCCAACGGCGTAGACGTATGTTCCGTGGGGTTTAGGTTCTGGCCAATCAGAATGCACGACTCAGATCACGTGCGCAGCGAGGGGGGGCATCGACCACGGTTTGGTAGGCACACGACTTTCATGTGTGAACCGTGTGCTATTTGAAAACATTTTTTGGGAGGGGCTATTTGAAAACATGTACATGTGTTGTCAAAAGGGATGAGGATCGCCGTTCGATGAAGGAGAATCCAATGGTGCAGGCATATGATCCGTGGGGTTTGGGTTCTGGCCAATCAGAAAGCACGACTCAGATTACGCGCGTGGCAGAGGGGTGGGGGGGGGTGCATTGGCCACAATTTAGTGGACACATGACTTTCGTGAGTGAACTGTGTGCTCTTTGAAAACATTTTACATTACCTAACATCATATTTTTGTTCGAATGAAAACATGAGTTCATCATTTCGCCTCCAATTTTTCCCACGATAAGAAATCACGAGTATGGTGGACAGTGTCATATACTAGTATCATGAATATACAGTATATATGATACTAGTGTATGATACTACCTTTAGTTAATTATATTGTGTAGTATAATACATATATAGAGTATAGTATCATATATAGATCATATTTATTGCCATGCATGACACAAATTAGCAACACATATAACATGATACGGTATCTACCTATATGTTAGTCTAACCCTCTTTATATATATATATATATATATATATATATAATTCTTTGCCACATCAGCATACTTGCTATTTCCGAATGCATGACATCGTCGGCTATGATACCACCACTATGGCCAACCTTATATAGTGGGGAGTATCATATACTATATATATAGTATCATGCATATGATACTAGTGTATGATACTACGTACGTACCTTCATAGTGCATATATAGTATCATAGAGTAGTATATATCATAGATGACCGTATTTATGGCCATGCATGACACAAAGTAGTATACCATTTATTATATATATATACATATGTTACGGTATCTACATATGTTACTGCTTCTTTTCCACATTATCATATTTTATATTCCCGAGTGCATGATACCGGCTATGATACCCCACTATGTCCACCCTAATAAGGTTGGTCGTAATATGGGAGTATCAAGCGGTACGATGCATGCCAACTAGACTTTTTGGATGATGTGGCACACAGTTAAACCGGAAAGGAGGGAGTATGAGACTAGCCACAATGGAGAGTACACTAGTAACATACACATATCCTAGACTATATATGTTACTACCTTCATAGTGGGTAGTAACATAAGTGTAGTGTCACTACAAAAAAAGACACATCTGTGACATTTTGGGCCGAACGAATTTTTTTCTGTCATACATATGACACTTCTATGACGAAATTGTGACAAAACCCGGTATCATCATAGATGTGGTGGGCTCCTACTTCTATGACAAAAAATCATGACAGAAAATGGGCTTTTCGTCCTGGGTGGGCCGGAGACGCAGCTGCATGACATTCTTTGGGCCGTCCATGACGGAAAAAACCATGGTAGAAGCGAGGGCGAGGAAAATTTCGGGGAGTTCCCTGATACGTCTCCAATGTATCTACTTTTCCAAACACTTTTGCCCTTGTTTTGGACTCTAACTTGCATGATTTGAATGGAACTAACCCGGACTAACGCTGTTTTCAGCAGAATTACCATGGTGTTATTTATGTGTAGGAGCAAATGTACACGGAATGACCTGAAACTTCACGGAGACACTTTTCAGAAAATAAGAAAAATACCTGCCAAAGATGAAGGCCAGGGGGCCACCACATTGCCACGAGGGTGGGGGGCGCGCCCCCTACCTCGTGGGCCCCCTGTTGCCTCTCCGACTCCAACTCCACCTCCATATATTGAGTTTCGGGGAGAAACAAATCAGAGAGAAGAAATCATCGCGTTTTATGATACAGAGCCGCCGCCAAGCCCTAAAACCTCTCGGGAGGGCTGATCTGGAGTCTGTTCGGGGCTCCGGAGAGGGGAATCCGTCGCCATCGTCATCATCAACCATCCTCCATCACCAATTTCGTGATGCTCACCACCATGCGTGAGTAATTCCATCGTAGGCTTGCTGGACGGTGATGGGTTGGATGGGATCTATCATGTAATCAAGTTAGTTTTGTTAGGGTTTGATCCCTAGTATCCACTATGTTCTGAGATTGATGTTGCTATGACTTTGCTATGCTTAATGCTTGTCACTAGAGCCCGAGTGCCATGATTTCAGATCTGAACCTTTTATGTTTTCATCAATATATGAGAGTTCTTGATCCTATCTTGCAAGTCTATAGTCACCTATTATGTGTTATGATCTGTTAACCCCGAGGTGACAATAATCGGGATACTTACCGGTGATAACCGTAGTTTGATGAGTTCATGTATTCACTATGTGTTAATGCTTTGTTTTGGTACTCTATTAAAAGGAGGCCTTAATATCCCTTAGTTTCCGTAAGGACCCCGCTGCCACGGGAGGGTAGGACAAAAGATGTCATGCAAGTTCTTTTCCATAAGCACGTATGACTATGTTCGGAATACATGCCTAGATTATATCAATGAACTGGAGCTAGTTCTGTGTCACCCTAGGTTATGACTGTTACATGATGAACCGCATCCGGCATAATTCTCCATCACCGATCCATTGCCTACGAGCTTCCCATATATTGTTCTTCGCTTATTTACTTTTCCGTTGCTATTGCTATCATCACTACAAAATACCAAAAACATTGCTTTTACTATTGTTAGCTTTTGCTACCGTTATCACTACTATCATATTAGTTTGCTACTAAATACTTTGCTGCAGATATTAAGTTTCCAGGTGTGGTTGAACTAACAACTCAACTGCTAATACTTGAGAATATTCTTTGGCTCCCCTTGTGTCGAACAATGAATTTGGGTTGAATACTCTACCCTCGAAAACTATTGCGATCCCTTATACTTGTGGGTTATCAAGACTATTTTCTGGTGCCGTTGGCGGGGAGCATAGCTCTATTCTTTGAGTCACTTGGGATATATATATGCTTATCATTATGAAGAACTTGAGAGATCCAAAAACCAAGATCTATCCCTCAACTACGAGGGGAGGTAAGGAACTGCCATCTAGCTCTGCACTTGATTCACCATCTGTTTTGAGTAAGCTTGCGACACCTACACCTGCTTCTGCTATTCGTTCTGATATGTCGCATGTTATTGATGATGCCACTTCTGCTATGCATGATACTTATGATGAAACTATCTCTATGCTTGATACTACTATGCCACTTAGTGCTTTTCTTGATGAACAACTTGCTAGGGCTAGAGAAATTGAAAATATTGAATCTGATGATACTGATGAAAGTGATGATGAAGAACCACTTGCCATTCCTAAGGATTATGTTTTTGATCAAGATGCTTCTTAGCTATTTTAGCTTGTCGAAATAGAACTGAACTTAAAAGATTATTAGCTAAATGGAGTAAGCAATCTCTAAATGCTAGAATGAAACCTGACCCTGCTTTTGCTACTTCACCTATCTTTGTTACTAATAAGGATTATGAATTCTCTGTTGATCCTGATATAATTACTTTGGTTGAATCTGATCCTTTTCATGGTTATGAATCTGAACTGTTGTGGCACATCTTACTGAACTGAATGATATAGCTACCATGTTCACTAAAGATGAGAGAACTCGCTACTTTTATATCCTTAAAATATTCCCGTTCTCATTAAAGGGTGATGCTAAGATATGGTTTAATTCTCTTGATCCTGGTTGTGTGCGTAGTCCCTAGGATATGATTTATTACTTCTCTGCTAAATATTTCCCTGCTCATAAGAAACAAGCTGCTTTAAGGGATATATATATAATTTTGTGCAAATTGAAGAAGAGAGTCTCCCACAAGCTTGGGGGAGGCTTCTCCAATTACTTAATGCTTTGCCTGATCATCCTCTTAAGAAAAGTGAAATACTTGATATCTTTTATAATGGACTAACTGATGCCTCCAGAGTTACCTGGATAGTTGTGCTGGTTCTGTTTTTAGGGAAAGAACACCGGATGAAGCTGAAATTCTATTGAATAATATGTTGACAAATGAAAATAATTGGACACCACCGGAGCCAATTCATGAGCCTATTCCTAAACCAACTCCGAAGAAGAGGGGTATTCTATTTCTCAGTCCTGAAGATATGCAAGAGGCAAAGAAATCTATGAAAGAGAAAGGTATTAAAGCTGAAGACGTTAAGAATTTACATCATATTGAAGAAATACATGGTCTTAATTTACCGCCTACTAAAGAAACATAATCCAAATCCATTACTCATTGAAGAAACTCATGGTCTTGATAACCCGACACAGGTAGTAAAGTTAAATTCTCTCTATAGATATGATAACACTGTAATCCCATTTACTAAAATTTCTAGCCCATGCTTACATGAGTTTGATAAATTTATGGCTAAGCAAGAAGATTTTAATGCTTATTTTGGTAGACAACTGAAATATAATTCAAATATGCTTGGACACTTGGGTGATTATATGGCTAATGTCAAAGGTGAACTTAAACTTATTAGTAAACATGCTTCTATGGTTACCACTCAAGTAGAACAAGTACTTAAAGCTCAAAATGATTTGCTCAATGAATTAAATAGTAAGAATAATGATTATGCTGTTAAAGTGGCTACTAGAACTGGTAGAATGACTCAGGAACCTTTGTACCCTGAAGGCCACCCTAAGAGAATTGAGCAAGATTCTCAGAGAAATAATATAGATGCACCTAGTTCTTCTAAAAAGAAGAAAAAGAAAAATGATAAGACTTTGCATGCTTCTAGTGATCCTATTGTTGAAACACCTAAGAATCCAAATGATATTTCTATTTCTGATGCTGAAACACAACCTGGTAATGAAACTGGAACTAGTGATAATGTCAATAATAATGTTTATGATGATGCTCAACCTAGTAATGATAATGATATAGAAATTGAACCTGCTGTTGATCTTGATAACCCACAATCAAAGAATCAACATTATGATAAGAAAGTCTTTGTTGCTAGGACACACGGTAAAGAAAGAGAGCCTTGGGTTCAGAAACCCATGCCCTTTCCTCCCAAACCATCCAAGAAAAAGGATGATGAGGATTTTGAGCATTTTGCTGAAATGATTAGACCTATCTTTTTGCGTATGCGATTAACTGATATGCTCAAAACAAATCCTTATGCTAAGTATATGAAATATATTATTACAAAGAAAATAAAGATACCGGAAGCTGAAATTTCCACCATGCTTGCTAATTATACTTTTAAGGGTGGGATACCAAAGAAACTTGGAGATCCAGGAGTACCCACTATACCATGCTCCATTAAAAGAAACTATGTTAAAACTGATTTATGTGATCTTGGAGCCGGTGTTAGTGTTATGCCTCTCTCTTTATATCATAGACTTGATTTGAATAAGTTGACACCTACTGAAATATATTTGCAAATGGCTGATAAATCAACTGCTATACCTGTCGGTATTTGTGAGGATGTGCCTGTTGTTGTTTCAAACATTACTATTTTAACGGAATTTGTTATTCTTGATATTCCCGAGGACGATAGTATGTCTATTATTCTTGGAAGACCCTTTTTGAATACTGCAGGGGCTATTATTGATTGCACTAAAGGCAATGTCACTTTTCATGTTAATGGTAATGAGCACACGGTACACTTTCCGAGGAAACAACCTCAAGTTCATAGTATCAACTCTATTGGAAAAATTCCATCGATTATATTTGGAGGCTTTGAATTTCCTCTTCCTACTATCAAGAATAAATATGATATTCTTATTATTGGGGATGTGCATATCCCCGTTGAGGTAACATAGTGTTATTCGAAATTTCTCCGATTCCATGTTATTCGGAATGAGTTCGTTAACAAGACTTGATCAACCTTGTTAGTGGATTCCTTTTGATGACCATGAGATGGATGAAACTAGAAGGCACAACCTTATGTATCCCACTTTTACTTTCTGTTATTTATACTAAATAAAATAAAAGCAAATATTTGTCTGTCTGTTATCTAATTATCCGTGCAATATAAAAATACCTCGAAAATAAAAGTTCTCCAAATGCCCTCAAAATTAAATATGATTTTTTCTAGAATATTTGAGGATATATGGAACTGAGAACACACCAGGGGGGCCAACCAGGGGCGGACCCCATTGGGCTGGCCCGTATGCACAGGAATATGGGTAGAAAAATTTGTTATTTGTGCCTATATATTAAAAAGGCCCAGTGCATCAGGGTGGCCCAAGAGCAGTGCATCAGGGTCACTCCTCGTGTCCGGCCTCCGCACTGGCCCAAAGTAGCAAGACGTGTAGTTCGCCTGCCGATCCACTTACGTACGCGTCCTAATCGATCCAGATTCCAATAAAACAATTGATCGATCGATTCTGTAGATGTGTTATTCGCCGTCATGTATACTGGCCGATGCAGCAGCGCTCCGGCCGCCTGAAGCCGCCGGCCACGCTGCCTGGGTCCTCTCCTCGGACAGTCGCACGGTGACGACGCGAACGACGCTGCACGCCGTTGGCCGGTCCGGCGCTCGGTAACTAATTTAGCAACCTTTCCGTCTTTAATCTTCATCTCCATCAGGCCTGGTTTCCGTCCACATAGATTAGAAAAGGGCACAATTTAGGTAGCGGCTTTGTCTTACTTCTCCTAATTTTGATTACAAACTGCAACAATCTTGTATAAAATTATAGTGAATATAATAGAGAATAGAGATCATATGTTTTGACAAAGAGTGGGGCATTTTCTAGGGTTATAATTTCTAATTAGAGTGTATTTTATTAATCTCTACGCGTCTTATTTGTAATTTGTATTTGTAATATAGATACTATGGACAAGTTTCTTCTCGAAAGAAAAGCACCACACAAATGATTTTCAGCTATAAAACTGGTCAAAACTTGCTTGCGCAATCGCCTCAATGAAGAAAGTTTGAGTGATGGTGTTATTTGTTTTGTGGAGAAAGAATAAATGAAAAATGTCACCAATGCTCAAGTGGTTGATTATTTCATGGCTCAAAGGAATAGAACGTTAAAGGTAATTTTCAGATTCTTAGCCATCTAAGTACTTTTATTTGGGTAGTTTATTATGTTCTACTAGTAAGTTCAATTCTATTTGTATCTTGTGGGTTACCGAACCTTCTTGTCTGACAATGTATGTTGGAATTTGGAAATGCAAGACATCCTTTTCAAGTAATTTTGTCCCTTGTTTTATCTTCATTGTAAGCATTTTGATAGCTACATTTTGTGTTTACAAATCTCTTTCGATTATATTCAATAATGTGTGCTAGAAGTAATGAAAATAAACCTTTTATGCAATACATCGTTGCTTAAAAAAATTATCCCTTATTAAAGTGGTGCATCGGGTAACAACTACTCCAGCTCCGCCCCTGGAGCCAACCACCTGCCCACGAGGGTGGAGGGCGTGCCCACTCCTCTAGGGCGCGCCCCCTGCCTCGTGGGCCCACGGTGGCCCTCCTCCACTTATCCTTTCACCCACACACTTCATCTTCCTCCCCGAAACATGAATATCCATCTCAAGCATGAGTTCTAGCTCATTTTGCTGCCATTTTCGATCTCCTTGCTCAAAGCACCTCTCACAAAACTGCTTGGGGAGATTATTCCTTGGTATGTGACACCTCCATTGGTCCAATTAGTTTTTGTTCTAGTGCTTTATTAATTACAAATTTTTTCTTCTTAGGTGACCCTGTTCTTGAGCTTGCATGTCAAATTTATATGGTCAAAAGTAGTTTTGATGCATGATATAGGCCCTAGGCACTTGTAGGAGTAGTTACTATCAATATTATTGAGTTTGGTTTACTTTTATTTTGAAGTTACTAAAAAATTCAGACTTTTTCAGAAAATGATGAGGAGACTTTTGAGTGGCTCATCGAGCCAAAGTTCGAAGGAAAAGGCACCAAAGCCTAAGTATAATCTGCCTCACATCACGGAGGTTCGGGCGTGTGAATGGCCTTCCGAGGATTTCTTGAGAGCAGCCGGGATTTATGAAGATTTTCATGAATTGGCTGAGACTGCAGGCCTTACCGCTTTCCTCCATGACCAATGCGATCAGTATCTCTTGCTCACAAATATCTTTGTGCAAAACTTCCATTTCCATTCTAGGAGGTCACCACCTACGATGGAGTTTTATTTATATGATGAGCATAAGGAGATGTCACTTTATGATTTCTGTCGGATTTGTTTAGTCCCTTTTGAGGGCAAGACAGAAGAACCACATCATGATGATGTGGAGAGATTTATCGATACTATCACTATAGGGGAAACAAGGAAGGTTTCCGATGCACGAATCACTAGCATACACTTTCGTGTTTTACGTTATTTTGCATTATTTGGTAGTCATTGCTTGATTGGTCGTGGAAACTGTGGAAACCTGAAAATCCCTGATATTATTATTTGGCACCATGGCTTATACGGTGATAACTCTTTTAGTATGCGAGGCATTATTGCCAAACGGTTAAGTTTGAACCATACCAAGGGCCCCATCTTTGGAGGCATCTATGCTACACGCCTAGCTGCACATTTTAACATACCTCTTAGGCATTATGAGAAGGAAGAAAAGGTGCTGCCTCATGTTTATTTAGATTATAAAAGTATGGTGGCGCATGATTTTATTGTTAAGAATAGGGAAGGAGAGATTAAATATCAATTGTTCTTTAGTAAACATCATCCTGAGACAATTACCTTGCCTGCTCCTTCTTTGTTTGATTTGACTGTAGGCACGTACCTTGTTCCGTTGACGGCTATCCACGCCTGCCGGAACCCTGCACCAGCCGAGGAGCCAGAGCTGGCACCACAATTTGATCCTTCAAGACAGTCTAATTACCAGTGGGATCCGGAGATGATTGTCAGCCAGTGGCAATCGGAGTCTTCCTCATCTGCATCACAGTATGACCCCAACTATTATTATTGATATCCGCCAGGCCAGCCGTGGCCATAGACCAACTTAGGCCAAAAGCCTAAGCTTGGGGGAGTACGTATTTCCCACCGACATTACATTTATGTTCACACACTCATTGCTAGATGTCGGTGCTCATACTTTTTCATTGTATCATCCATGCTAGTTTATTTTCCTTTTTTATGCTTTCTTCTTGTGTGTTTAATAAACCTTAAGAAAAACCAAAAAAAATTAGTTGTAGCTTTTAATTAGTTTACTTTCCATGATTGTAGTATTAATTAAAAAGAAAACCCAAAAAGATTTCCTGTTCCTCTTTTGCTTGTTTGGATCTTTCCCGTGTAAATAGTTTTATTTCTTTTCTTTTCTTGGGGGGTCGATAGGAGAAGACCATGATTAAATTGTTGAAGTGGCTCTTATATGCATAAATGTTGATCTGACAAAAGTGCCCATATTGCCTTGTCTTCTCCTATTTATTGAATGCTTGCAGATTCAAGCTTAGTCCAATGCACGCGCACTATTATTATTATTCACATCGTTCGGTCGTGCAAGTGAAAGGCAATTATGATGATTATATGATGAACTTATTGAGATGAGAAAAGCTGGTATGAACTCGACCTCTTTTATTTTTGTAAATATGATTAGTTCATCGTTCCTGATTCGGCCTATTATGAATAAACATGTTTGCAATGACAACTAGAGATCATAGTTTCTTATGCCATGTTTGATTAGTGTAACGCCTTCGATGCGGCTATATCTCCCACGTGTCGAAGCACGACTTAGAGGCATAACCGCATTGAAAGCAATGTCGCAAGTGAGGTAATCTTCGCAAACAACCCATGTAATACAATAAGGGAAAAGATATACATAGTTGGCTTACAATCGCCACTTCACACAATTACATGAATAAAGCATTACATCAACCAGATACAATCAAGGTCTGACTACGGAACCAAAATAAAAGAAGACTACCCCAATGCTACACAGATCCCCGATCGACCCCAACTGGGCTCCACTACTGATCAACTAGGACGAAACAACACAAAGGACAAGTTCTTCATCGAGCTCCGGTCGAAATCGATATAAAGATCACCAGAATCGGATGCATGGTTTGGAAATGGCAAGCAAAACAAATATGGCACTGGTCTGTGATAAACAACAAGTAGCCATCTAAATGCACCAAGTTAAATATGCTACAACACTCAAACATGGCAACAAAATACATGGCAGGGATCCACTCATGAAGCTTGACAAAAGATGAACACTGAGCTACGGCTAGTTCATCCATTAACAGGTTCAAACAAGCATGGAAAAAATGCAAATGATAACAAGTTTCAGACGGTGAAATTAACACAAGTCTGAAATTTATCATCAGGAAGCAATCTTTAGAGCATGAAAACTGTAAGCTACAGGAACTTAGTATGGAAAAGCAAGGCATGGCATGAAGCTACTCAACGCACTTAACAAAAGTCCCTTAGTGACCTTGAGCCAAAAGGGATCATAAAATACAATTGCAAGCATGTGAACATGGCAAAAATATAAACAGATTCAGACTTAGTGAAAAACTGGAGCATGCAAAACAGTTAACGAGTAGGCATGTTAACGAGCTCGATGCACTCACTACAGAGCATGGCATGACAAGCTAAGCTTACACCCAACAAGCATACATGACATAGAAGCTAGGCATGGCAAGAACAACAACATACCATGAACGGATCAATAGCAACATCCTTGGCAAAATCACTAACAAGTCAACAATCTGCCAGGATTCACGAAATAGCAAAAGTAGAGCTCGATTAACTCAAGCTAGGTTGCTCCATAAATGCAAACAAAGACATGGATGGATAGAGAACCACAATGTTAACAAAACATCCTTATTGATCATCCTCAAAAGAGGCACGGATAACTAGGAAACAAGATGAACATATGGCATAACAACAAAATCAGGGCAAGGACTTAGTGAAATTCTAAGTCCCTGAAATCAGCATTACCGATTACACTACTTTGCAAGCGTGTGCTAGTCACCACAAAAACCACAAAAATACATGGCAAGCACCTCTGTAAAGATGGCATGGCATATAACAAAACACATGTAGAGCTCATGATTATATCATGCACACATTAAGCATGCCAAGAATAACAAATATCTATTTGATGAAACAGATCTGACAAATTACTCACATAGCCCTCTTCCAACAGCATTTCGGGCATCAAGATGAGCTCAAATGAAAATGATGCAATGAGATAGAATGATGTAATCGACGAGACAAACATTGTGATATGCTACACGCACGAATCGGAGCTACGGATGCAGAGTTACGACACGATGAAAAATGCATAAAATACTGAAATCCTCGGGACTTAGCAGAAAAATCACCACATCAGAGCAAAAGTCAACGACGGCGCGGGAGACGAGGATGACCGGAGAAGGCCAGGGACGGGCGTGCGTGGCGGATCCGGACCGGATCTCGCCGGATCCGGCCGGATCCCGGCGGGGGAAGGCGCGAGGAGGCGGAGGGGGGCCGGCGGGGCGCCGGAGACGGTGGACGCCGGCGAGTGGAGGCGACCGGCGCGGCGACGGTGAAGGTTGCCGGCGAGGCCGCGCGGTGGAGGCGGTGGCCGGGCGGCGGCCGGAGTTGGCGGTGGTGGCGGGGCGCGCCTCGGCGAGAGGGCGGGGGCCGGCACAGGCGCGAGGAGGCGGCATGGCGAGGCACGGTGCGGTGGCAGCGGCCGGACGGCGAGGGTGAAGCACTCCGGCGAGCCGAGCACAGGTGGTGGCACTCTCGGGTGGCGATGGGCGGAACCGGGCTCGCGCGGGCCTAACGCGGGCCCCGCGGGCCGGCGTCGGCGGGAGGCGGCGACGCCACTTGGCGGTTGTTGATTGGCGCAGGAGGCGGCGGCGGGTGACGTGTCGCGATGCTATTGGGCGGAGTGTGGTGGCGGCGGCGGCGGACATGTCTGACGGCGCGGGGAGGAGTTTTTAGGGTTTCATGTGCGCAAATTTCGGAGGGGAACACATATATATGGGTAGAGGGAGCTAGGAGAGTCCAAATGAGGTCCAGTTTTCGGCCACGCGATCATGATTGAACGACCGAGATGATGGAAGAGGTTTAGGTGGGTTTTGGGCCACTTTGGAAGGGTGTTGGGCTGCAAGACTCACGAGGCCTTTTCAGTCCCCCGGTTAACCGTTGGAGTATCAAAGGAAGTCCAAATGGCACGAAACTTGACAGGCGGTCTACCGTTAATAAACCAAGGCCGCATGACAAGTCTCGGTCCAATCCAAAAACGTTTAATGCCCGCACACGAAAAGAGGTAGAAAGGGACACCGGAGGACATAGGAGCGCTGGATTGCAAAACGGACAATGGGGAAACTGCTCGGATGCATGAGACGAACATGTATGCAAATGAAATGCACATGATGACATGATATGCAATGCATGACACGCAAGCAATGACAAGGAAACAACAGCGAAAAACTTGAGGACACCTGGCACATCGGTCTCAGGGCGTTACAACACTCCACCACTATGAGAGGATCTCGTCCCGAGATCTAGAATGGCACCGGAGGGAAAACGGGAGAGAAGGAGGAGAGGTAAAGCTAAGTTGCTTCTTTGACAAACGAGTGAAACCAAAGAACCTTGCGAGGTTGAACAAATTCGAAAGAAAGAATACAACGAATATGAACAAAGTTGAAAACCTCCATTAGTAAAGAGGAAGAAGAAGAACAACTTTGAACAGCACTCCGGTTGAGAAGGGATGCAAGACTAGATAAGATGAAAAGAACTTGAGCAGAGGGCACAACACTCCGGTTAAAAGAATAAGCTCGAAAAGAAACATGATCTTCACAATTCGAGATGACGACTGAAAATAGCAACATCACAATGCCTCCGGGAGAAAGAAATAGAAGATAGATAATTGAAAGAAAAGAATGGAGAAGAAATGCCAATTTCTGCCACAAATGAGCTTGAGAAGGCATCCTTGGAGAAAGGTCGAACGAAGTTGTTGGAAAAACCAATAACGAAAAGAATAAGCTTCATATGGTCTTATGAAATACATCTCAAATTATGAGGTGACAACCTGCCACCCACGGGGAAAGAATTGGATTGATATGAACAAATTGACGAGAAAGTATGTCGCACCGGAAATGATAAATGAAGAAATCGGATCATTTATAAGCACCATAGATAGCAACAATCCTTAGGGAAAGCTTTAGGTGAAATATAACCCAAGGTAACTCCAATGACGAGATTGATGGATTTAAAGTACCTCATTCTTAATAACATGTGAATCATGAAACATGAACTCAAATTATCAAGAATGACATAATACCACCTCCAAAGATATGGTAGAAAGAAATTGCACTCCGGATTGCAAGATGAAGAATACTTCAACTTCTTTGAAAAGAAACTTGATGAGCACTTCAAAAAGGAATTAAATCCTTGATGAATCATCATGTAGAACCTTCATGAAGAACTCCGGTAAACAAAGGAATGTTCAAATGAAAAGAAAGATGAAAAGAGTAAGGTTGAAGCCTTGCAATGATTAGATGAAGCTTTGCGACGAGATAAAGTAGAAACTTGGAACTCCGGAAAGAAAAGATGAAAACAAGTGAAACCGAGAATTTGGTGAACCTCCGGAATAAGAAATTAATCACTTGTGTGAAACAAGAGTAAGAATTATGTTATGCGTATCCTTCACCAATTAAATTGATGACAAACAATGGATTTGGCATACTACTTACTCTCTTAGAAAGGATTAAGATAGATATTGCGCAAACTTGGGAAGGTCTTCAACGAACCACCGATATGATTTGAAAGAACGAAAGAATGGATATGATAACGAAGGAAGAAGAATTTTGATCGAACCACCGTAAGAATTAAAAAAATGAACGAAGAGAAGATAAAGAAAACACCGGGAAGAATTAGCAAATGAATGAAGATGCTTGAGAGAATTTATATGTGAGAGAACGAAGAGGTCATGCATTGATTAGAGGATATTTGATCGATGCACCGGTAAAATTAGGAGGATGAGAGATGAAAGCTAGAATGAATAATCCCGAAATGATGGCCTTCGGAGAATCAAACTGAAAATACTCTGAATTACTCCGGATGGGTGAAAAGAATTCTCACAAACGAATACAATTATGAGAGGATGGTAACAAGCTGGAATCACGAATCTTTGAAGAGAATGGAGCAAGATTAAAGAGAAACTCTTCTTCGGTCTTCAAAATTCGAGAATGACGACGAGAAACACCACCATGAATTATTTAGACACTCCGGAATGAAGAATGGAAAGGTTGAGCCAACGATAAAAAGAATTTGAAAGATCTTGGAGAAAGGCATTAGACTGATGATAACTCATTCTTACGTCAAACTTTGAAAAGAATTTTAAGGATATCTCTGGGAGAATTAGAAGAGTCAAGTAAGATCCTGGGAAAAGACATGTGGGTTAGGGCCCACTCAAAAGAAACACCATTGAAATGATTTAAAAGAGAGGTTGCACCGGTTGAATTAAATGACTTGAATGAGATAACAACCTCGAAAGATCTTGAACGAATGAAGAGTGGAAAACACGAATCTTCGAGATATCTTGAGCACTCCGGAACAATTAAATAGCGAGAAGTGAATGAATATTAGGTGCACCGGCATGAGAATGTATTTGAAATGAGGAAAAAGGGATATGAGATCAACACTGAAAGCTTGATTTGAAACCACCAGAGATCAAAAGAATGAAGACTGACAAACTTGAAGCTCCATTAGAATCTTCATGAGAATCACCGGATAAGAACATTGACGGAAAAGGAATGGAGAGGCTTCACAACAATAAAATGATATTGAATAAGAAATCTGGTTCCTTGAAGAAAAGGGTGGGAGGGAGGGAAAACAAAGGCAACTTGGAGACGGATGAAACAAACACCGTTCAGAAGAAACTGATACTTGATCTTGCGGATGTTGAAATGATCGGATCCACTTGAAGAGAAGCATGTCGGTTAAAAAGGATTGACAAAAACAATCTTGATGATCAAGAAGGATTGGTATTCACATCGGAGTATGAGAACACCATTTGGGGAAGGTATGGAATCAACATTTGACTTCGAAGAAACTCGAATACCACAACTCAAAAACAAAAACAAAGGATTGGCTTGCAGGATAAGCCGGAACAAACATATGATAGAGATTTCGTCCGAAGTTTTCGTGGTGGGGCCTACATGGGCTCGATCGTACATCACCGTCATGTACAAGGTAGTGCACATGACATATGAAGCATCCCTGAGTCGGCATAGCCAAGGACTCTTTAAGACACAATGATACCATTGTAAAACCAACCGTGGATAGGTGGACCACTAGACGTCGAACCCCAAATTCATATCATACATCTATCGGAAAGATATCCTAAGAGCTACTTGAATTCCCACTTATAAACTCCTAAAATTTTCCCAGTTATGCAATCAGGTGTTGGGGATACAGAGGAAGCATAATATCTCACCCAAACTAGCAAATCCTACATCCAGCTGTATCCATCCTTCAACACATAACCAAGAAACCTTCGGAAATCGTCTACCTCAACCTTCGAAAAGCATCCGTTATACAAGTTATGGCAATACTCCCGAACTCCCGCCCCAGTACTGGGTGGCGTCGAGGTTATCTCACCAAAAGCTGCATAAAAGAGATTTTCGATGTCGGCGAAACTAATCTCAGGTATTCCAGAACTGCAACATAAAATTGTGACGACAACACCTCGGAGCTCAACTCCCCGGGACACTGCCACAACCCCTAAATGACAGGAGGCACCAAGAACAATGTTCTCGTCACAAAACCATCGGAACGATTCCAAGATACCCGCGTGATCCTAAAAAATTTAGTGAAATTTGAGAAGAGAAGAGTCAAAACTCTACGTCAGGATGCCTCACTAGAGCGACGAAGGGACTGGGGAGTAAAAATAATTCCTAACTCTCCGATATGTAAAATCCTAAATGACTCAAAACATTTTTTTCTAGACTCAACAACGCTAGCTATTCGATCAAGCAGGGGGATCCTAAGGTCGGGGAAGGCTCTGATTACCAACTTGTAACACCCTCGATGCGGCTATATCTCCCACGTGTCGAAGCACGATTTAGAGGCATAACCGCATTGAAAGCAATGTCGCAAGTGAGGTAATCTTCGCAAACAACCCATGTAATACAATAAGGGAAAAGAGATACATAGTTGGCTTACAATCGCCACTTCACACAATTACATGAATAAAGCATTACATCAACCAAATACAATCAAGGTCCGACTATGGAACCAAAATAAAAGAAGACTACCCCAATGCTACACAGATCCCCGATCGACCCCAACTGGGATCCACTACTGATCAACTAGGACGAAACAACACAAAGGACAAGATCTTCATCGAGCTCCTCCTGAGCTTGGTTGCGTCATCTGCACGGACTCATCGGCACCTACAAGCTGGTTTTGGAAGTATTTGTGAGTCACGGGGACTCAGCAATCTCGCGCCCTCGCGATCAAGACTATTTAATCTTATGGGTAAGGTAAAGGTATGAGGTGGAGCTGCAGCAAGTGACTAGCATATATGGTGGCTAACATACGCAAATGAGAGCGAGAAGAGGAGGCAAATCACGGTCGAGAAACTATGATCAAGAAGTGATCCTAGAACAACCTACGTCAAGCATAACTCCAACACCGTGTTCACTTCCCGGACTCCGCCGGAAATAGACCATCACGGTAACACACGCGGTTGATGTATTTTAATTAAGGTCAACTTCAGGTTTTCTACAACCGGACATTAACAAATTCCCATCTGCCCATAACCGCGGGCGCGGCTTTCGAAAGTTCAAATCCCTGCAGGGGTGTCCCAACTTAGCCCATCACAAGGTCTCACGGTCAACGAAGGATATTCCTTCTAGCGGGAAGACCCGATCAGACTCGGAATCCCGGTTACAAGACATTTCGACAATGGTAAAACAAGTCCAGCAACACTGCCCGAATGTGCCGACAAATCCCGATAGGAGCTGCACATATCTCGTTCTCAGGGCACACTCAGATGAGCTCTCCATACAACTAAAACCAAACCTCGAGTTTCCCCGAGGGGGTGCTACATAGGGCTCTAGTTTGGACCAACACTTAGAGGAGCACTGGCCCGGGGGGGGGGGTAAATAATGATGACCCTCAGGAGCGCGACTCCCAAGAGAAAAAAGGCTAGGTGGCAAATGGTAAAACCAAGGTTGGGCATTGCTGGAGGAGTTTTACTCTAGGCGAACTGTCAAGGGGTTCCCATTATAACCCAACCGCGTAAGGAACGCAAAATCCGGGAACATAACACCGATTTGACGGAAACTAGGGCGACAAGAGTGGAACAAAACACCAGGCATAAGGCCGAGCCTTCCACCCTTTACCAAGTATATAGATGCATTAATTAAATCAGATATATTGTGATATCCCAACAAGTAAACATGTTCCAACAAGGAACAACCTCTCCATGTTCCAACAAGGAACAAACTTCAATCTTCACCTGCAACTAACAACGCTATAAGAGGGGCTAAGCAAAGCGGTAACATAGCCAAACAACGGTTTGCTAGGACAAGGTGGGTTAGAGGCTTGGTTCACAATATGGGAGGCATGATAAGCAAGTGGTAGGTATCGCAACATAGGCATAGCAAAAGAGCGAGCATCTAGCAAGCAAAGATAGAAGTGATTTCAAGGGTATGGTCATCTTGCCTGAAATCCTGCAAGGAAGAAGAACGAGTCCATGAAGAAGACAAACGGACGTAGACGAACGGGTCCTCACAAACGCGACGTAATCGAAACCAACCCAGAGAAGCAAACACCGGAAAGAAGCACACAACATTGTAAACAACCAACACATGAAAATGATATGATATGCGGGATGCGGTATTTGATGCATATGCATGATTTGCAAGGGAATGAATGAACCTGGCCTCAACTTGGGAATCCAAGAGTGCCACTGGAAAGGTGAGGTGACTTCGGTTGAAATCGATATAAAGATCACCGGAATCGGATGCACGGTTTGGAAATGGCAAGCAAAACAAATATGGCACCGGTCTGTGATAAACAGCAAGTAGCCATCTAAATGCAACAAGTTAAATATGCTACAGCAATCAAACATGGCAACAAAATACATGGCAGGGATCCACTCATGAAGCTAGACAAAAGATGAACACTGAGCTACAGCTAGTTCATCCATTAACAGGTTCAAACAAGCATGGCAAAAATGCAAATGATAACAGGTTTCAGACAGTGAAATTAACACAAGTCTGGAATTTATCATCAGGAAGCAATCTTTAGAGCATGAAAACTATAAGCTACAGGAACTTAACATGGCAAAGCAAGGCATGGCATGAAGCTACTCAACGCACTTAACAAAAGTCCCTTAGTGACCTTGAGCCAAAAGGGATCAGAAAATAAAATTGCAAGCATGTGAACATGGCAAAAACATAAACATATTCAGACTTGGTGAAAAACTGGAGCATGCAAAACAGTTAACGAGTAGGCATGTTAGCGAGCTCGATGCACTCACTACAGAGCATGGAATGACAAGCTAAGCTTACACCCAACAAGCATACGTGACATAGAAGCTAGGCATGGCAAGAAAAACAACATAGCATGCACGGATCAATAGCAACATCCTTGGCAAAATCGCTAACAAGTCAACAATCTGCCAGGATTCACGAAATAGAAAAGTACAGCTCGATTAAGTCAATCTAGGGTGCTCCATAAATGCAAAAAAAGACATGGATGGATAGAGCACCACAATGTTAACAAAACATTCTTACTGATCATCCTCAAAAGAGGCACGGATCACTAGGAAACAAGATGAACATATGGCATAACAACAAAATCAGGGCAAGGACTTAGTGAAATTCTAAGTCCCTGAAATCAGCATTACCGATTACGCTACTTTGCAAGCACCTCTGTAAATATGGCATGACATATATAAAAACACATGTATAGCTCAGGATCATATCATGCACACATTAAACATGGCAAAAATGACAAATATCTATTTGATGAAACAGATCTAACAAATTACTCACATAGCCCTCTTCCAACAGCATTTCGGGCATCAAGATGAGCTCAAATGAAAATGATGCAGTGAGATGGAATGATGTACTCGTCGAGACGAACATTTTGATATTCTACAAGCACGAATCGGAGCTACGGATGCAGAGTTATGACACGATGAAAAATGCATAAACTACTGAAATCCTCGGGACTTGGCAGAAAAATCACCACCTCGGAGCAAAAGTCAATGGCGGTGCGGGAGACGAGGATGACCGGAGAAGGCTGGGGACGGGCGCGCGTGGCGGATCCGGACCGGATCTCGCCGGATCCGGCCGGATCCCGGCGGGGGAAGGCGCGAGGAGGCGGAGGGGGGCCAGCGGGGCGCCGGAGACGGTGGACGCCGGCGAGTGGAGGTGTCCGACGCGGCGAGGTGAAGGTTGCCGGCGAGGCCGTGCGGTGGAGGCGGTGGCCGGGCGGCGGCCGGATTTGGCGGTGGCGATGGGGCGCGCCTCGGCGAGAGGGCGCGGTGGCCTGCGCAGGCGCGAGGAGGCGGCACGGCGAGGCACAGTGTGGTGGCGGCGGCCGGATGGCGAGGGCGAAGCACTCTGGCGAGTCGAGCACATGCGGTGGCGGTCTCGGGCGGCGGCGGGCGGAACCGGGCTCGCGCAGGCCTGACGTGGGCCCCGCGGGCAGGCGGCGGCGGGAGGCTGCGACGCCACTTGGCGGTTGTTGATTGGCGCAGGAGGCGGCGGTGGGTGACATGTCGCGATGCTATTGGGCGGAGTGAGGTGGCGGCGGCGGCGGACGCGTCCAGCGGCGGGACGGACATGTCCGGCGGTGCGGGGAGGAGTTTTTAGGGTTTCATCTGCGCGAATTTCGGAGGGGAACACATATATATAGGTAGAGGGAGCTAGGAGACTCCAAATGAGGTGTGGTTTTCGGCCACGCGATCGTGATCCAACGACCGAGATGATGGAAGAGGTTTAGGTGGCTTTTGGGCCACTTTGGAAGGGTGTTGGGCTGCAACACTCACGAGGCCTTTTCAGTCCCCCGGTTAACCGTTGGAGTATCAAATGAAGTCCAAATGGCACGAAACTTGACAGGCGGTCTACCGTTAGTAAACCAAGGCCGCATGACAAGTCTCGGTCCAATCCGAAAACGTTTAACATCCGCACACAAAAAGAGGTAGAAAGGGACACCGGAGGACATAGGAGCGCCGAATTGCAAAACGGACAACGGGGAAACTGCTCGGATGCATGAGACGAACATGTATGCAAATGAAATGCACATGATGACATGATATGCAATGCATGACATGCAAGCAATGACAAGGAAACAACAGCGAAAAACTGGAGGACACCTGGCACATCGGTCTCGGGGCGTTACAATTAGCTATGAGTTATAATGGTTTACCTTGCGTGCCAACATGCTATTAAAATGGTTATGATGTGGTATGATAGGGTGGTATACTCGTCTGAATGATTTAAGTGACTTGACTTGGCACATGTTCACACATGTAGTTAAAACAAAATCAACATAGCGTTCACCATATTTATGTTCATGGTTGTCGGTGTCAAAACCGGAGGATCTCGGGTAGGGGGTCCCAAACTGTGCGTCTAGGATCGATGGTAACAGGAGGCAGGGGACACGATGTTTACCCAGGTTCAGGCCGTCTTGATGGAGGTAAAACCCTACGTCCTGGTTGATTGTTCTTGATGATATGAGTGTTACAAGAGTTGATCTACCACGAGATTTGATAGGCTAAACCCTAGAAGCTAGCCTATGGTATGATTTCTGTATATGTTCTCTATCGTCAAGCCTGGCCTCGATTTATATAATGCACCAAAGGCCTAGGATAATAAGAGTCCTAGCCGAATACACCGATGGGGAAGGAGTCCTTGTCTTGATCACCAAGTCTTGTGGAATCTTCCATGTATGCGGCAGCTGTCCGAACTGGCCCATGAGTATACGGCCATGGGGGTCTTCGGCCCAATCTAACAGATCGGGAGATGACGTGTTGAGTACCCCCTAGTCCAGGACACCGTCAGTAGCCCCATGAACCAGTCTTCAAGTTAGGGACGCTCCTCGATTCTTTCGAACTATTCTTCATCTTCGGTTGTCGGTCTTGAAAACTGGTTCAACAAATCTTCTCATCTTCGATCTTGAGGATCGCCGAAATGCATTCGACGAGTTTATATGTCGGGTATCCGAGGATCCCCTTTTAGTTTTCGGCCTTTATCAATGCCTTGTTATTTTTATGCCACACCTCGGGTTTGAAGTTGTTCCCGGGAGGAAGTGTCCTCTTGCGTCCGAGCTCCATCACCGGACTGCATTCGAGGTATCTTTTGCAGACGAGCACAAATGCCGGACCGCTTCTGAGCTCCAATGCCGGAATGTATCCGGGCTCCAACGCTGGACTGTATCCGAGCTCCAACACTGGACTATGTCCAAGCTCCAACGCCAGACTATGTCCAAGCTCCAACGCCGGACTGTCATAAATCACCTTGGTTCAAAAAAGTTGAAGGAGTTTAGCCGAGCTTAATGCCGGAAATGCCCTCTATGGAGCCAGCCACTAGCACCCGAGCTTTATGCTGGACGGCTTCCGAGGTGGTGCACCACCCCGACTGCGGGCTGATTTTTTGTCAATATTTCTATTGGTGCAATTTATTCTCTGCCGAGATATATAGCCAGTAGCCCTCAAGGTGTGTATCGGTCTAAAACCAGAGATGCACCTGAAGGATGACGTAAGACCGCTGATCCCAGTAGCCGATGAGACTCAGGTTGATTTGCAAAATCGGCCTGAGGATCAAGTCCTAGCTCGGCAGAATACTTCGGGACATAAAAAGCAGCATGCTCAGTCCTCGAGACTCAGGTTGGATGTGGCCGACCAACCTGAGGATCAAAATCTCGTCGGAAACTGTATTGCACTTAAAATTTTCTGCATTGAACAGGCAATGCAGTATCCCCTGAGACACTGGTCGGGTGGCAACACCAGATCAGGGGATCAATGTGCCCCTTTAATATTTGTAAATAATAAGCCCGAAGCCCAATAGCCCCCGAGCCTTAATGCGGGCACGGGTGGCCGAATTAAGGATCGATATCCATAGTAAAATCACAAATTATGTGTAATGACTCTATGTATCCAAGTACTTTACGTCATTAATGCTCGGATCTGCATTGTACCAAACTTTGTTGACCGACCATCGGCTTCCACCTCCTCGGCCAGTAGCCGAGGAGTGTTTGTCCTACTTTATAAAGCCTTTATGAGGGCAAAGACTTACGACAAACAAGGCAATCTGGCCATACGGTTTTATAAACAAAGGTACGCAGAGAGATATGTTATATTACTGTTTAACATAAGAAATGTCTTCCAAAGAAAATAGTCCCGCTATCGGTTCCTTTCTTTGGTTTGTCATGCTAAGCATGATCATGAAACCTCAGCTCTAATGTAAGAGCGAAATATCAAGGATTTAGTTTGGGAGGCCAGTCAATAGCCCCCAGTAGTGTTCGGCGACAGTCAAGGTCAAGCCGTAAACACTTCGGCCATTGTTATGAATGGCCCGTCATTTAACACAGTCATCGGATCGCTGACCAGTTTACGCTTATTATGATAGTCAGTTTTCGGCTTTCTCCACTGAGGTGCTTAACCATGTGAGCTGGAAGCACAATTGCAGTGGTTCTCCCTTTGCACGCCTAGCTGAACAAAGCGGGACGTAGGAAGCAAGTGCAGGAGCCGGGCAACCCAACTATTGACCAAAGACAGACACAATTCAAAACCGATGCATATATAGCAATATCCAAGAATGTTTTTGCCGAATCTCTAAAGGTGTCCGGCGTTGCTGTAACACCCTCGATGCGACTATATCTCCCACGTGTCGAGGCACGACTTAGAGGCATAATCGCATTGAAGGCATATGTCGCAAGTTAGGCAATCTTCACAACATCCCATGTAATATGATAATAAAAGGGGAGATAACATAGTTGGCTTACACTCGCCACGTCAATCAAGTACATAAATAACATTACATAATCCAAACACTCATGGACCGACTACGGCGCCAAAATAAAAGAGAACCCAACATGCGACAACGGTCCCGTTCACCCCCAACTGGGCACCACTACTGATCATCGGGAAAGGAAACATAGTAACGTTGAGAGTCTTCGTTGAACTCCCACTTGAGCTCATACGCGTCTGCTGGAGCGGAATCATCAGGCCCTGCATCTGGTGTAATAGTAATCTGTGAGCCACAGGGACTCAACAATCTCGCACCCTTGCGATCAAGACTATTTAAGCTTATAGGTAAGGCAAGGTAAATATGAGTGGAGCTGCAGCAAGCGACTAGCATATATGGTGGCTAACTCATTCGCAAAAGAGAGCGAGAAGAGGAGGCAAAGCACGAGCGAGGAACTAGAGAACAACTTGCGCAAACATTACTCCAACACCGTGTCCACTTCCCGGACTCCACCGAGAAGAGGCCATCACGGTAACACACTCAGTTGATTCATTTTAATTAAGTTAAGGTTCAAGTTATCTACAACCGGACATTAACAAATTCCCATCTGCCCATAACCGCGGGCACGACTTTCGAAAGTTCAAATCCCTGTAGGGGAGTCCCAACTTAGCCCATGACAGGCTCTCATGGTCAACGAAGGAATAGACCTCCTCCCAAGATGTTCCGATCAGACTCGGTATCTCGGTAATTCAAGACACTTCGACAGGTTAAAACAAGACCAGCAACACCGCCCGAATGGGCCGACAAATCCTGATAGGAGCTGCACATATCTCTTTCTCAGGGTACACTCAGATTGTCCTAGGTACGGGTAGGCCAGCCCAGAGTTGCCCTTGGTGGCCATCGGTAGCTGACAGGTGGGTCAACACTCAGAGGAGCACTGGCCCGGTGGGGTTAAAATAAAGATGACCCTTGAGTCTGCACAACCCAAGGGAAAGAAAAGGCTAGGTGGAAAATGGTAAAACCAAGGTTGGGCATTGCTTGAAAAGCTTTAATCAAGGCGAAATATCAAGGGGTTCCCATTATAACCCAACCGCGTAAGGAACGCAAAAATCCGGGAACATAACACCGATATGACGGAAACTAGGGCGGCAAGAGTGGAACAAAACACTAGGATAGAGGCCGAGCCTTCCACCCTTTACCAAGTATATAGATGCATTAAGATAACATGGCAATAAAATGATATCCCAACAAGTAAATAAATGTTCCAACAAGGAACGGCCTCGAATCTTCACCTGCAACTAGCAACGTTATAAGAGGGGCTGAGCTAAGCGGTAACATAGCCAAACAACGGTTTGCTAGGACAATGGTGGGTTAGAGGTTTGACATGGCAATTTGGGAGGCTTGCAAGCAAATGGTAGGCATCGTAGCATTGGCATAGCAAAAGAGCGAGCAAACTAGCATAGCAAAGATAGTAGTGATTTCGAGGGTATGATCATCTTGCCTGCACAGTTGTCAGAGTTGACTGGATCCTCAAAAGCAAACTCAACGGGCTCCTCGTTAGTGAACTCGTCTCCTGGCTCTACCCAAACAAGACAAACAAGCAACAAATATACAATCAACCACGTGCAAACTCAAACAACACAATGCAAGATGATATGTTATGCGGGATGCGATGCGGGATGCAAAATGCAACATATGACAGGAGATGCATGAACCTGGCATCAACTTGGAAAACCAAGTGTTCCACTGGAAAGATGAGATGAAATCGCTTGAAAACGATATAAAGAACGCCGGAATCGGAGTTGCGGTTTGGAAATGGCAAGCGATTCAAAAATGACACCGGTCTGTGATTTACAGCAAGTAGGCATCTAAATGCAATGAGATGAACATGCTACAGACCCAAACATGACAAAAAAATACATGGAAGGGACACACAAGATGCTTAACAAAAGTCTAGCACTGAGCTACGGCCAATTCTTCCATTAACAGGTTCAAACAAGCATGGCAAAAATGCATATGACAAACAGATCTCAGACTAAGTGAAATTAACACTTGTTTGGAATTTCAGATCAGGTAGCACTCTTCAGAGCAACAAAGCTACATGCTACAGGATCTGAACATGGCAAAGTAAAGCATGGCATGGAGCTACTCAAAGAGCTTAACAAAAGTCCCTTAGTGACCTTGAGCCAAAAGGGATCAGAAAATACAATTGCAAGCACGTGAACATAGCAAAAACATAATCAGTTTTCAGACAGTGAAAAACTGATACATGCTGAAATATAACTCAAGTAGGCATGTTTACAAGCTTGATGCACTCACTACGGTACAAGTCATGGCAAGACAAGCATACATCCATCAAGAAGGAACAAAATGCAAGCTATACATGGGAAGAACAATAGCATAGCATGCACGGATTAACTACAACATCACCGGCAAAATTGCAAACAAGTTGACAATCTGCCCAGATTCACAAAGTAGCAAAAGTAGAGCTCGATTGACTCAAGCTAGGGTGCTCCATAATTTCAAACAAAGACATGGATGGATAGAGCACTACAATATTAACAAAACATCATTACTGATCATCCTCAAAAGAGGCACGGATCACTAGGAAACAACATGAACATATGGCATCATGAGATAAACAGCTCCAGGACTTAGTGAAATTACTAAGTCCCTAAAAACAGAATTAGCAAGTGCACCACTTTGCAAGCTTGCACAAGTCACCACACACATCACAAAAATACATGCATTGCACCTCTGGAAAGATGAAAAAACCCTTAACAAAACACATGTGGAACTCATGGGCATAGCATGCACACATTAATCATGGCAAAAATGACAAAAGTGCTAAACGGAGTAACAGATCTGACAATTAACTCAAGTAGCCCTCTTCTAACAGCATTTCGGGCATCAAAATGAGCTCAAATGAAAATGATGCAATGGAATGAAATGATGTACTCTCTTAGATGAACATTCTGATATGCTATATGCATGAATCGGAGCTACCAATGCAAAGTTATGGAGCCGAGAACATGAGCACTTGAACTAAAATATCTGGTTCTTAGAAAAAAAACAACCCTCAGATCTAGGGTTTGACCCGGCGCGAAATCGAGGCGGGGCCGGCACGCACTGTTCATGCCGGAGGCGGATGGAGCTCGTCGGAGCCGGCGTGGACGGTGGGAGGCGGCGGCGGCGAGGCCGGTCGCCGGGCGAGGCGGCGACGGCGACCGGGCGAGGCGGCGGCGACGGAG
>NC_041392.1:150859354-150877185 GCF_002162155.2 Triticum dicoccoides | reverse complement strand
GAGCGGGCCGCGGGGGCCGGATCTGGGCTCCCGGGCCGCCGCGGCGGCTGACGGTGGAGCGCCACGTGGCGGCTCCTGGTTGGGGCGGCGGCGACGTCCGGCGCGGGGCGGACAATGTCCGGCCGCGCGAGGTGGAAAATTAGGGTTTCGGCGAGGGAGAACCGGATTTCGGGGAAGGGGGTCTATTTATAGGCATAGAGGGAGCTAGGAGAGTCCAAATGAGGTGCGGTTTTTGGCCACGCGATCGTGATCGAACGCTCTAGATGATGGAGCAGAGTTAGGTGGGTTTTGGGCCAAAATGGAGGGGTGTTGGGCTGCAACACACACGAGGCCTTTTCGGTCCCTCGGTTAACCGTTGGAGTATCAAACGAAGTCCAAGTGGTACGAAACTTGACAGGCGGTCTACCGGTAGTAAACCAAGGCCGCTTGGCAAGTCTTGGTCCAATCCGGAAATGTTTAATCCCCACACACGAAAGAAAGCTAGAAATGGCCACCGGAGGAGAACGAAGCGCCGGAATGCAAAACGGACAACGGGGAAAATGCTCGAATGCATGAGATGAACACGTATGCAAATGCAATGCACATGATGACATGATATGAGATGCATGACAATGATAACAACACACGAAGACAAAACCTGAACCCGAGAAAATAAAATAACTTAACGCCGAAAACGGCAAGAGTTGGAGTACAAAAAGGGAAAGTTACATCCGGGGTGTTACAGTTGCACTGCGAGACTTGTGCTGAAAACACACAAAAGTGTCATAAGCTTGGAAAACCAAAAAACATCAGTAAAAACTTGACGTCCGAACAAGATCAAGTGTTCGGTGCCAATCTGAAAATTGGTCTTAGAAAAAAGAGTGCTTCTATCGTGCTTTAACATGACACATCCTATCTCAAGACTTCAAGCGGGTCAGCCTACAGCTTCAACCTTCTATCCCGAAGGCGGAGTACTTCTCCTTAGGCCAGCTTAGCAAACTAAACTCTAGCGGCTTTGAGAGAGAAATTAGGCTCCCCGGCTAGTGACCACACACTCGTGTCAAAAAGGGAGTGATGAATAATAATAGTAATAAAAACTTTACAATAACTAAGAAGAAGAACACTTATTATAAATTAAGAGCCCCCAAGAGACTTGGGTAAAAGAATCTTATGTATAATGATTGTATGTACCGAAGTACTAATATCATATCTTTGTTCACACGAACTTTAAACGCGTCTTAACCGACCGTCGGCTTCTCCCTCTTCGGTCAAGGACCAAAAAGTGTTATGTACTCCACCTGTTGAGAATATCGACAGTGTTTCCATTAACCAGGCAACCGGGCCATAAGGCTGTAACAGACAAAGCGCACTCAGGGAACTTATGCTATATTACAGATGAAGTGTAAGAAGCATCTTCGAAGAAAATAGTACCCCCACCGATACCTTTCTTCGGTGCTCATTATTACTATGAGACTTGTGCAATAGATTTTTTGTACTCATGAGTTCCGTTGTGTGCCAACCATGATTGAAAACAATAAGAGCGCTAGCTTTTGGATTCACCCAGTCTAAGGTCAGAGCTCGGAGGACTCGGTCGTGACAATCGCAGAGGTGCTCCCTTTACTCCCTAGCCGAACAATCGGGAACGTAGGGGTAAGCACAGGAGCCAGGCAACCCAGCTTGCAAATCGCTTAATTCAATATGCTGCATATTGTGGCGTAATACACGAACAAGGAACGAAGCCATACAAGTATAATCATATGCAAGAGGAAAAGCTTCATAAAGGAAGCCCCCAAATAATCGGGGTATTTGAATTTGTGCGTCAAACAAAGTTTGGACAAGGAGTTTTTTACAAGCAACTTTTTTCCAAAAAAGTATAATGCTTGGCCGAACCGAACACAAGTTAAAAATTTAAAACTTTGAGCATGAAGGCAACTTAGCTGGTTAATGTGTTCGGTATTGATGACGCGGTCCGAGCTTGATGCGGGACAAGGTTCCATCCCCCAAGCCGGTCCCGAGGTTGCGGAGCAAAGGGCTCGGCACTCCGAAGTGGTGACATAGCACGGCCAATGTAGGCCAGTAGAGTGATGCCGAAGTCCCCGGCATGGGGTAATGAAGTGTTGACGAAGCCCCCCGTCCAGCCGAGGTGACATGGTATGTCAGTATGCCGAGTTGACGATACTGCCCAACCCGGATCATTTTCCTGTGCACAAAAAATAGTGCAAATCAGAGATAATAGTAATGATAATAAAAAAATGTTGCATAATAAATAATTTATGCAAAGTGAGTAATAAAAAAATATGGCCTGGCGCCGAAGTCAATATCGATCCAGGGCGTCGGGTTGATGCGGTAAAGGTGTGGCAATGCCTGAATTCACAGGTCGGTCCGAGTTTCGGATGTGGCGTTCGCCGGACTATGTACGGAAACTGACTGAACCACTATGCGACCGTAGTTAGTGGGACATCATTCGATAGACCTGTGTACAGGAACAAACTAGAGTAATAATTTCTTGGGAAAAATAAACTCCAACAAGCAAAAATTACTAGGATTAATAGCACCTGGTTTATTTGTTGTAGCAATCCGAAGAAAGGTGACCCCCAAAATTTGGACTCAATCCGCACACCCATTGCCTGATGGCCGATAAAGCGATGCTGGCAAAGGTTGGCTTGCGGAGGCAAAGCCCTCGGTCCAGTTAACGTGACGAAGCTGGTCGGCTAGTGACGCTGAAGTCTCCGGAGTAGGTTGATGAAGAGATGGCGAAGCCCCCGGTCCAGCCGAGATGTCGAAGCCTCAATGTCAGCCGATGTGTCGAAGTAGGTCGGCATGATGGACATTGGCTTGAAGAAGCAATAGTGCGGCCCTGCTGATGCCGGTCGGGACGTGGTTGATGCTGGCTTGATGAAGTGACCGTGCAGCGACGCCGGTGTGCCCGCTCCGTGTAATCTATGGGGCGGCGATGTTGGTGATGATTTATCCTTCGCGATGCCAGACTCTTGTTTGGATTGCCGAGATGATGATCCGAAGAAGTTGAGCTCGGCTCAACAAAGTGACGACGTGTCTAGCGTAGGTCGGCAGCCTTGGAGCAATATTGCCGGACTAGTTTGACACCAGCATGATGATGAAGATGACCTCAGGGAAGGTTTAACAGTTTACGGGCATGTGTTTTAACAACAACGCACAATACCCTAAAATAGAATTCCTCTCAAAAGGTTGTCCAATATCATGTTCATAAAGAAACATGAATTCGGGTCGGATCTGTATTCGCACAGAAAACGGATCCGAAAATTGGTCCACTCATCGGAAGGTTCCCGGAGTTTGAATCGTCCGATCGAGCTGAAATTTGGAGGGGTGGTAGATATGGGAATTCCGCAGTAGATGAATGGTTGGATCTTCCAAAGGACCTAAGAGCTGGGCTCTGGAGACCACGCCCTAAACTCGTACAGATTCCCGTCCAGATTTGACAAGGCTCGAGTATATCGTAGACTGTCAGAGATTCCTCCATCAGAACTCGATGAATTTTTGCATGGCTGTTGTAGATGTAATTCCGCACTATTCCACCGAAGCAATCCTAAAATCGACGCTCGAGGAGGTGGTGACGGCAAATACAAGTTCGATGTCCATAAAAACAGCACGGCCACCCGAGAGCAATGTTGACGTTGAGCCCTCGAGCTCCATGGATGACTCCTCTATCATCATGATAGAGATCGGAGTTGATGTTAAAGAAGGCCCCCGTTCGAACATGACGATCGGAGATGGAGCACGGTCCTCGGTTGAGCCAAGGTGACCAGTCAAGCCGGCGACGAAGATGCCGGCGTCGCAGTTGACCTGTGGGCGAGCCATTGATCCTTTTGTCGATCATACAACGGAACTCTCAATGAAAGCACCAATGTCGGTGTCAAAACCGGCGGATCTCGGGTAGGGGGTCCCTAACTGTGCGTCTAGGATCGATGGTAACAGGAGGCAGGGAACATGATGTTTACACAGGTTCGGGCCCTCTTGATGAAGGTAAAACCCTACGTCCTCCTTGATTGTTCTTGATGATATGAGTGTTACAAGAGTTGATCTACCACGAGATCTGATAGGCTAAACCCTAGAAGCTAGCCTATGGTATGATTGTTGTATATGTTCTCTATCGACTAGCCTGGCCTTGGTTTATATAATGCACCAAAGGCCTAGGATAACAAGAGTCCTAGCCGAATACGCCGGAGGGGAGGAGTCCTTGTCTTGATCACAAAATCTTGTGGAATCTTCCATGTATGTGGCAGCTGTCCGAACTGGCCCATGAGTATACGGCCATGGGGGTCCTCGGCCCAATCTAACAGATCGGGAGATGACGTGTTGAGTACCCCCTAGTCTAGGACACCGTCAATGGTGGATTATATCCTACTCATGCTTGCATTCGGTGTTGATTAATTTTAATGCATGTTCATGACCGTTGTCGCTCTCTAGCTGGTCGCTTCCCAGTCTTTTGCTAGCCTTCACCTGTACTAAGCGGGAATACTGCTTGTGCATCCAATCCCTTAAACCCCAAAGTTATTCCACATGAGTCCACTATACCTACCTATATACGGTATCTACTTGCCGTTCCAAGTAAATTTGTATGTGCCAAACTCTAAACCTTCAAATAAATATCCTATTTTGTGTGCCCGAATAGCTCATGTATCAACTAGGGTTGTTTGTATCTTCCATGTTAGGCGGGTTATTCTCAAGAGGAGTGGACTCCGCTCCTCACTCACGAGATAAATGGCTGGTCACCGGGATGCCCAGTCCCATGCTTTGTGCAAACTAAATCAAAATAATTGCAAACAAAACTCCCCTGGGACTCTTGTTAGTTGGAGGCACTCGTTGTTTCGAGCAAGCCATGGATTGATGCTTGTGGTGGAAGGGGGAGTATAAACTTTACCATTCTGTTTGGGAACTGCCTATAATGTGTGTAGTATGGAAGATATCGCCATCTCTTGGTTGTTATGTTGATAATGAAAGTATACCGCTTAAAATATTATTCACCTATGTTTTAAAACCGAGCTCTGGCACCTCTACAAATCCCTGCTTCCCTCTGCGAAGGGCCTATCTATTTACTTTTATGCTGAGTCATCATCCTCTTATTAAAAAGCGCCAGTTGGAGAGCACCGCTGTCATTTGCATTCATTATTGTTAGTTTATATTGAGTATGACTTGACCGGATCTCTTTTACCATGAATTACAATGTCTAGTCAGTCCTTGGTCTTTGAAGGTGCTCTGCATTTATGTTTTGCGGTCTCAGAAAGGGCTAGCGAGATACCATCCTATTATATCATATTATGATTGTTTTGAGAAAGTGTTGTCATCCGAGTTTTATTGTTATGGCTTGCAAGTTGATTATGCTATTGCTATGAGTAAACTTGAGACCTATGCGTTATTGCAAATGTGGTTAGTTATAATCTTTGCTAAAAACTTGAATGCTGGCTTTACATATTTACAACAACAAGAGCAAACAGAGTTTGTAAAAGTTTTTCTTTATCACTTTCAGTTTGTCAACTGAATTGCTTGAGGACAAGCAAAGGTTTAAGCTTGGGGGAGTTGATACGTCTCCAATGTATCTGCTTTTCCAAACACTTTTGCCCTTGTTTTGGACTCTAACTTGCATGATTTGAATGGAACTAACCCGGACTGACGCTGTTTTCAGCAGAATTACCATGGTGTTATTTATGTGCAGGAGCAAACGTTCTCGGAATGACCTGAAACTTCACAGATACACTTTTCAGAAAATAAGAAAAATACCTGCCAAAGATGAAGGCCACGGGGGCCACCACCTTGCCACGAGGGTGGGGGCGCGCCTGCCCCCCTAGGACGCGCCCCCTACCTCGTGGGCCCCCTGTTGCCTCTCCGACTCCAACTCCACCTCCATATATTGAGTTTCGGGGAGAAAAAATCAGAGAGAAGAAAATCATCGCGTTTTACAATACGGAGCCGCCGCCAAGCCCTAAAACCTCTCGGGAGGGCTGATCTGGAGTCCGTTCAGGGCTCCGGAGAAGGGAATCCGTCGCCATCGTCATCATCAACCATCCTCCATCACCAATTTCATGATGCTCACTGCCGTGCGTGAGCAATTCCATCGTAGGCTTGCTGGACGGTGATGGGTTGGATGGGATCTATCATGTAATCGAGGTAGTTTTGTTAGGGTTTGATCCCTAGTATCCACTATGTTCTAAGATTGATGTTGCTATGACTTTGCTATGCTTAATGCTTGTCACTAGGGCCCGAGTGCCATGATTTTAGATCTGAACCTATTATGTTTTCATCAATATACGGGAGTTCTTGATCCTATCTTGCAAGTCTATAGTCACCTATTATGTTATGATCCGTTAACCCTGAAGTGACAATAATTGGGATACTTATCGGTGATGACCGTAGTTTGAGGAGTTCATGTATTCACTATGTGTTAATGCTTTGTTCCGGTACTCTATTAAAAGGAGGCCTTAATAGCCCTTAGTTTCCGTAAGGACCCTGCTGCCACGGGTGGGTAGGACAAAAGATGTCATGCAAGTTCTTTTCCATAAGAACGTATGACTATGTTCGGAATACATGCCTACATTATATCAATGAACTGGAGCTAGTTCTGTGTCACCCTAGGTTATGACTGTTACATGATGAACCGCATCCGGCATAATTCTCCATCACCGATCCATTGCCTACGAGCTTTCCTTATATAGTTCTTCGCTTATTTACTTTTCCTTTGCTATTGCTATCATCACTACAAAATACCAAAAACATTGCTTTTACTATTGTTACCTTTTGCTACCGTTATCACTACTATCATATTACATTACTACTAAATACTTTGCTGCAAATATTATGTTTCCAGGTGTGGTTGAATTGACAACTCAGCTACTAATACTTGAGAATATTCTTTGGCTCCCCTTGTGTCGAATCAGTAAATTTGGGTTGAATACTCTACCCTCGAAAACTGTTGCGATCCCCTATACTTGTGGGTTATCATTCCTGGTTACGGTGGAAGGTCGGGGGCCGAACGATGCACGTTTCTCTCGTACATGTACGCGCGTGTGTGCGAGGCATTGGCTCTAACTGAACCCGAGCAATTGCGCTGCAGGCTACGCGTTACTTAACCCGAGCAATCGATCGATCGCTGTTAACTAAACCCGATCGAGCGATTCCTTCGCTACTGCTGCTAACTGAAGCCGATCGATGCTGCCTCTGGGATGAACAGTGAGCGTCGTGGGGGGAGGGGGGTTGGATGAACAGTGAGCAGTGGCGTTGCTTCTGGATGAACAGGACCCCATGGTGTGGTGGAGGGCTGGATGAACAGTAGACGGTGGAGGGGTGCCCGTGGAGGGGTGGTTGAATAGGACCCCATGGTGTGGAGGGCTAGACGAACAGTAGACGGTGGAGGGGTGCCCGTGGAGGGGTGATTGAACAGTAGCCGGTGGAGTAGCGTGCGGCGGAGGCTGGATGAACAGGAGCCCTTGGAGGCTGGAGGAGGTCGACGGTAGCTCGTGGAGGCTGGAGGAGGTCGACGGTGGAGATGAACAGTATCCCATGGAGTCCCGTTTTGCGGTACGCCACACCCCTCCCAATGAACAGGACCCCCGTTTCGACCGTAGGAGGTTCGTTTCATCCGTTTTGCGGTACGCCACACCCCTCCCGATCAACATGACCCCCGTTTCGATCGTAGGAGGTCCGTTTCCTCCGTTTTGCGGTACGCCACACCCCTCCCGATCAACAGGACCCCCGTTTCGACCGTAGGAGGTCCGTTTCCTTCGTTCTGCGGTACGCCAGGCCTCGTTTCCATTGCCTGTTCCATCCAAGCCCTCCCGATGAACACGACCATGCATTCCATTCCGACCCAGCCGGTTGGCTCCCACGCATTCCGTTGCCTCCCGATGAACACGACGCATTCCGTTGCCTCCCGATGAACACGACACATTCCGTTGCCTCCCCATGAACACGACGCATTCCATTGCCTCCCCATGAACACGATGACGATGATGTTTCTCCCTTCCGACCCAGCCATGTACACGAGCCATGGCCGTACATATGCGCGAGTAGGTGTTCGAGACCCTGCCCGTATGTACACATATGTGGCCGTATTTTCTTTCTTGCACCCTGGCCGTTGTACGTACGTGTACATGCTACGTCCGCGCCTCTACTACGACATGTGCGCGCCTCTACATCGACCAGTATGTACGTACACGTTCGCGACCAGAATGACAACGCTACGTACGCTTCGACCAGGTGGGTCCCGACTGTCAGGCACTTCCTTGCCTGCGAAGATGTAGCTGGTGGGTCCCAGCAGTTAGGGGGTGAATCGTTTTGTTTTTTTTGCCCGGACGCACTTCCTTGTGTGCGAAGGTGTAGATGCTGGGTCCCAACAGTCAGGGGGGCGAATCGTTTTTTTTGCCCGGACGCACTTCCTTGCGTGCGAAGGTGTAGCTGGTGGGTCCCAGCAGTCGGGGGGCGAATCGTTTTTTTCGGACGCTCTTCCTTGCGTGCGAAGATGTAGCTGGTGGGTCTTAGCAGTCAGGGGGGCGAATCTTTTATTTCCGGGACGCACTTCCTTGCGTGCGAAGATGTAGCTCGTGGGTCCCAGCAGTCAGGGGCGAATCATTTTTTTCGTGAAATACGGTGGCCCGTCCGATGGGTCCCCGCTGTCAGGTGGAGGAATAATTATTTTGCACGTAATAAGGAGGCACTTCCTTGCGGCTGCCGTGGACCCAGCTTTCAGCCTCTCCACGTACAGTCCACGTTCGATGGAAGTCGTTCCTTGACCACGTTGACCACTCCGCGCCGAGAGCACCAGGGCGGTGGACGACGGTGAGGCCTAGGTAGGGGACGACGCGGAGCCGGGGAAGACGCGGCAGTGGATGCACATGCGGAGAGGAGTATGAGGGTTCACTTGTTCGGCTGTGCTGTCGTCGCCGCAGAATAACAGGGGGTGTGGGTGAGTGGAGGGATGGCCTGGCCAGCTATGGGAGTAGTAGGGGGCGGTGAGGCCTCCGCAGCAGCACAGCCGGCCACGGGAGGCAGGAGCAAGCGGCACGACCGACGCTGCTTTGAGCGACTGGATCAAGAAGACCAGAGGTTGAAGAAGCACGACGGCCGTTGGATGGACATCGTACGGTCACTACAGCTAGAATCGTTTATATTGACTAAGTTGACAAAGCCCTTGGTACGTCAACTTAGTAGGCCCACAGGTCAGCTTCCGAAACGGTGTGCCCCAGATGTCAGGGGGAGGAATCATTTTTTAGGCGGGTGAAGCTAGAATATCTGAGATTGAAGAAGAAGCACGGCATCCGTTGGATGGACATCCAACGGCCACTGCTGCTAGAACCGTGTGTTGACTATAAGTTGACAAAGCCTTGCATACGTGTCAACTCTGTTTTTTTAGGGGACGCGTCAACTTAGTAAGGCCAGAAGTGTGTGGCAGAGAACTTATAGCCCATTTGAGATTTGTAAAAATGTGTAGCCCATTTTTGAATTCTAATGGAATTTACTACAGCCCATTTACAGTTTGTTAAAAGTACAGCCCATTTCAACCAACCGTTCAAAAAAAGTTCAATAAAATTTCCCACATTTTGATGGGATCCAAAATATTTTTATCCCGAAATTTCTTGTCAGATTAAATACAATTTCAATATAAATTTATATTACGTAAAAATCCAATGAAACATTGCGCTCGCAACAATTAATGAAATTAAAATTTTCAATATCCAAGAATAATATTTTATAAAGTAATCACGTGTTTTGCATTTTTTTTATAGTTACTGTCCAGTTTTTATAATTACATCCCATTTATTATTTCTTAAAGCCCATTTTCTTGTTAAGCCTAATGCATCCCTCCTAGGAAAGATTTGCAGCCCAGCGGGGCGGAGAATAACAACTTGACCTTGCATGGGTATTCCTAAAAAAAGTATAGCTGGGCTAGCCATTTCTAGCTTGAAAAAAAAAATTAATATCTAGGCTAGATATCTGGCCTGGGCTAGACGGGCCACAGCCCGCCCAGTTAATACCTGCAGCGATGTTTTCGTTGTTGTTCAGAGGAGAAAAATTAATATTTGGGCTAAACATTGAAAAAATCTCCAGTGCTCACACCTCAAAAATACAAATACTGCTCGAGCTGCTTGGTCCCAGCTATCGGCCGCTTCTTGTGCAATTCTCTCGTTTATTGACTACTACATAGGTTGACAATGGTGTGGGACTGTGATGTCAGGAAACCAGGAGGAAGCAAAATAAATTATAGTAAGGAGGCAATTGCGTACATGAGGCTATGTACCTGGTGGGTCCCCATTGTCATCCTCTCCAAGTAAAGTCATCTCCTCCCCCGCGTGCGCTTTCCGTCCGAAACAGTCAGCGCCGCCCGCCCCGCTTCCCAGTGCAGGCGATTGCTCCGCCTTCAAACAACACAAGTGCCGTCCGTCCATCCATCTACCGCCCACATTAATGATACGCGGTTGCCGAGGCGGATACTCCAGCGCCACACGTCCGTCCCTCCGCCCGCTCACAATTGCTATATAAACTGCAGCGCCGGCCATAGCCGCAGTCATCCACATCCGTTCCCTTTCTCCTGTCCACACCACTACTACCCACCATGGCTTCCTCGCGCTCCAGCGCTCTTAGGGACGGGCGGACGGTGGACCACAAGGAGATGGCAGCCATTGCTGCCGACCGGCTGGCCGGCAGGCAGCCGGAGGACGACGACGTCCCAATGGAGAACATGGTAGTCGACGATCTGGTGCCAACCCCCTCCTCCGCGCCATCCTCGCTGGTGCATTGCACCATGACCATCGGCGAGGCCTGTGCCCAATATATGACCAAGGTGAGGCAGATGCGTGAGGAGCAGTTCCGGGAGGGGCAGGCCGATGCCGCCTACAACCACCATCTTCTCCAGGAGAACCTGCAGGCGGAGGAGCAGATTTCCGCGGAGCGGGCGGAGCAGGAGGCGCTGCTCGACTCGTACCGCTCCGCCCGCAAGGGCCGCCTCGAGCGCTGGCGGTACCGCATGCAGGTGGCGGAGGCTACGGCCGCCTACAAAGAGGCTAGCAAAGAGGGCGGTGAAGTGGGCGAGACGCTATTTGGCGAGACCGAAGACGAGGCAGAGGACAATGCCTGCTCCGACGAGTCCCCGCTCCACTGGCGTCGACGAGGCCCTGCTCCGCCGAGGCCCCGCAGTGCCAACAACGAGGCAGAGGACACCGCCAGCTCCGCCGAGGCCCCACCCTGCCAACAACGAGGCAGAGGACATCGTCGGCTCAGCCGAGGCCCCACCCTGTCGGCAACGAGATAGAGGACATCGCCGGCTCCACCGAGGCCCCGCCCCGCTGCCAACGAGGCCGCGCCACATAGAAAACGAGGAAGAGTAGAACAGGGTAGGTCGCCGCTGCTCGGGTCCAAGTAAGGCCACCGCTGCTACCCTCCGGTTGAAGCCAAGCTAGGCGGGTTGACCATTGACGGCCGGTTAGCTTCTTGGCAACGACGTGGAGTCGGAGAGCTACGCTGGATAAGAACGCTGCTTCTACTTAACTGCTGGTGCAGTTGGCTGACTGACACGTGGGCCCAACAGGCCACATGTCAGTTACGCAACTGCACCTGCAGTTAAGTCACTGAAGCTTCTGTTCGGCTCAGCGGGACACATGTGGGTAGCTTCAGTTAATTAATTATACCTCCAGCGCACCCCTTTGTAGTTGAAGAATGTATGAAATGTAATGAAATCCGGCATGTTTATATGAAATCCGACCGTGCATGAATGAATTTATTTCGATTAGTTTGAAATCCTGTATCACTTGCATTGGATGAACATGCAAAACAATACGTACTAGCATTATTCCCAGGGTAATCACCTCGTTTGCAGCAGTTTCACATGCACTCCCTCTGGTCCTTTCTAGTCTGCATACAAGTTTTGTCTGCAGTCAAAGTATCTCTACTTTGACCAATCTTATACAAAAAAGTATGCACTTTCACAATGTGCGAAGTAAAAAGGAACATAAGGAGTACAAAGAGTTTGAGCAGCTTTTTAGCGTTTCTGTACATTGCAATCAAACACACAGGCCTGGAAATTCATAGAGAACATTCAAAACAATCGATGATTATGCATCTCAGCGACTCACATGTCAGAGGCAATATTTACTTCACAACTAAAGAATGAAGAAAATATTGATCGACGCTGCTGACAGCAAAGGGTGTCCCATTCGAAAATATCAAACGCATGTCTTGCTAAAATCAATGAGCAAAATTTGACAAGGTTTTCCCATTCCAAAATATCAAATGCCTACGATTGTGGAATGGGCAGGGTTTGCCATCAGTTCGGGCATTGACATGGCACCTCGTGCTAAATAAACCAGCTGTTCTTTTTGTGCAGTTCCACCAAAATCAACCAAATTCGCGCGTAGCTTGTACGATTTCGCCCTTATATGTTGCAACGCCTTGAACTTATCGGCACCTCCTTTCTTGTGGTGGAAATGAATGATTCGATGTATTCATGAACATTTTGTGCAGTTCCCATTGAAATCAAGCCGAGCACCCCTGTTTGCACAAATACAAAAAAGTGATTAGTATAAAGCAAAATGTACTATGAATTGACAGTTTCAACAGGCACATACATGGTCCATGTAGAGCACACCTTTAGAAAAATGGAACTCACCAGAAAGAATCCTAGAACAACATTGTACTCACGCATCACAGCAAAAAATGGATATTTGTCAGTCCTTCTAAGCTGAAGTTAGTTTGGTCTTGTGGGGAGTAATGTAACCATCCTTCAACTGCTCCTTCTGATGAGAAGATAGACAGGGCTTCTTCATCCTGGCATAATCGAAACTAGTCACTTCACGTACTCCATATTCTTCTTCAGAGGAAGATGATCTTGTTGTGCAAAGACAAGAGGAGTACTAAATGCTAGCATCCCTGTTTGCTCGAAAAAAGGAAAGGAAATATTTAAAATAGCACAGATGAAGCACTTCTCAAGGACAATATCACTTTTTCATGACAGTATCTAAACAGTAGCACAACACCATTAGAGATGACAAAGCTCAATCATATGGATGAAATCAGTGGGCGAGTACCAACCTTTGTCAGGAGGCTTATTGTGTAGAGCATACAGATGAAGCACTTCTCCGGAACCATCTGTTGCTATCTACGGTGGTGGCCATGCTTACTATAAACTCCTCGATTAGTTTAATGTTTCCAACATCTTCTTGTGCAGTTCCACTAAAATATATGGTATCTTCAAAGAAGATCAATGTTTGCACAAGTAGAGATAATTGCATATTACATTAAGAGTGGCATCAAATCAGTGGCAAAACAATTGCTCGTTCCAGCCATAGCAATAAATTAAGATGCAAAACTATATCATTACTTGTGTCATCACAGTTCCAGTGCTTCATTGCAGCACCGGGAGTTGATTTTTGTTTTTCTTTCGCTTGTTCTCCCCCTTCATCACTTGGTTCAATAACAGACAAGCTTCGCCTTCAATGTAAGATTTGGCATGTCAATTAGGGAGCACAAGTATAGTACTAAACTTAATTTTCTAATGAAAGTGGCAAAATACAGGCCAGCAGTTGTGAAATATCCTTATCTTACCTCAGTGGGATATTACGGTGCACATACAGATTGGAAGTCTTGTGTCCATTTATGTAGTTCACTAAAATCAAGCAACATTATCGTACAAGTAGCACAACATATGAAAGCACACTGCAGAATCATGTGAAAGAAGGCTAGTACTGACCTCTCATGATGCGGAATTCAAAAAAACTCACAGGAAGAAGATTTGAACCAAATTCACCTTAACGGATAGGAAGTAAGATCTCCTCTTGTGCAGTTCCACTAAGATCAAGCAATCAATCAACATTGTCGGTGTGACATTTTGGTTGAACTGCACAAAACACTCTTAAAACAAAAGTGTTTTGTGTAGTGCAACAAAATGTCACAATGGCAACAAGGTGAAGTAAATAACCCTGTTTACACAGAGGTGCAAAGGAAACAATTAGTGGTTAATAATGGTGGATGACACAGAAGCCAACAAAAAGAAGCATCTACCTTATCTAAATGGGAAAGAAAGCAAGATAGTAGCATTTCTCAATGGTGGTATTGATTAATATTAACATAGAGATTATATTAACAATAAAATTCGTTAAACATGTAATTTTCTTTTAACTGCGGCATTGCATCAATTTCCCAGCGGCATTATTAGAGGGTGTTTGTTTACAGGGACATTTTGGTGTAGGGACTAAAAAAACTACGTGTCAGTCCCATCTAAACCAAACAAGAGGGACTTTTAGGGACTAAAAGTGGGCATTCGGGACTAAAGAAAGAAGACCCAGGGGAGTCTTTTTGGGACTTTTTCCAATAGTTACCCCTGCCACGCATCGCACCTTGTCTCTATTAGTTCATTACTAGGGGTAACATGGTCTTTTAGCATGTCATTTAATAACCTCTAGTCCATGTTTAGTCCCTGGAACCAAGAAGGTAGGGACTAGGGAGTTTTTAACCAAACAGGGCCTTAGATTAACAACAACTAATGAGTTGCATGGGACAGCGGACGCACCAGCACCATGTGCATCTACCGATGTACTATGGTCATGCACAGTCTGTTGCAAGAAAGAACAAACAACCAAGGAGCATATTTGTGTTGGTCCCAGTTTTGTTATATTTAGACACCTTTCCCTATGTGAGCGCAGCAAATCTAGTCCTCCTCAAACTCTAAAGCCTTGTCCCTTCCTTTCCTTTTTCAACTACTACTTTCGCCCCTTCCTTTCCTCTTTGAACCACGTCCTAGATTTATGCGATACAACTTTCCCCACTACTTTCCCCCATTCCTTTCCTCTTTGAACCACGTCCTAGATTCATGCTATACAACTTTCCCCCTTCATTTCCTCTTTGAACCACGTCCTAGATTCATGCCATATACAACTTTTCCCACTACTTTCCCCCACTCCTTTCCTCTTTGAACCACGTCCTAGATTCATGGTATACATGCAGCTAGAGTAATGCATGTGGAGTAAGTAAATTATACCTTAAGGTTCTTGGGGCGTGGTTCGGTGGGCGACGGGACGGCGGCGAAGAAGAAGGGGTCGGAGGCCCTCCCGCGCCGCCACTGGGTGAAAAGTTAACAGCTATGGCGGTAGTCCCTCGCCGACAGCGACAGCGTTAAGCCTCCTTCCCTTCCCTGCGAACGGATCATGCCGGCTCTTTGAGCAGCAGTAAGGGGAGAGAGAGGCCAATGAAGTCTTCTTTAGATCTGGAGAGGGCGAGAGAGTGTGAAGAGAGCAACTAGAAGCGTTGAGGCTCCAGCGGGAGAGGGCGAGAGAGTGTGAAGAGAGCAACTACAGGCGCTGAGGCTCTAGCATGTATATATATATTGGAGAGAGAGTGTGAAGCGTCCAAACCCTAGAAAACATTTTTACCAGTCAAAGAATCCTCCTGGCACAAATTATGCTCAAGTGTAGTTATCAAACCCGAGACCTCAAGTTTGATGAGCGAACAGGCTAACCAGCTACACAACCCTCCCGTTATGTTCAACGAGAGGGAAATAACCTTTTATACATTCCTGCATTCGTGTGACAAGCATGTCGTGTTTTTTTGTGTGTGTGGGAGTCATTGAGATTTCAATCATAATCGTGTCATGTGGCTTTGGTGGTAAGACTATCAACAGTGGTGCCGGAATAATGCAACCTTAGTCACCTTACCTCTCTCCACGTAGTACGTTGGGTCCCACCAGTCAGAGGGTGAAACAAACAAATTAATAAGAAAAATTAAAAGCACCAGCGGTGTTTCTTACCTCACACATCTCGCTACTGCTCGGGAACACTGTCCAATTGATCCCTCTGTTCGCTCATGTACTATTTTAAGTGAATCCTTATTATAACACGCACACAAATTTTGGGCACTTGTATTCGACTTAAGTCAGTGTGCCACCGTATCTCGTATACTTACTACTCCCTCCGTCTAGGTGTAATAAGTCATGTTAGAAGGTGTAACGGGACCAAGGTGCGTGTGTGTGTGTGTGTGTTTAACAGCATGTGTGTGTTAGAGAGAGCGATAGATCGACCTACTCCTACAGAGAGATGTTGTGTAGTGTACGATTTTAGCCACGAGAGTCGGTGCATCCTCTCGTTTCCAGGCGTGTCCGGTAGGGACATGCGGACAGCTGCCACGCCCGCTCCTGACTAGCCTGGCCCACCCAAAGCCCCTCCATCGCCCACGCGCGCTTCCCGCCCGAAACGGTCAGTGCTGCTCCAAAGAATCGGTGGCGCATTCATGCCCGGGCAGAGCGGACGCGACCTCTCACTGGCGCAAGAGTGATGATTGCTTCGTCCGTCCAACTTACTGCTGGGTCTATATGATTTGACGGCTCATTGGTCTTTATTACTGAGGTGGTAGGACTGCTGGATGTCCCACTCTTTCGGCGAAAGGAGGTACTACTACTAGATTACAATTTCTCTAAATTCTTACAGCGGAGGCGTGCAAGAGCAGTGAAAACATGCAGGCCCAGTGATTGCAAGGCCCACCTCACAATATCACCGTGCGACACCTAACTCTTTACATAGTACTCCCTCCGTTCCTAAATATTACTAGATGAGTCCCCGCACGTTGCCGCAGAATAGCGGTATATCTCTCTGCGCAAAATTATCGATTTCATAGAACTAAAAAAACTCTATAACCGCATGACAAATGTGGTAGCCAAACTAAATAAACTCCCATCATCATTTAGATCATCCCACGTAAGGAAAAAAGATCAGCCAACTCCTACTGCATAATGGGATTATATTTTTCTTTTTGACGTGTTAATGGGACTTAAAAGCTCACTTACATGCATGCTACCAGTGCATGCTTGCATGCAGACATGTTGATGTGATTTAAAACCCACTCACATGCATGTGCCACGGTATTTCTGCATGCTTGCATGTGGCTTAGTGCGGAGCCTCTCAACGTCTAGATTAGACGGCTATTATGGACTGATTTACTTCATCTGACGGCTACATCAATTTTGATGATGTGGCTCAAGGAGAGGATGGAGAATTCCTAGTAGTGGGGGCTAGCTATTACTAGTAGATAAGTCTTTCTAGAGATTCCACTACATACGGAACAAAATGAATGAATCTACACTTAAAATGCATCTATATACATCCGCATGTGGTTCATGGTGAAATCTCTACAAAGACTTATATTTAGGAACGGGGGAGGAGGCGTACTAAGCAAGCTTCTCCTTGTTCTACGAGTTGACGGGACACATCAAAAGTACTCTAGTGTATAGAGCCTTGCCTCTAAGGTAGGCCCCACATGGTTTGCCTCTTTTTTTAACATAACACGTCAAGTTGCAATTTGTTTGTTCACCTGTGGTAGACGATCCTCCCTTCACCAAGTGGACAACCAGTACACGTGCCAAATTACCACGTGGGCTGCCTTTTTCGTACAGAAATGAGCTCCACCGTGTACCCATGCGGGTGTGGTTGGGAAAGAGACGGGAGTACGTGCGCCGTGCATGCAGCTCTTCTCTTTGTGCATGTCCCCCACCTATGTGGGTGTGTGTGAGAGATACAAGCCGCGTTCATGAGTGTTTTTTTTGTTTTGGGGTGGGGGTGGGGTGGGGGATTGATTTCGTGAATTATTTGTGGGAATATGTGTTGATGACATCTCAAACAAAATTTTGCATGCAACGTGTGTGAAATGGAGGCCTATCCATATCATACATAGAGGGTCGGGCAATCCACGAGAAGAGAGGGAGGGGTCATAGCTATCGATAGAGTCGAAGAGAGGATCAAGTGGGTGGGTGCAAGATCGATGAAGAGAGCCATCGAAATTGTGTGTGTGTGTGTGCAAGTCAAAGATATAGGGCGACTGGCCTACCGGAATGTTAGAGGGCACAT
>NC_041392.1:150856297-150859062 GCF_002162155.2 Triticum dicoccoides | reverse complement strand
AACTATAGAGGTAGAACGACTCGTATATGTGTTGAGAAGGAGAGACCCAGCTATGTCTTGAGGGAGATCGGTCGACATCCATACATAACTGAAGGATGGGAAATATGATGGCACACAAAGAGAGAGAGAGAGAGAGAGAGAGAGAGAGAGAGGAGAGAGGGAGGGAGAGGGAGGGAGAGGGGTAGAGTGCTGGATGTGTGATGGAGTGGCTTCTCGAAGATGGTGGGAGAGGCCTACTAGACAAACTGAGGGTGGAACTGCAATGTTATCAATAAGAGTGGGGATGTGTTTCTGTGTGTGCCAGTGCGTGATAGATCTATCGGGACGCATCCATGGATGATGATGGGGAACCATGTGTTTGGTAAGCAAACCTAACTAGATCGGTAGATCAATTGTTGTTTGTCGGAGGAAGGGAGAGACACAACTAATGAGGTAGATCGATTGACGTGTGGGTAAAAACAAGTTATAAGGACCTAGCTAGCTATATGTATAGCGAGAGATCGGTCGGTGTACGTCCACTTGTTAGAGGCAAATAAGGCCCGGCGAGATGGATAGACAGAGAGAATGGAGCTAGGAGGTGGTGCGAGAGGCGCAACTACTAGCTAGATAGGGGGAGGAGTGTGCGGTTGTGAGATCGATGAAAAGAGGGGAGAGAGTTTACACGTGTGTCTAACCGTATGAGAGACACGAGGCAAGGACACATAAAGGAGGAGATTGAAGGTGTGTGTGTGTATGTTGTAGGCAGGCATCGCTGGAGAGGTTTATCGATCGGTGTGTGTCGGAAAGGAGTTGTGGAGACTCTAGGAGAACTACCTAAAGAAAAAAATGAATGTGCCGGTGGATAGAATGCCGAGGGAGGGGGAGGGCGAGGAGGGCATGTGCATGCACGAGAGAAAGTTAGTGGTAGCTACAAAGGTTAGAGGACTGTGTGGGTGTAAGAGACTAACAAAGATCATAATTTGATATGAAAGCGGATTCATATATTTGAATAGGAGATCATAGTGTTTTAAAGATTGCATGCATGAATATAGCGGTGATACACGTGCTGTGCACATGTTATACCATAATGTGATAATGCATGGCATTTGCAACTCACAGCTAAATGCCGAACAATCTAAACCATACTATACATCAAACAATCTCACATTTTATTTGAATTTGTGATAATGTGTGGCGTTTGCAGCTTACAACTAAATATCAAACAATCTAAACAATACTATATATCAAACATTCTCACATTTTATTTGAATTTGTGGTAATGTGTAGTGTGTGCAACTCACATCTAAATACTTCTAGGCGTAGGGGGCGGGGCACCATACATAATGTGATAAACACATTATACATATGAGACATGGTTTAGATTATGAAGATCTAGCTAGAGCTAGAAATGTAATGTGATTTGAAATCAAAATAAAGTGGATTCAAAAAATCTAGTTCGATTTCATATAGTACACATAGTTCATATGTAACTCGAGACTAATCATGTGGTGTGATGTGAAGATAATACACAAACGATGGTTTAACTTGACAATAATGATGATTGTAGATCTTATTAAAACAGAGAAACAAATTCAAATGCTTCGAATTCACGACAATCATTACTGTAGATCTTATTCAAATAGAGAAACGAATTCAAATTTAGTTCATATTGAAGCGGTAGTATATACGTTTGGAATGCACTAAGACGTTCATTTGAGTAGTAGGTTGCATGCATTATAAACATAGTGAAATATTTTAATTGAACATAACATGAATTCAAAGTTTTGAATGACATTTGTAGTGCACATTGATTTGGTATAGTACACGTTAGGCTTGTCCGGAAATTTCAACCTGCGCCTTGTTAGCCCGAATTATTAAAGATATATCTTTGTCTCGTTGTGCTCCGACAACTCCCTCCATCTCAACCCGCGCCTTGCTATTCCGAAATTACAACACGCACTAAAACTCCCACCTCTTGTGAAATACCGACACGCGAAATGCCTGTGGTACCCTTGAACCGAAATAACCGCCTCAAATCGGTGGGGGTACTTTCGTAACTTACCCCACATTTCGGACAAGCGCGTCTGTAAGCCATGGTTCCCCACATCCATCCCATCCGCCCACCCATTCGTACACCGAGGCCGCGAAATCCCGCGACGAAACCCAACACCCTGCTCCGTCCGCCACCCAGCCGGAGCCTCTTCCCCGACGACGTCGTCCACGGCAACACCTGGACGTCCCTCATCCACCGTACCGGATGAGGATCCTCGTCGATCTCATCATCCCGCAGGTTCAGCCACCCCGTCCTCCACCTCCAAGGAGCTGCCCCGACGTTCCCCTCGTCTTTCGTGCCACCTCCATTCCCACACCGCCGTCTTCACCTGTAGCACCAGAAGAGCATCATCATCACCGTTTCCTCGGATGAAGATGTGGCCTAATCGGTGCCACCAAAGAGGTTGTACACTAATCGCCGCATTTTCTTCTTGATTCGATCTCATGGTGCTGCCGGCGCTCGGTCCCGAGCCGACACGGCGCGGCTCTATCCACGGCGGCGTCGCTGGCCACTTCCTCCATGGTGTCGCTCCCTCGGCGGTGACATCCACATCAGTAGGAGCTTCTGCTGCTTTCGCTCTTGCTCGCGTTGCTGCTCTGCTCTTGCTCTCGGTCCCCTGCCTGGTCTGCTCTTGCTATTGCTCTTGCTCGCGCTGCTGGTCTCGCTCTTACTCTTGCTTGCGATGCTGCTCTGATTTAGCTACACTTCAGTCGACTCAATCGACTTTTGGGTC
>NC_041392.1:150810608-150856001 GCF_002162155.2 Triticum dicoccoides | reverse complement strand
GGGGGGCTCGCTGGAGAGGTACCCCACTATCTATCTTAGGGTTCAGGATGGGGGCAGTGGTCGCCGGCGGTGGCGGGACGTTGGCGGGGCGGTGGCGTGGGGATCGCCGGAGAAAAAGCTCGGCACGGGGGGCCTAGAGGGATGGCCGGGCCGGCGGCGGGGAGTTTTTTCGGGGCGGGCGGGGCGGCGCACCCCCGGCCGCAGTCGACGGGGGGCTACTGTTTGGCCGGTGGTGGCTGGCGGCTCAGGGGGTGGAGGTTGAAGATGAACCGCAGGCCCTTGATTTCGTATCCAACGGCTGCAAAAGCGATTGACCAGAGATGAAAAAGTCAGTCGACCGACGTGTATCCTCACCTTCCTAGTGCGTTCAGTTTTGACAGCAAAATTCATTTTCGACAGCAAAATTCAGTTTCGACAGTTAAGTTCAGAGATGAGCGACTGATGTATTTTACATCTAGCAATTTGTGGTTATGTATTTTACGTCATGTATTGGAGATGCTATTAGAATTCCACTCAGGTTAACGTAGTTTGTTGTCTCTCTTGTCCTGCTTCAGCCTCGGTGTCGTACAACTCAAGGGAGATGCTCCAACGATGAAACACTCCATCACAGCGGAACAATACCTCGGGCTCCATCTCCAGACGCCTAAGATCTTCTTCCCCTCCTCCGACAGCAGAGTCAGCCGGAGCATCCTCACCGGCCAACCCAATGACACTCAGATCAACATGGCTTCGCCAAAGAGGTTGTACGCTGTTGGTAATATGCCCTAGAGGCAATAATAAAATGATTATTATATTTCCTTGTTCATGATAATTGTCTATTATTCATGCTATAATTGTATTATCCGAAAATCGTAATACATTTGTGAATACATAGACCATAATGTGTCCCTAGTGAGCCTCTAGTTGACTAGCTCGTTGATCAACATATAGTCATGGTTTCCTGGCTATGGACATGGGGATGTCATTGATAACGGGATCACATCATTAGGAGAATGATGTGATGGACAAGACCCAAACCTAAGCATAACACAAAGATCGTGTAGTTCGTTTGCTGTAGCTTTTCTGGATGTCAAGTATCATTTCCTTAGACCATGAGATTGTGCAACTCCCGGATACCGTAGGAGTGCCTTGGGTGTGCCAAATGTCACAACGCAACTGGGTGACTATAAAGGTACATTACAGGTATCTCCGAAAGTGTCTGTTGGGTTGGCACGAATCGAGACTGGGATTTGTCACTCCGTATGACGGAGAGGTATCTCTGGGCCCACTCGGTAATGCATCATCATAATGAGCTCAATGTGATCAAGTGGTTGATCACGGGATCATGCATTACGGTACGAGTAAAGTGACTTGCCAGTAACGAGACTGAACAAGGTATTGGGATACCGACGATCGAGTCTCGGGCAAGTAACGTACCGATTGACAAAGGGAATTGAGTACGGGATTGATTAGGTCCTCGACATCGTGGTTCATACGATGAGATCATCGAGGAGCATGTGGGAGCCAACATGGGTATCCAGATCCTGTTGTTGGTTATTGACCAGAGAGTCGTCTCGGTCATGTCTGCTTGTGTCCCGAACCCGTAGGGTCTACACACTTAAGGTTCGGTGATGCTAGGGTTGTATAGATATGAGTATGCAGTAATCCGAAAGTTGTCCGGAGTCCCGGATGAGATCCTGGATGTCACGAGGAGTTCCGGAATGGTCCGGAGGTGAAGAATTATATATAGGAAGTGTTGTTTCGTCCATCGGGAAAGTATCGGGGTCACCGGTATTGTACCGGGACCACCGGATGAGTCCCGGGGGTCCACCGGGTGGGGCCACCCATCCCGGAGGGCCCCATGGGCTGAAGTGGGGAGGGGAACCAGCCCATAGTGGGCTGCCCCCCCCCTTGGGCCCCCCATGCGCCTAGGGTTGGGAACCCTAGGGGAGGGGGCGCCTCCAGTTGCCTTGGGGGGCACTCCACCCCTTGGCCGCCGCCCCCCCTAGGAGATCCCATCTCCTAGGGCCGGCGCACCCCCCTAGGGGGCCTATATAAAGGGGGGAGGGAGTGCAGCCGAACCTCAAGCCTTGGCGCCTCCCTCTCCCCTGCTACACCTCTCGCTCTCGCAGAAGCTCGGCGAAGCCCTGCTGCGATCACTACTGCATCCACCACCACGCCGTCGGGCTGCTGGATCTTCATCAACCTCTCCTTCCCCCTTGCTGGATCAAGAAGGAGGAGACGTCATCCGCTTCGTACGTGTGTTGAACGCGGAGGTCCCGTCCGTTCGGCACTTGGTCATCGGTGATTTGAATCACGGCGAGTACGACTCCATCATCTCCGTTCTCTTGAACGCTTCCGCTCGCGATCTACAAGGGTATGTAGATGCACTCTCCTCTCGTTGCTAGTTGACTCCATAGATTGATCTTGGTGAAACGTAGGAATTTTTTTTGTTTTCTGCTACGATCCCCAACAGTGGCATCATGAGCTAGGTCTATGCGTAGTTACTATGCACGAGTAGAACACATAGTAGTTGTGGGCGTCGATATTGTCAATTTGCTTGCCGTTACTAGTCTTATCTTGATTCAGCGGCATCGTGGGATGAAGCGGCCCGGACCAACCTTACACGTACGCTTACGTGAGACCGGTTCCACCGATTGACATGCACTAGTTGCATAAGGTGGCTGGCTGGTGTCTGTCTCTCCCACTTTAGTAGGATCGGATTCGATGAACAGGGTCCTTATGAAGGGTAAATAGAAATTGGCAATTCACGTTGTGGTTTTGGCGTAGGTAAGAAACGTTCTTGCTAGAAACCTATAGCAGCCACGTAAAAACTTGCAACAACAATTAGAGGACGTCTAACTTGTTTTTGCAGCAAGTGGTTCGTGATGTGATATGGCCAAAGGTTGTGATGAATGATGAATGATATATGTGATGTATGAGATTGAACATGTTCTTGTAATAGGGATCACGACTTGCATGTCGATGAGTATGACAACCGGCAGGAGCCATAGGAGTTGTCTTTATTTATTTATGACCTGCGTGTCAACATAAATGTCATGTAATTACTTTACTTTATTGCTAAAGCGTTAGCCATAGTAGTAGAAGTAATAGTTGGCGAGCAACTTAATGGAGACACGATGATGGAGATCACGATGATGGAGATCATGGTGTCATGCCGGTGACAAGATGATCATGGAGCTCCAAGATGGAGATCAAAGGAGCTATATGATATTGGCCATATCATGTCACTATTATTTGATTGCATGTGCTATTTATCATGTTTTTGCATCTTGTTTACTTAGAACGACGGTATTAAATAAGATGATCCCTCATAATAATTTCAAGAAACTGTTCCCCCTAACTGTGCACCGTTGCGATAGTTCGTTGTTTCGAAGCACCACGTGATGATCGGGTGTGATAGATTCCAACGTTCACATACAACGGGTGTAAGACATATTTACACACGCAATACATTTAGGTTGACTTGACGAGCCTAGCATGTACAGACATGGCCTCGGAACACAGAAGACCGAAAGGTCGAGAATGAGTCGTATGGAAGATACGATCAACATGAAGATGTTCACCGATGTTGACTAGTCCGTCTCACGTAATGATCGGACACGGCCTAGTCAACTCGGATCATGTTATACTTAGATGACTGGAGGGATGTCTATCTAAGTGGGAGTTCATTGAATAATTTGATTAGATGAACTTAATTATCATGAACTTAATCTAAAATCTTTACAATATATCTTGTAGATCAAATGGCCAATGTTGTCCTCAACTTCAACGCGTTCCTAGAGAAAACCAAGCTGAAAGACAATGGCAGCAACTATACAGACTGGGTCCGGAACCTAAGGATCAACCTCATAGCTGCCAAGAAAGATTATGTCCTACAAGCACTTCTAGGTGATGCACCCATCCCACAGAACCAAGACGTTATGAACGCTTGGCAGACACGTGCTGATGATTACTCCCTCGTTCAGTGCGGCATACTTTACAGCTTAGAACCGGGGCACCAAAAGCGTTTTGAGTGACACGGAGCATATGAGATGTTCGAAGAGCTGAAAATGGTTTTCCAACCTCATGCCTGGGTCGAGAGATATGAAGTCCCCGACAAGTTCTTCAGCTGTAAGATGGAGGAAAATAGTTCTTTCAGTGAGCACATACTCACAATGTCTGGGTTGCATAACCAGTTGACTCAGCTGGGAGTTAATCTCCCGGATGACGCAGTCATTGACAGAATCCTTCAGTCGCTTCCACCAAGCTACAAGAGCTTTGTGATGAACTTCAATATGCAGGGGATGGAAAAGACCATTCCTGAAGTATTTGCAATGCTGAAATCAACAGAGGTAGAAGTCAAAAAGGAACATCAAGTGTTGATGGTGAATAAAATGACTAAGTTCAAGAAAGGCAAGGGTAAGAAGAACTTCAAGAAGGATGGCAAGGGAGTTGCCGCGCCCGATAAGAAAGCTGCCGGGAAGAAGCCAAAGAATGGACCCAAGCCCGAGACTGAGTGTTTTTATTGCAAGGGATGTGGTCACTAGAAGCGGAACTGCCCCAAATACTTAGCGGACAAGAAGGTCGGCATCACGAAAGGTATATGTGATATACATGTAATTGATGTGTACCTTACCAGTACTCGTAGTAGCTCCTGGGTATTTGATACCGATGCGGTTGCTCACATTAATAACTCAAAGCAGGAGTTGCGGAATAAGCGGAGACTGGCGAAGGCTGAGGTGACGATGCGCGTCGGGAATGGTTCCAAGGTTGATGTGATCGCCATCGGCACGCTACCTCTACATTTACCTATGGGATTAGTTTTAAACCTCAATAATTGTTATTTAGTGTCAGCTTTGAGCATGAACATTGTATCAGGATCTCGTTTAATACGAGATGGCTACTTATTTAAATCCGAGAATAATGGTTGTTCTATTTATATGAGAGATATGTTTTATGGTCATGCTCTGATGGTGAATGGTTTATTCTTAATGAATCTCGAGCGTAATGCTACACATGTTCATAGTGTGAATACCAAAAGATGTAACGTTGATAATGATAGTCCCACATACTTGTGGCACTGCCGCCTTGGTCACATAGGTGTTAAACGCATGAAGAAGCTCCATGCAGATGGACTTTTAGAGTCTCTTGATTATGAATCATTTGACACGTGCGAACCATGCCTCATGGGTAAAATGACCAAGACTCCATTCTCAGGAACAATGAAGCGAGCAACCAACTTATTGGAAATCATACATACTGATGTGTGCGGTCCAATGAGTGTTGAGGCTCGCGGTGGCTATCGTTATGTTCTCACCCTCACTGATGACTTGAGTAGATATGGGTATGTGTACTTAATGAAACACAAGTCTGAGACCTTTGAAAAGTTCAAGGAATTTCAGAGTGAGGTTGAGAATCAACGTGACAGGAAAATCAAGTTCTTGCGATCAAATCGTGGGGGAGAATACTTGAGTCACGAATTTGGCACACACTTAAGAAAATGTGGAATAGTTTCACAACTCACGCCGCCCGGAACACCTCAGCGTAATGGTGTGTCCGAATGTCGTAATCGCACTCTATTAGATATGGTGCGATCTATGATGTCTCTTACCGATTTACCGCTGTCATTTTGGGGCTATGCTTTAGAGACTGCCGCATTCACGTTAAATAGGGCTCCGTTGAGATCCGTTGAGATGACACCGTATGAATTATGGTTTGGGAAGAAACCTAAGCCGTCGTTTCTAAAAGTCTGGGGATGCGATGCTTATGTCAAGAAACTTCAACCTGAAAAGCTCGAACCCAAGTCGGAAAAATGCGTCTTCATAGGATATCCTAAGGAAACCATTGGGTATACCTTCTACCTCAGATCCGAAGGCAAGATCTTCGTTGCCGAGAATGGATCCTTTCTAGAGAAGGAGTTTCTCTCGAAAGAAGTAAGTGGGAGGAAAGTAGAGCTTGATGAAGTACTGCCTCTTGAAGCAGAGAGTAGCGCAGCTCAGGAAAATGTTCCTGTGGTGCCTGCACCAATTAGAGAGGAAGTTAATGATGATGATCAAGATACTTCGGATCAAGCTCCTACTGAACTTCGTAGGTCCACAAGGACAGGTTCCGCACCAGAGGGTACGGCAACCCTGTCTTGGAAATCATGTTGTTAGACAACGGTGAACCTTCGAACTATGAAGAAGCGATGGCGGGCCCAGATTCCGACAAATGGCTGGAAGCCATGAAATCTGAGATAGGATCCATGTATGAAAACGAAGTATGGACTTTGACTGACTTGCCCGTTGATCGGCGAGCCATAGAAAATAAATGGATCTTTAAGAAGAAGACAGACGCGGATGGTAATGTGACCATCTATAAAGCTCGGCTTGTCGCTAAGGGTTATCGACAAGTTCAAGGGGTTGACTACGATGAGACTTTCTCACCCGTAGCGAAGCTGAAGTCCGTCCGAATCATGTTAGCAATTGCCGCATTCTATGATTATGAAATATGGCAAATGGATGTCAAAACGGCATTCCTTAATGGTTTCCTTAAGGAAGAATTGTATATGATGCAGCCGGAAGGTTTTGTCGATCCTAAGAATGCTGACAAGGTGTGCAAGCTCCAACGCTCGATTAATGGGCTGGTGCAAGCATCTCGGAGTTGGAACATTCGCTTTGATGAGATTATCGAAGCGTTTGGGTTTATGCAGACTTATGGAGAAGCCTGCGTTTACAAGAAAGTGAGTGGGAGCTTTGTAGCATTTCTCATATTATATGTAGATGACATACTTTTGATGGGAAATGATATAGAACTTTTGGACATCATTAAGGCCTACTTGAATAAGAGTTTTTCAATGAAGGACCTTGGAGAAGCTGCTTATATATTAGGCATCAAGATCTATAGAGATAGATCAAGACGCCTCATAGGTCTTTCACAAAGCACATACCTTGATAAGATATAGAAGAAGTTCAATATGGATCAGTCTAAGAAGGGGTTCTTGCCTGTGTTGCAAGGTGTGAAATTGAGCTCAGCTCAATGTCCGACCACGGCAGAAGATATAGAAGAGCTGAGTGTCATCCCCTATGCATCAGCCATAGGGTCTATTATGTATGCCATGCTGTGTACCAGACCTGATGTAAACCTTGCCGTAAGTTTGGTAGGAAGGTACCAAAGCAATCCTGGCAAGGAACAATGGACAGCGGTCAAGAATATCCTGAAGTACCTGAAAAGGACTAAGGAAATGTTTCTCGTTTATGGAGGTGACGTAGAGCTCGTCATAAAGGGTTATGTCGATGCTATCTTCGACACAGATCTGGATGACTCTAAGTCACAAACCGGATACGTGTATATTTTGAATGGTGGGGTAGTAAGCTGGTGCAGTTGCAAGCAAAGCATTGTGGCGGGATCTACATGTGAAGCGGAGTACATGGCAGCCTTGGAGGCAGCACACAAAGCAGTCTGGGTGAAGGAGTTGGTCACCGACCTAGGAGTCATACCCAATGCGTCGGGCCCGATGACTCTCTTCTGTGACAACACTGGAGCTATTGCCCTTGCCAAGGAGCCCAGGTTTCATAGGAAGACCGGGCATATCAAGCGTCGCTCCAACTCCATTCATGAAAGTGTTCAAAATGGAGACATAGAGATTTGTAAAGTACATACGGACCTGAATGTAGCAGATCCGTTGACTAAACCTCTCCCTGGAGCAAAACATGATCAACACCAGAATTCCATGGGTGTTAGATTCATCGCAATGTAACTAGATGATTAACTCTAGTGCAAGTGGGAGACTGTTGGAAATATGCCCTTGAGGCAATAATAAAATGATTATTATATTTCCTTGTTCATGATAATTGTCTATTATTCATGCTATAATTGTATTATCCGGAAATCGTAATACATGTGTGAATACATAGACCATAATGTGTCCCTAGTGAGCCTCTAGTTGACTAGCTCGTTGATCAACAGATAGTCATGGTTTCCTGGCTATGGACATGGGGATGTCATTGATAACGGGATCACATCATTAGGAGAATGATGTGATGGACAAGATCCAAACCTAAGCATAGCACAAAGATCGTGTAGTTCGTTCGCTGTAGCTTTTCTGGATGTCAAGTATCATTTCCTTAGACCATGAGATTGTGCAACTCCTGGATACCGTAGGAGTGGCTTGGGTGTGCCAAACGTCACAATGTAACTGGGTGACTATAAAGGTACATTACAGGTATCTCCGAAAGTGTCTGTTGGGTTGGCACGAATCGAGACTGGGATTTGTCACTCCGTATGACGGAGAGGTATCTCTGGGCCCACTCGGTAATGCATCATCATAATGAGCTCAATGTGATCAAGTGGTTGATCATGGGATCATGCATTACGGTACGAGTAAAGTGACTTGCCGGTAACGAGACTGAACAAGATACCGACGATCGAGTCTTGGGTAAGTAACGTACCGATTGACAAAGGGAATTGAGTACGTGATTGATTAGGTCCTTGACATCGTGGTTCATCCGATGAGATCGTCGAGGAGCATGTGGGAGCCAACATGGGTATCCAGATCCCGCAGTTGGTTATTGACCAGAGAGTCGTCTCGGTCATATCTACTTGTCTCCCGAACCCGTAGGGTCTACACACTTAAGGTTCGGTGATGCTAGGGTTGTATAAATATGAGTATGCAGTAATCCGGAAGTTGTTCGGAGTCTCAGATGAGATCCTGGACGTCACGAGGAGTTCTGGAATGGTCCGGAAGTGAAGAATTATATATAGGAAGTGTTGTTTCGGCCATCGGGAAAGTTTTGGGGTCACCGGTATTGTACCGGGACCACCGGATGAGTCACGGGGGTCCATCGGGTGGGGCCACCCATCCCGGAGGGCCCCATGGGCTGAAGTGGGGAGGGGAACCAGCCCATAGTGGGCTGTCGCCCCCCCCCCTTAGGCCCCCCATGCGCCTAGGGTTGGGAACCCTAGGGGAGGGGGCGCCTCCACTTGCCTTGGGGGTACTCCACCCCTTGGCCGCCGCCCCCCTAGGAGATCCCATCTCCTAGGGCCGGCGCACCCCCTAGGGGGCCTATATAAAGGGGGGGAGGGAGGGCAGCCAAACCTCAAGCCTTGGCGCCTCCCTTTCCCCTGCTACACCTCTCCCTCTCGCAGAAGCTCGGCGAAGCCCTGCTGCGATCACTGCTGCATCCACCACCACGCCGTTGTGCTGCTGGATCTTCATCAACCTCTCCTTCCCCCTTGCTGGATCAAGAAGGAGGAGATGTCATCCGCTCCGTATGTGTGTTGAATGCGGAGGTGCCGTCCGTTCGGCACTTGGTCATCGGTGATTTGAATCACGGCGAGTACGACTCCATCATCCCCGTTCTCTTGAACGCTTCCGCTCGCGATCTACAAGGGTATGTAGATGCACTCTCCTCTCATTGCTAGTTGACTCCATAGATTGATCTTGGTGAAACGTAGGATTTTTTTTTGTTTTCTGCTACGATCCCCAACAGTGGCATCATGAGCTAGGTCTATGCGTAGTTACTATGCACGAGTAGAACACAAAGTAGTTGTGGGCGTCGATATTGTCAATTTGCTTGCCGTTACTAGTCTTATCTTGATTCAGCGGCATCGTGGGATGAAGCGGCCCGGACCAACCTTACACGTACGCTTACGTGAGACCGGTTCCACCGATTGACATGCACTAGTTGCATAAGGTGGCTGGCCGGTGTCTGTCTCTCCCACTTTAGTCAGATCGGATTCGATAAACAGGGTCCTTATGAAGGGTAAATAGATATTGGCAATTCACGTTGTGGTTTTGGCGTAGGTAAGAAACGTTCTTGCTAGAAACCTATAGCAGCCACGTAAAAACTTGCAACAACAATTAGAGGACGTCTAACTTGTTTTTGCAGCAAGTGTTTCGTGATGTGATATGGCCAAAGGTTGTGATGAATGATGAATGATATATGTGATGTATGAGATTGAACATGTTCTTGTAATAGGGATCACGAGTTGCATGTCGATGAGTATGACAACCGGCAGGAGCCATAGGAGTTGTCTTTATTTATTTATGACCTGCGTGTCAACATAAACGTCATGTAATTACTTTACTTTATTGCTAAAGCGTTAGCCATAGTAGTAGAAGTAATAGTTGGCGAGCAACTTCATGGAGACACGATGATGGAGATCACGATGATGGAGATCATGGTGTCATGCCGGTGACAAGATGATCATGGAGCCCCAAGATGGAGATCAAAGGAGCTATATGATATTGGCCATATCATGTCACTATTATTTGATTGCATGTGATATTTATCATGTTTTTGCATCTTGTTTACTTAGAACGATGGTAGTAAATAAGATGATCCCTCATAATAATTTCAAGAAAGTGTTCCCCCTAACTGTGCGCCATTGCGATAGTTCGTTGTTTCGAAGCACCACGTGATGATCGGGTGTGATAGATTCCAACGTTCACATACAACGGGTGTAAGACAGATTTACACACGCAATACACATAGGTTGACTTGACGAGCCTAGCATGTACAGACATGGCCTCGGAACACAGAAGACCGAAAGGTCGAGAATGAGTCGTATAGAAGCTACGATCAACATGAAGATGTTCACCGATGTTGACTAGTCCGTCTCACGTGATGATCGGACACGGCCTAGTCAACTCGGATCATGTTATACTTAGATGACTGGAGGGATGTCTATCTAAGTGGGAGTTCATTGAATAATTTGATTAGATGAACTTAATAATCATGAACTTAGTCTAAAATCTTTACAATATGTCTTGTAGATCAAATGGCCAATGTTGTCTTCAACTTCAACGTGTTCCTAGAGAAAACCAAGCTGAAAGACAATGGCAGCAACTATACGGACTGGGTCCGGAACCTGAGGATCATCCTCATAGCTGCCAAGAAAGATTATGTCCTACAAGCACCGCTAGGTGATGCACCCGTCCCACAGAACCAAGACGTTATGAACGCTTGGCAGACACGTGCTGATGATTACTCCCTCGTTCAGTGCAGCATGCTTTACAGCTTAGAACCGGGGCTCCAAAAGCGTTTTGAGCGACACGAAGCATATGAGTTGTTCGAAGAGCTGAAAATGGCTTTCCAAGCTCATGCCCGGGTCGAGAGATATGAAGTCTCCGACAAGTTCTTCAGCTGTAAGATGGAGGAAAATAGTTCTGTCAGTGAGCACATACTCACAATGTCTGGGTTGCATAACCGCTTGACTCAGCTGGGAGTTAATCTCCCGGATGACACAGTCATTGACAGAATCCTTCAGTCGCTTCCACCAAGCTACAAGAGCTTTGTGATGAACTTCAATATGCAGGGGATGGAAAAGACCATTCCTGAAGTATTTGCAATGCTGAAATCAGTAGAGGTAGAAGTCAGAAAGGAACATCAAGTGTTGATGGGGAATAAAACGACTAAGTTCAAGAAAGGCAAGGGTAAGAAGAACTTCAAGAAGGACGGCAAGGGAGTTGCCGCACCCGGTAAGCAAGCTGCCGGGAAGAAGCCAAAGAATGGACCCAAGCCCGAGACTGAGTGTTTTTATTGCAAGGGAAGTGGTCACTGGAAGCGAAACTGCCTCAAATACTTAGCGGACAAGAAGGCCGGCATCACGAAAGGTATATGTGATATACATGTAATTGATGTGTACCGTACCAGTACTCATAGTAGCTCCTGGGTATTTGATACCGGTGCGGTTGCTCACATTTGTAACTCAAAGCAGGAGCTGCGGAATAAGCGGAGACTAACGAAGGACGAGGTGACGATGCGCGTCGGGAATGGTTCCAAGGTTGATGTGATCGCCATCGGCACGCTACCTCTACATTTACCTACGGGATTAGTTTTAAACCTCAATAATTCTTATTTAGTGCCAGCTTTGAGCATGAACATTGTATCAGGATCTCGTTTAATATGAGATGGCTACTCATTTAAATCCGAGAATAATGGTTGTTCTATTTATATGAGAGATATGTTTTTATGGTCTTGCTCTGATGGTTAATGGTTTATTCTTAATGAATCTCGAGCGTAATCCTACACATGTTCATAGTGTGAATACCAAAAGATGTAACGTTGATAATGATAGTCCCACATACTTGTGGCACTGCCGCCTTGGTCACATAGGTGTCAAACGCATGAAGAAGCTCCATGCAGATGGACTTTTAGAGTCTCTTGATTATGAATCATTTTACATGTGCGAACCATGCCTCATGGGTAAAATGACCAAGACTCCGTTCTCAGGAACAATGGAGCGAGAAACCAACTTATTGGAAATCATACATACTGATGTGTGCGGTCCAATGAGCGTTGAGGCTCGCGGTGGCTATCGTTATGTTCTCACCCTCACTGATGACTTGAGTAGATATGGGTATGTGTACTTAATGAAACACAAGTCTGAGACCTTTGAAAAGTTCAAGGAATTTCAGAGTGAGGTTGAGAATCAACGTGACAGGAAAATCAAGTTCTTGCGATTAGATCGTGGGGGAGAATACTTGAGTCACGAATTTGGCACACACTTAAGAAAATGTGGAATAGTTTCACAACTCACGCCGCCTGGAACACCTAGCTGTAATGGTGTGTCCGAATGTCGTAATCGCACTCTATTAGATATGGTGCGATCTATGATGTCTCTTACCGATTTACCGCTGTCATTTTGGGGCTGTGCTTTAGAGACTGCCGCATTCACTTTAAATAGGGCTCTGTCGAAATCCGTTGAGACGACACCGTATGAATTATGGTTTGGGAAGAAACCTAAGCTGTCGTTTCTAAAAGTTTGGGGATGCGATGCTTATGTCAAGAAACTTCAACCTGAAAGCTCGAACCAAAGTCGGAAAAATGCGTCTTCATAGGATACCCTAAGGAAACCATTGGGTATACCTTCTACCTCAGATCCGAAGGCAAGATCTTCGTTGCCAAGAATGGATCCTTTCTAGAGAAGGAGTTTCTCCCAAAAGAAGTAAGTGGGAGGAAAGTAGAGCTTGATGAAGTACTGCCTCTTAAAGCAGAGAGTAGCGCAGCTCAGGAAAATATTCATGTGGTTCCTACACAAATTAGAGAGGAAGTTAATGATGATGATCAAGATACTTTGGATCAAGCTCCTACTGAACTTCGTAGGTCCACAAGGACACGTTCCGCACCAGAGTGGTACGGCAACCCTGTCTTGGAAATCATGTTGTTAGACAACGGTGAACCTTCGAACTATGAAGAAGCGATGGCGGGCCCAGATTCCGACAAATGGCTGGAAGCCATGAAATCCGAGATAGGATCCATGTATGAAAACGAAGTATGGACTTTGACTGACTTGCCCGTTGATCGGCGAGCCATAGAAAATACATGGATCTTTAAGAAGAAGACAGACGCGGATGGTAATGTGACCATCTATAAAGCTCGGCTTGTCGCTAAGGGTTATCGACAAGTTCAAGGGGTTGACTACGATGAGACTTTCTCACCCGTAGCGAAGCTGAAGTCCGTCCGAATCATGTTAGCAATTGTCGCATTCTATGATTATGAAATATGGCAAATGGACGTCAAAACGGCATTCCTTAATGGTTTCCTTAAGGAATTATTGTATATGATGCAGCCGGAAGGTTTTGTCGATCCTAAGAATGCTGACAAGGTGTGCAAGCTCCAACGCTCGATTTATGGGCTGGTGCAAGCATCTCGGAGTTGGAACATTCGCTTTGATGAGATGATCAAAGCGTTTGGGTTTATGCAGACTTATGGAGAAGCCTGCGTTTACAAGAAAGTGAGTGGGAGCTCTGTAGCATTTCTCATATTATATGTAGATGACGTACTTTTGATGGGAAATCATATAGAACTTTTGGACAGCATTAAGGCCTACTTGAATATGAGTTTTTCAATGAAGGACCTTGGAGAAGCTGCTTATATATTAGGCATCAAGATCTATAGAGATAGATAAAGACGCCTCATAGGTCTTTCACAAAGCACATACCTTGATAAGATATAGAAGAAGTTCAATATGGATCAGTCTAAGAAGGGGTTCTTGCCTGTGTTGCAAGGTGTGAAATTGAGCTCAGCTCAATGTCCGACCACGGCAGAAGATATAGAAGTGATGAGTGTCATCCCCTATGCATCAGCCAGAGGGTCTATTATGTATGCCATGCTGTGTACCAGACCTGATGTAAACCTTGCCGTAAGTTTGGTAGGAAGGTACCAAAGCAATCCTGGCAAGGAACACTGGACAACGGTCAAGAATATCCTGAAGTACCTGAAAAGGACTAAGGAAATGATTCTCGTTTATGGAGGTGACGAAGAGCTCGTCATAAAGGGTTATGTCGATGCTAGCTTCGACAAGGATCTGGATGACTCTAAGTCACAAACCGGATACGTGTATATTTTGAATGGTGGGGCAGTAAGCTGGTGCAGTTGCAAGCAAATCGTTGTGGCGAGATCTACATGTGAAGCGGAGTACATGGCAGCCTTGGAGGCAGCACACGAAGCAGTCTGGGTGAAGGAGTTCGTTACCGACCTAGGAGTCATACCCAATGCGTCGGGCCCGATGAATCTCTTCTGTGACAACACTGGAGCTATTGCCCTTGCCAAGAAGTCCAGGTTTCACAGGAAGACCAGGCATATCAAGCGTCGCTTCACTTCCATTGGTGAAAGTGTTCAAAATGGAGACATAGAGATTTGTAAAGTACATACGGACCTGAATGTAGCAGATCCATTGACTAAACCTCTCCCTAGAGCAAAACATGATCAACACCAGAATTCCATGGGTGTTCGATTCATCACAATGTAACTAGATGATTGACTCTAGTGCAAGTGGGAGACTGTTGGAAATATGCCCTAGAGGCAATAATAAAATGATTATTATATTTCCTTGTTCATGATAATTGTCTATTATTCATGCTATAATTGTACTAGCCGGAAATCGTAATACATGTGTGAATACATAGACCACAGTGTGTCCCTAGTGAGCCTCTAGTTGACTAGCTCGTTGATCAACAGATAGTCATGGTTTCCTGGCTATGGACATGGGGATGTCATTGATAACGGGATCACATCATTAGGAGAATGATGTGATGGACAAGACCCAAACCTAAGCATAGCACAAAGATCGTGTAGTTCGTTCGCTGTAGCTTTTCTGGATGTCAAGTATCATTTCCTTAGACCATGAGATTGTGCAACTCCCGGATACCGTAGGAGTGCCTTGGGTGTGCCAAACGTCACAACGTAACTGGGTGACTATAAAGGTACATTACAGGTATCTCCGAAAGTGTCTATTGGGTTGGCACGAATCGAGACTGGGATTTGTCACTCCGTATGACGGAGAGGTATCTCTGGGCCCACTCGGTAATGCATCATCATAATGAGCTCAATGTGATCAAGTGGTTGATCATGGGATCATGCATTACGGTACGAGTAAAGTGACTTGCCGGTAACGAGACTGAACAAGGTATTGGGATACCGACGATCGAGTCTCGGGCAAGTAACGTACCGATTGACAAAGGGAATTGAGTACGGGATTGATCAGGCCCTCGACATCGTGGTTCATCCGATGAGATCATCGAGGAGCATTTGGGAGCCAACATGGGTATCCAGATCCCGCTGTTGGTTATTGACCAGAGAGTTGTCTCTGTCATGTCTGCTTGCCTCCCGAACCCGTAGGGTCTACACACTTAAGGTTCGGTGACACTAGGGTTGTATAGATATGAGTATGCAGTAATCCGAAAGTTGTTCGGAGTCCCGGATGAGATCCTGGACGTCACGAGGAGTTCCGGAATGGTCCGGAGGTGAAGAATTATATATAGGAAGTGTTGTTTCGGCCATCGGGAAAGTTTCGGGGTCACCGGTATTGTACCGGGACCACCGGATGAGTCCCGAGGGTCCACCGGGTGGGGCCACCCATCTCAGAGGGCCCCATGGGCTGAAGTGGGGAGGGGAACCAGCCCATAGTGGGCTGGCGCGCCCCCCCCCCTTGGGCCCCCCATGCGCCTAGGGTTGGGAACCCTAGGGAAGGGGGCGCCTCCACTTGCCTTGGGGAGTACTCCACCCCTTGGCCGCCGGCCCCCCTAGGAGATCCCATCTCCTAGGGCCGGCGCATAGTCCTAGGGGGCCTATATAAAGGGGGGAGGGAGGGCAGCCAAACCTCAGGCCTTGGCGCCTCCCTCTCCCCTGCTACACCTCTCCCTCTCGCAGAAGCTCGGCGAAGCCCTGCTGCGATCACTGCTGCATCCACCACCACGCCGTCGTGCTGCTGGATCTTCATCAACCTCTCCTTCCCCCTTGCTGGATCAAGAAGGAGGAGATGTCATCCGCTCCGTACGTGTGTTGAACGTGGAGGTGCCGTCCGTTTGGCACTTGGTCATCGGTGATTTGAATCACGCCGAGTGCGACTCCATCATCCCCGTTCTCTTGAACGCTTCCGCTCGCGATCTACAAGGGTATGTAGATGCACTCTCCTCTCGTTGCTAGTTGACTCCATAGATTGAACTTGGTGAAACGTAGGAATTTTTTTTGTTTTCTGCTACGATCCCCAACAGTGGCGTCATGAGCTAGGTCTATGCGTAGTTACTATGCACGAGTAGAACAGAAAGTAGTTGTGGGCGTCGATATTGTCAATTTGCTTGCTGTTACTAGTCTTATCCTGATTCGGCGGCATCGTGGGATGAAGCGGCCCGGACCAACCTTACACGTACGCTTACGTGAGACCGGTTCCACCGATTGACATGCACTAGTTGCATAAGGTGGCTGGCAGGTGTCTGTCCCTCCCACTTTAGTCGGATCGGATTCGATGAACAGGGTCCTTATGAAGGGTAAATAGAAATTGGCAATTCTCGTTGTGGTTTTGGCGTAGGTAAGAAACGTTCTTGCTAGAAACCTATAGCAGCCACGTAAAAACTTGCAACAACAATTAGAGGACGTCTAACTTGTTTTTGCAGCAAGTGTTTCGTGATGTGATATGGCCAAAGGTTGTGATGAATGATGAATGATATATGTGATGTACGAGATTGATCATGTTCTTGTAATAGGGATCACGACTTGCATGTCGATGAGTATGACAACCGGCAGGAGCCATAGGAGTTGTCTTTATTTATTTATGACATGCGTGTCAACATAAATGTCATGTAATTACTTTACTTTATTGCTAAAGCGTTAGCCATAGTAGTAGAAGTAATAGTTGGGGAGCAACTTCATGGAGACACGATGATGGAGATCATTATGATGGAGATCATGATGATGGAGATCATGGTGTCATGCCGGTGATAAGATGATCATGGAGCCCCAAGATGGAGATCAAAGGAGCTATATGATATTGGCCATATCATGTCACTATTATTTGATTGCATGTGATGTTAATCATGTTTTTGCATCTTGTTTACTTAGAACGACAGTAGTAAATAAGATGATCCCTCATAATAATTTCAAGAAAGTGTCCCCCCTAACTGTGCGTCGTTGCGATAGTTCGTTGTTTCGAAGCACCACGTGATGATCGGGTGTGATAGATTCCAACGTTCACATACAACGGGTGTAAGAAAGATTTACACACGCAATACACTTAGGTTGACTTGACGAGCCTAGCATGTACAGACATGGCCTCGGAACACAGAAGACCGAAAGGTCGAGCATGAGTCGTATAGAAGATACGATCAACATGAAGATGTTCACCGATGTTGACTAGTCCGTCTCACGTGATGATCGGACACGGCCTAGTCAACTCGGATCATGTTATACTTAGATGGCTGGAGGGATGTCTATCTAAGTGGGAGTTCATTGAATAATTTGATTAGATGAACTTAATTATCATGAACTTAGTATAAAATCTTTACAATATGTCTTGTAGATCAAATGGCCAACGTTGTCCTCAACTTCAACGCATTCCTAGAGAAAACCAAGCTGAAAGATGATGGCAGCAACTATACGGACTGGGCCCGGAACCAGAGGATCATCCTCATAGCTGCCAAGAAATATTATGTCCTACAAGCGCCGCTAGGTGACGCACCCGTCCCACAGAACCAAGACGTTATGAACGCTTGGCAGACACGTGCTGATGGTTACTCCCTCGTTCAGTGCGGCATGCTTTACAGCTTAGAACCGGGGCTCCAAAAGCGTTTTGAGCGACACGGAGCATATGAGATGTTTGAAGAGCTGAAAATGGTTTTCCAAGCTCATGCCCGGGTCGAGAGATATGAAGTCTCCGACAAGTTCTTCAGCTGTAAGATGGAGGAAAATAGTTCTGTCAGTGAGCACATACTCACAATGTCTGGGTTGCATAACCGCTTGACTCAGCTGCGAGTTAATCTCCCGGATGATACAGTCATTGACAGAATCCTTCAGTCGCTTCCACCAAGCTACAAGAGCTTTGTGATAAACTTCAATATGCAGGGGATGGAAAAGACCATTCCTGAAGTATTTGCAATGCTGAAATCAGCAGAGGTAGAAGTCAAAAAGGAACATCAAGTGTTGATGGTGAATAAAACCACTAAGTTCAAGAAAGGCAAGGGTAAGAAGAACTTCAAGAAGGATGGCAAGGGAGTTGCCGCGCCCGGTAAGCAAGCTGCTGGGAAGAAGCCAAAGAATGGACCCAAGCCCGAGACTAGGTGTTTTTATTGCAAGGGAGGTGGTCACTGGAAGCAGAACTGCCCCAAATACTTAGCGGACAAGAAGGCCGGCATCATGAAAGGTATATGTGATATACATGTAATTGATGTGTACCTTACCCGTACTCATAGTAGCTCCTGGGTATTTGATACCGGTGGGGTTGCTCACATTTGTAACGCAAAGCAGGAGCTGCAGAATAAGCGGAGACTGGCGAAGGACAAGGTGACAATGCGCGTCAGGAATGGTTCCAAGGTTGATGTGATCGCCGTCGGCACGCTACCTCTACATTTACCTACGGGATTAGTTTTAAACCTCAATAATTGTTATTTAGTGCCAGTTTTGAGCATGAACATTGTATCAGGATCTCGTTTAATACGAGATGGCTACTCATTTAAATCCGAGAATAATGGTTGTTCTATTTATATGAGAGATATGTTTTATTGTCATGCTCTGATGGTGGATGGTTTATTCTTAATAAATCTCGAGCGTAATGCTACACATGTTCATAGTGTGAATACCAAAAGATGTATGGTTAATAATGATAGTCCCACATACTTGTGGCACTGCCACCTTGGTCACATAGGTGTCAAACGCATGAAGAAGCTCCATGCGGATGGACTTTTAGAGTCTCTTGATTATGAATCATTTGACACGTGCAAACCATGCCTCATGGGTAAAATGACCAACACTCCGTTCTCAGGAACAATGGAGCGAGCAACCAACTTATTGGAAATCATACATACTGATGTGTGCGGTCCAATGAGCGTTGAGGCTCGCGGTGGCTATTGTTATGTTCTCACCCTCATTGATGACTTGAGTAGATATGGGTATGTGTACTTAATGAAACACAAGTCTGAGACCTTTGAAAAGTTCAAGGAATTTCAGAGTCGGGTTGAGAATCAACGTGACAGGAAAATCAAGTTCTTGCGATCAGATCGTGGGGGAGAATACTTGTGTCACGAATTTGGCACACACTTAAGAAAATGCAGAATAGTTTCACAACTCACGCCGCCTGGAACACCTCAGTGTAATGGTGTGTCCGAACGTCGTAATCGCACTCTATTAGATATGGTGCGATTCTATGATGTCTTTTATCGATTTACCGCTGTCATTTTGGGGCTATGCTTGAGAGACTGCCGCATTCACTTTAAATAGGGCTCTGTCAAAATCCGTTGAGACGACACCGTATGAATTATGGTTTGGGAAGAAACCTAAGCTGTCGTTTCTAAAAGTTTGGGGACGCGATGCTTATGTCAAGAAACTTCAACCGCTCGAACCCAAGGGTGAAAAATGCGTCTTCATAGGATACCCTAAGGAAACCATTGGGTATACCTTCTACCTCAGATCTGAAGGCAAGATCTTCGTTGCCAAGAATGGATCCTTTCTAGAGAAGGAGTTTCTCTCGAAAGAAGTAAGTGGGAGGAAAGTAGAGCTTGATGAAGTACTGCCTCTAGAAGTAGAGAGTAGCGTAGCTCAGGAAAATGTTCCTGTGGTGCCTGCACCAATTAGGGAGGAAGTTAATGATGATGATCAAGATACTTCGGATCAAGCTCCTACTGAACTTCGTAGGTCAACAAGGACATGTTCCGCACCAGAGTGGTACGGCAACCCTGTCTTGTAAATCATGTTGTTAGACAACGATGAACCTTCGAACTATGAAGAAGCGATGGCGGGCCCAGATTCCGACAAATGGCTGGATGCCATGAAATCCGAGATAGGATCCATGTATGAAAACGAAGTATGTACTTAGACTGACATGCCCGTTGATCGGCGAGCCATAGAAAATAAATGGATCTTTAAGAAGAAGACAGACGCGGATGGTAATGTGACCATCTATAAAGCTCGGTGTAGGATCGAAAGTATGTCTAGAGGGGGGGTGATTAGACCACTTGACCAAATAAAAACTTAACCTTTTCCCAATTTTAGTTCTTGGCAGATTTTAGCTATTTTGGGACAAGTCAAGCAATCATCACACAATTCAAGCAAGCATGCAAAGAGTATATTGGTAGCGGAAAGTAAAGCATGCAACTTGCAAGAATGTAAAGGGAAGGGTTTGGAGAATTTAAACGCTATTGGAGACACGAATGTTTTTCCCGTGGTTCGGATAGGTGGTGCTATCGTACATCCACGTTGATGGAGACTTCAACCGACGAAGGGTAACGGTTGCGCGAGTCCACATAGGGCTCCACCCAAGGGTAACGGTTGCGCGAGTCTACACAGGGCTCCACCCACGAAGGGTCCACGAAGAAGCAACCACCCACAAAGGGTCCACGAAGAAGCAACCTTGTCTATCCCACCATGGCCATCGCCCACACAGGACTTGCCTCATTAGCGGTAGATCTTCATGAAGTAGGTGATCTCCTTGCCCTTACAAACTCCTTGGTTCAACTCCACAATCTTGTCGGAGGCTCCCAACTGACACCTAGCCAATCTAGGAGACACCACTCTCCAAGAAGTAACAAATGGTGTGTAGGTAATGAACTCCTTGCTCTTGTGCTTCAAATGATAGTCTCCCCAACACTCAACTCTCTCTCATAGGATTTGGATTTGGTGGAAAGAAGGTTTGAGTGGAAAGCAACTTGGGAAGGCTAGAGATCAAGATTCATATGGTAGGAATGGAATATCTTGGTCTCAACACATGAGTAGGTGGTTCTCTCTCAGAACATATGAGTTGGAATGGTGTGTGTGTTCTGATGGCTCTCTCATCGAATGAGGAGGAGGTGGAGGGGTATATATAGCCTCCACACAAAATCCAACCGTTACACAGTTTTCCAATCTCGGTGGGACCGAATCAATAAACTCGGTCGGACCGAAAAAGTAAACCTAGTGACCGTTAGTGATTTTCGGTGGGACTGACATGCAACTCGGTAGGACCGATATGGTTAGGGTTTGGGCATAACGTAATCTCGGTGAGACCGATTACACAAACTCGGTGAGACCGAATTTGGTAATTAGCTAACCAGAGAGTTGGTCAGGCAAACTCGGTGGGACCGATTTGCTCTTCCGGTGGGACCGAGTGGAACTCGGTGAGACCGAAAAGTTACAAAGGGAAACACTGAGTTTACATTGCAATCTCGGTGGGACCGATTCGCTCTTTCGGTGAGACCGAAAAGTTACGAAAGGGAAACAGAGAGTTTGCAACCCCATCTCGGTGAGACCGAGATCCTTACCGGTAGAACCGAATTGCTAGGGTTTGGCAGTGGCTAATGACAAGTGAAACTCGGTGGCGCCGGATAGGAAGAATCGGTAGGACCGAGTTTGGCTTAGGGTTTAGGTCATATGTGGATATGGGAAAGTAGTTGAGGGTTTTGGAGCATATCACTAAGCACATGAAGCCAGAGGCTCATTAAGCAACACCTCATCCCTCCTTAATACTATTGGCTTTTCCTAAAGACTCAATGTGATCTTGGATCACCAAAATATAAAATGAAGAGTCTTGAGCTTTTGAGCTTGAGCCAATCCTTTTTCCTTAGCATTTTGAGGGTTCCACTTTCACATCCATGCCATGCCAATCATTGAGCTTTCCTGAAATAATCATCTTGGAATAGCATTAGCTCAATGAGCTATATGTTGTTATGAATTACCAAAACCACCTAGGGATAGTTGCACTTTCAATCTCCCCCTTTTTGGTAATTGATGACAACATATAGATCAAAGCTTCGACAAATGATAATAAGCATGAAATATATCGTCACTTTGAGAAGTATGTGATAAGTAAGAGCTCCCCCTAAATTTGTGCATATTTAAAAATTTGCTTTGGACTGCGAATGCACAAGGAGTTAGAGTCATGGGTTACTCTTCCATGTCACATACATCTTGGTGGAGCTCTTAAAATGATAAGAATGAAATACATGCACTCATCACCAAGAATAATGAATGATCACATACGATAGATAAGATAATAGCATTAAGCAAGCATTAAGTGTAGCTTATGATCAAACACATGATCATCAATGTCTCACAAATAATGACGTAGTATCTCAAGCACTCAAAAGCAAACGAGTTCGAAAAACCACCAAATAAAGCAAGAGAGAAAAGCAACACTCTCTCTCTCTCGAAGCCTATGATCTATACATCTTCTCCCCCTTTGGAAACAAGTTACCAAAAAGTTCCTAGAAAATGCATAGCACTAGATCGACGCTCAGGCTTGATCTTCAGGTGGTGGTGGAGTCCGGATCACTCCAAGGACGAAGGCTTCGGTAGAAGCTGAAGTAGACGCTGGAGTTGGAGCTGAAGTAGATGCTGGAGCTGGTGGAACTAAGGCTGTGGATGGTGCTGAGGTGGTGGATCTTGTGTCAGCAACTGGCACGGTAGACGACCTCGGACCTCTTGGCACTCTGGCAAAGGCATGAGTAGTAGTCCTGCCTCTCCTCTCCTGCATGTCCTCCTGGAGCTGCTCCACTGCAGACTGAACTTCCGTTACTTTGACATCCAGGTCATAGAACTTCTGTTCCATGATTCTCTCTAGGCTCTGCTGATTCTGAGTGAGGGTGGCCAGACTTTGCTCAATCCTCAGCGTGGATGCAATCAAGTAACCAAGCTGCTCTTTTTTAGTCTTCAGGAAATACTCAGATGCCTCCTCTTGAGTTGGCATCTTGGCAGCTTTCTCCTTCCTCGCCTTCTCCTTCTTTGCGTAAGCTTGTGCAGACAATGGCTCGTTCTCAGTCATCACAACTTCATTGTTCTCAAAATCTGGATGGATGGGCAAATGTTCCTTGTCCAATAAATATATGCTCGTGCCCATCTTGGAGTTGATGAGCTCCTGAATCTGAGGGGCATATCCGCAGCTCCTCTTCTGGTCTGCTGCAGTCCTCTTGATTGTTTCCACTATGAGGCTCATCACCTTGAACTTCTGGGGCACATCAAACACATGTAGCAAGTTGATAGCATGGCCTCTGATCATCTTGTGATCACCTGACTTAGGCAATAAGGTGTGCCTCAAGATCCAATTGATAGTCGGGAGCCCTGACAGAAGGTAATGTACTGAACCAAACTTGAAAGTATCAAGTGCTTCATTTGGGATCTCCTTGTACATATTTGACATTGAGTTGTGGCCCATCTTATTCTTGGCATAGATGTCCACGTCATCATCATGCTCCTCTGGGCATTAATCAACGTTGCCCATTCATCAATAGTGGATTGGTACCTCGTACCCTTAGACATCCATGTGATCCTCCCATCTGGATAAAAGTGAGCTATGGAGTAGAACTGCATGATGAGTTCCTCGTTCCACTTTGTGAGCTTCTGCCCAACAAAGTCAGCTACTCCACAAGCTATGAAGCTGTCTTGCACTCCAGGATAGTGCTCCTCATTGTCCTTGATGTATGTCCAATCAACCCATCGCATATCATAGACAATGGGCTTCTTATCTAGCAGCACTGTCTCATAAAAATCCTGCTGCTCCTTGGTGTGAAACCTGTAGTCCACGGCAGTCCTTCTCCTTGAAGCATATGGGTCTGCTTGTCTCCACTTCCTCATCCCTGAATCTCTCCTGAGCTTCATGTCCTCAGCCACAAGATGAGCATCGTTGTGGTCTGGGATCTTGGGCTTTAGCTTCCTTAGGACATTCTCTTCCTCTTCTTCAGAAATAGTCTCAGGCACTGGGGCCTTGTTCTTCTCAGCTGCAGGGATGCTTCTTGTGTTCCTCTTTGGCTTTGGCTTTGGAGCTGGCTTGGCCTTGGAAGCAGCTCCCCCTGATTTTATGGCATCTCCCATTAGCTTGGGTGCCTTGGGTGCTGGTGCAGCTAGTTCTTCTTCTTCTTCTTCCTCTTCCATGATGGAAGCTTTGCCAAGCACTCTAGCCACAGTCTTCTTCACCCTTTCCTTTCTTTTCTTGCTCTCAGCTGCAACTGGCTCTATGGGCTTCTCAGTTGACATTCTGGCCTTTGACATTGGCTGCCTGCCTGCTGGCCTTTTGATTTTCAGGCCTGGCTTAGTGCCTTGAGCTGGCTCAACTCTCTTGGAAGTGGCCTCTTCCTCTGCCACATAGTCTTCATCTTCGGGATCAGAAGTCCTCTTCTTTCTCTGTCTCGTGGCAGCTTTTGGCAAGTTGCTAGGAGTGCTCCTGCTGCCTTCATCAGGAGAGCTGGAGGGACTACTGCCCTCACTCATCACCACTTGCTGTTCTGACAGATTCTGGCTATCACTCTGGTCTGACATGCTGCAAGCTCTGACTGCTGACCCTGTGAACAGATTATAGATGAGGTAGAAAGGATGAGCATCATAAAATGCAGAGATTTTTGCAAAAAGAATGATCCAAAAACTTAGTTTTAGTTTCCTACTGAAATCATCTCGGATCTACCGATTTTCAAACTCGGTGATACCGAAGCAGTTTTGGAACCTAAACTAGTGAACTCAGTAGGACCGAGTCACAGTTCAGTGGCACCGAGACTGCTAGGGTTTCACAGAGTTCCAAAATCGGTCACACCGATAAGTAATTCTCGGTCAGACCGAGTCTCACTTGTGCAATGGCATAAGCCAAATCGGTGGGACCAAGTTTTTCAACTCGGTGGGTCCGAGATGGTTTCGGCGGAAACCTAAACCTAGAATTTTCAAATCAAATCTAATCTACGGGCGTTTTGACTGGATAGAAGTTTTTCAAGCGTGGCTAGAATCAATATGATCACAATGTGCTAGGAATCAGATTGAAAAATAGCACAAAGATCAAGTCCATACCCTAGTTCGGCGGGGACTTGCTACGGCGGCAACGGCGGGGCAGAATTCCTGTTGACGGCGACGGAGACCAGCGACTGGAGGCGAGAAGACGATCCGGAGACCACGAGGGCAGAGCAGGCTATCGCGCGGGCGAAGGGGTTCGGAGAAATTTCCAAATTTTGCCCGTGACTATATATAGCCTGACCCTGTTGGTGTGACCGAGTGGAACGACTCGGTGGCACCGAGATTCATAACTGCGTGTAGTTACTGAAACTCAGTGTGACCGAAAGGTTCAAATCGGTTGCACCGAGATCGAAAACCTAGATCAACTTAATGATCTCGGTAGGACCGAAAGTGGAGTATCGGTCAGACCGAGAATCATAAAGAGGTTTTGGAAGTTTAAGTCTATGACGAATCGGGGACTCCGAGCGCTCCTCACACAGAGTGGTTCGAATCTGACTTGATCAAATTTTGTGATGCAGCATGAATAGAGTTTGAGACGAGAAAAGCATAGATAGCTAGAGGAGGTCCTTAGGCATTCTTGTCCATCCACTTGGCAAAAGAAGATAAAACCAAACAATCAAAACAACAAGTGGATGTCCTCGAATGAGTAAAATATGCAACCAGCATGCTCACACAATAATATGGCAAATGAAATATGTGACAAGGCATGTACGACCAATTCTAGCATCTATCAAGCAATTTGCGATGACTAGGTCATCTATATATGAGTATATTGACTTAGGAGTCAAGTGAGAACACTTGATCATAGGTCATACTCATCGTTTGAGCTCAAGTGGGGTTACCACTTTTACATAAAGCATTGTTGTGTTCACATCTTTAGAGTTGCTTTAGCTCAAGTCTTAGAGTAAAGCTCCCCCTAGATGTGATATCCCCCCTAAGAGGGATGAACTAACCTTGGGTTTTGTCGATGATGACTTCATGTAGATATTGAAGACGTGGATGCTCAATTGCACTTTCAATACCTACATGGGTTAGTCCCACAAGGAACAAACAAGGATATCCATAGACATAGAGTGATTCACACAAAAGATGATGTCCATGAAAACTTTTAGGTTACCTTGTCCCTTGTCTTACCAACAAGAGGGTTTGTGACTCCTTGAACTAGTGCAAGATGTGGAAGTTGATTGCACTTGTTCTTGTCAAAATGATAAGAGTGAAGTATGTTGGCGGAGTCACCCTCAAGAACTCTCTAGTTCTTCTTCTTTTGGATCCACATCATCTTGATGGGAATCCTTGGAGTTGTAGTCGTACTTGATGAAGTGGAACTTGAAGTAGTCTTGGGAATCCACTTGACTAAGGTCTTAGGAGCTTCTTCAAATGCATCAATTTCCTCTTGAAGCTTGTCCTTGCCTTTTTGCTCGTAGTCTTGTGGTGGAAGATCATCTTGAGCTTGTGTCCCCTTGAAAGAAGCATCATACTTCTCTTGTTGAGGGACAAACTTTGTCTTGGGGTATTGATCTTCTTCCCACTCAACTCCATTGGCATTGAACTTTCGTTCAAAACCAACACCTTGATTCTTCCGGTGCATTCCTTGCTTGCGCACAATTTCCTCGAATTGCGTACTCCCGGCAAGGCTTTTGTACACTCCTTTCTCTATAATTCCCTTCAATAAGCTATTTTCTTGCTCAAGTGTAACTTGGCTAAGAGAATCATTAGTGGAATCAAGAGAACTGCTAGAAGCAACAATATTGGATTTAGCATGATCATTGTTACTACTAGAGGAAGAATCTTTCTTGTTACTAGACTTGACTTGAGGCATGTAAGTAGATAAGAGTAAGCGCTTGGCAATGTAAGAAGAACTTTTCTTGCGGAGATCATCATTGATTGCCTTTAAGAACTCATGCTCTTGCTCAAGATTGAGCTTTTCAAAGCGTAATTTCTCATGAGCTCTTAAAAGTTCTCGATGATCTTCGAAGATAGTGTCATGAGCTAACTTAAGAGTTTTTAGTTCTTTAGTTAGAGCCTCAATCTTCTCCTTATCATTGTCATTCGTTTTATCTTGATTAGCATGATTAATTGGTCTTTCATCATAGTATTCATCACTAGAGTTGTCAACAAGCAAATCATCACCTAACAAGTCATCTTCATCACTATTGAAATCAACATACTCGGGGTGTGTTACCTTAGGACCTTTGGCCATGAAGCATCTTCCAATTCCTTCATTTGGTGAGTCAAATATGTCGTAGGAGTTGGTTGACACAAGTGCTAGACCGGCAACACCTTCATCTTGAGTATCTTCGGAGTCGGAGTGATAACTTCTCTCGGAGTGGCTGTCAGAGTCGGAGCCGGATACCCATTCACCAACATGAGCTTGATGTCTTCTTCTTGTGTAGCTCCTTGATGATTTTTCCTTCCTTTCCGAATCCTTGCTTCTCCGTGAGTATCTTCGTTCATAACGATCATCTCTACTCCTTCTCTCTCTTGGTGGTGATTCTTTGCTTCTTCTTCTTGGAGAATCTTCTCTTCTCTTGTAGGGAGCCGTACACTCATTGGAATAGTGTCTGGGTCTTCCACAATTGTAGCAGTTTCGCTCTCGACTAGAAGATCTTTTGTCATTGTAGGACCTTGACTTGAAGCTTCTATCTTTGCTTCTACTCTTGTAGAACTTGTTGAAGTTCTTCACCATTAAGCTCAATTCTTCATTGAAGTCTTGTTTCTCACTTGATGATGTAGGGGCTTCACATGAGGCTTTATAGGCACGACTTGATTTGTTGTGAAGTTCCTCTTTATCCTTAAGTGACATCTCATGAGCAACAATTCTTCCAATCACCTCCGTTGGCTTGAGATCTTTGTAATTTGGCATCATTTGGATCAATGTGCACACGGTATCATATTTTCCATCCAAGGCTCTTAGAATCTTCTTGATGATGAATCTATCGGTCATCTCTTCACTTCCTAAGCCGGCAATCTCATTTGTGATGAGAGCAAGCCTAGAGTACATTTCAGCGACACCTTCACCATCCTTCATCTTGAACTTGTCAAGTTGGCTTTGAAGCACATCCAACTTGGATTCCTTGACGGAGTCGGTACCTTCGTGCATATCAATCAAAGTGTCCCAAATTTCCTTTGCATTCTCAAGACAGCTGATTTTGTTGAATTCTTCGGGGCACAATCCGTTGAAGATAATATCACAAGCTTGAGCATTGTATTGCAACATCTTCAACTCATCCGCGGTAGCTTCACGGTTTGGTTCTCTCCCATCAAAGAAGTCACCTTGCAAACCAACACACACAATAGCCCAAACGGCAGGGTTATGTCCAAGAATATGCATTTTCATTTTATGCTTCCAACTAGCAAAATTAGTACCATCAAAGTAAGGACCTCTACGGTGATAATTTCCCTCGCTAGACGCCATACTCTCCTAGGTTGTGAAACCAAGGCTATGACCACCAAAAGCTATGGAGATCAAGCAAATGGAGACCAAAGCTCTGATACCACTTGTAGGATCGAAAGTATGTCTAGAGGGGGGGGTGATTAGACTACTTGACCAAATAAAAACTTAACCTTTTCCTAATTTTAGTTCTTGGCAGATTTTAGCTATTTTGGGACAAGTCAAGCAATCATCACACAATTCAAGCAAGCATGCAAAGAGTATATTGGCAGCGAAAGTAAAGCATGCAACTTGCAAGAATGTAAAGGGAAGGGTTTGGAGAATTCAAACGCTATTGGAGACACGGATGTTTTTCCCGTGGTTCGGATAGGTGGTGCTATCCTACATCCACGTTGATGGAGACTTCAACCCACGAAGGGTAACGGTTGCGCGAGTCCACACAAGGCTCCACCCAAGGGTAACGGTTGCGTGAGTCCACACAGGGCTCCACCCACGAAGGGTCCATGAAGAAGCAACCACCCACAAAGGGTCCACGAAGAAGCAACCTTGTCTATCCCACCATGGCCATCGCCCACACAGGACTTGCCTCACTAGCGGTAGATCTTCACGAAGTAGGTGATCTCCTTGCCCTTACAAACTCCTTGGTTCAACTCCACAATCTTGTCGGAGGCTCCCAAGTGACACCTAGCCAATCTAGGAGACACCACTCTCCAAGAAGTAACAAATGGTGTGTAGGTAATGAACTCCTTGCTCTTGTGCTTCAAATGATAGTCTCCCCAACACTCAACTCTCTCTCATAGGATTTGGATTTGGTGGAAAGAAGGTTTGAGTGGAAAGCAACTTGGGAAGGCTAGAGATCAAGATTCATATGGTAGGAATGGAATATCTTGGTCTCAACACATGAGTAGGTGGTTCTCTCTCAGAACATATGAGTTGGAATGGTGTGTGTGTTCTGATGGCTCTCTCATCGAATGAGGAGGAGGAGGAGGGGTATATATAGCCTCCACACAAAATCCAACCGTTACACAGTTTTCCAATCTCGGTGGGACCGAATCAATAAACTCGGTCGGACTAAACAAGTAAACCTAGTGACCATTAGTGATTTTCGGTGGGACTGACATGCAACTCGGTAGGACCGATATGGTTAGGGTTTGGGCATAACGTAATCTCGGTGAGACCGATTACACAAACTCGGTGAGACCGAATTTGGTAATTAGCTAACCAGAGAGTTGGTCAGGCAAACTCGGTGGGACCGATTTGCTCTTCCGGTGGGACCGAGTGGAACTCGGTGAGACCGAAAAGTTACAAAGGGAAACACTGAGTTTACATTGCAATCTCGGTGGGACCGATTCGCTCTTTCGGTGAGACCGAAAAGTTACGAAAGGGAAACAGAGAGTTTGCAACCCCATCTCGGTGAGACCGAGATCCTTACCGGTAGAACCGAATTGCTAGGGTTTGGCAGTGGCTAATGACAAGTGAAACTCGGTGGCGCCGGATAGGAAGAATCGGTAGGACCGAGTTTGGCTTAGGGTTTAGGTCATATGTGGATATGGGAAAGTACTTGAGGGTTTTGGAGTATATCACTAAGCACATGAAGCAAGAGGCTCATTAAGCAACACCTCATCCCTCCTTAATAGTATTGGCTTTTCCTAAAGACTCAATGTGATCTTGGATCACTAAAATATAAAATGAAGAGTCTTGAGATTTTGAGCTTGAGCCAATCCTTTTTCCTTAGCATTTGAGGGTTCCACTTTCACATCCATGCCATGCCAATCATTGAGCTTTCCTGAAATAATCATCTTGGAATAGCATTAGCTCAATGAGCTATATGTTGTTATGAATTACCAAAACCACCTAGGGATAGTTGCACTTTCACTCGGCTTGTCGCTAAGGGTTATCGACAAGTTCAAGGGGTTGACTACGATGAGACTTTCTCACCCGTAGCGAAGCTGAAGTCCGTCCGAATCATGTTAGCAATTGCCGCATTCTATGATTATGAAATATGGCAAATGGACGTCAAAACGGCATTCCTTAATGGTTTCCTTAAGGAAGAATTGTATATGATGCAGTCGGAAGGTTTTGTCGATCCTAAGAATGCTGACAAGGTGTGCAAGCTCCAACGCTCGATTTATGGGCTGGTGCAAGCATCTTGGAGTTGGAACATTCGCTTTGATGAGATGATCAAAGCGTTTGGGTTTATGCAGACTTATGGAGAAGCCTGCGTTTACAAGAAAGTGAGTGGGAGCTCTGTAGCATTTCTCATATTATATGTAGATGACATACTTTTGATGGGAAAGGCTATAGAACTTTTGGACAGCATTAAGGTCTACTTGAATAAGAGTTTTTCAATGAAGGACCTTGGAGAAGCTGCTTATATATTAGGCATCAAGATCTATAGAGATAGATCAAGACGCCTCATAGGTCTTTCACAAAGCACATACCTTGATAAGATATTGAAGAAGTTCAATATGGATCAGTCTAAGAAGGGGTTCTTGCCTGTGTTGCAAGGTGTGAAATAGAGCTTAGCTCAATGTCCGACCACGACAGAAGATATAGAAGAGATGAGTGTCATCCCCTATGCATCAGCCATAGGGTCTATTATGTATGCCATGTTGTGTACCAGACCTGATGTAAACCTTGCCGTAAGTTTGGTAGGAAGGTACCAAAGCAATCCCGGCAAGGAACACTGGACAACGGTCAAGAATATCCTGAAGTACCTGAAAAGGACTAAGGACATGTATCACAAGCCCTTGATTTCGTATCCAACGGCTGCAAAATCGATTGACCAGAGATGAAAAAGTCAGTCGACCGACGTGTATCCTCACCTTCCTAGTGCGTTCAGTTTCGACAGCAAAATTCAGTTTCGACAGTTAAGTTCAGAGATGAGCGGCTGATGTATTTTACATCTAGCACTTTGTGGTTATGTATTTTACATCATGTATTGGAGATGCTATTAGAATTCCACTCAGGTTAACATTGTTCATTGTCTCTCTTGTCCTACTTCAGCCTCGTGTCGTATAACTCACCGAAGATACTCCAACGACGAAACCCTCCATCACAGCAGAGCAGTACCTCGGGCTCCATCTCCAGACGCCTAAGATCTTCTTCCCCTCCTCCGACAGCAGAGTCAGCCGGAGTATCCTCACCGGCCAACCCAATGACACTGAGATCAACATCGCTTCGCCAAAGAGGTTGTACACTTGTTGCATCTCTTTTTTACTCTACATGTTATATATATTGTCCACTGAGCACACGGATTTGTTCCTTTAGTGTCTCCTTGAAAGAAAAAACATAGGAATTTTAATTTTCACTTGTCCTCCTTTTCAAATTCCTATTCATGAAGCACAAGACTAAGAGATAGTATCATAATAGCATTATAACCGTACATTTTCTTGTGGTTTGGCTTAATCTCACCATGCTTGTTTGCATCCTGTGATCTTCCAATTGTTGTGAATCAAACACCCAGGTTGGCAGAAATCCCGTGTTTTTAAATTCTCTGTTTTGCACATGCATTCCTATCCTATTCCTGTCTATTTCCTATCCCTGCATTGTTGGAATCCTCCAATTCAAACAAGCCCTTACAGAATTACTTCTCTTACAGATAGTTGTCAAAGAAAACCTTGTGTGGTTTGTCCCGCTCCTACTGCGTCGTCGTCCACCCCAGCTCAGCTGCTCCAATGACAGAAGGGTCCAGCACAGTAGGGATCTGGCCTCCAGACTATCTTTCGCCGCCTCAGATCTTCTTCCCCGCCGCTGGCAGTCATAAAAACGGCATTACCATCATCAACCGAGCAAATGACCTCGAGGACTACACGGGTCCGCAAGAGAGGTCGCACTCTTTCATGTCTGCTTACGTTATGCATCGCTTAATATTACATGCTACTTTATCGTCCTATTCACCGATTAGACCCTGAGTCAGCTCCAAACTAATGGTCAAACTTGAGTTTTTAAATGGTAGTGGGGTACATATCGGGGCCGCTATCAATAGTATCTATCTACTATCTGGTTAATCTCCGGTGTCTACTATGAGTTTCATGTTGGGTGGGAAACAAACAGTAAAGAAGCCATTATATGTATTTTTTAACTGAAGCCATTATCTGCATGCTATTATTGGTTTTCGGTCTATCCACAGGTTGCTACGATCACTCTGGATTTCTGCATGCACTACTTACATAATCTCACTATGTTTTATTCCTATGCATGATAGTTATTGTAAACAATGGAACTGAACATGTAGAGCAAAAGAGACGAGCCTTGCGTGGCAATAAAATTTCATGCAGACGTCGCTCCATGGTAGGCGCAAGGGCATCCCCCCTCCATGCATTTTGGATTGTAATCGAGAGGAAGATATCTGTTCCGAGGGGGATTCAGAAGGAGAAGACAACTCCTATTTACCCCCTGAGGTCTTCGCTCTAACTTGGGATGCTGATGTTGGTTATATCATGCATATGGTGTCTTGCATTACTTACTTTATACATCAAATATGCCATCTGCTTAGTTTAGACATCCTTTGTGCGAATGCCATCTGTTTAGTTTATTCATCGTTTATGTGAATTATGCAACGCCATCTTTTTAGACAGGCATCATATATGTGAATTTTGCAATGCCATCCTGCTTAGCCAGTCATCTTATATGTAAATTATATCAGGCCATCCTTTTTTGTTACATATTACATTTGTAAACAATGTTTGTACATTCAACTGCTCTTCGTGTGCATCAGCCATTTGACATGGTGATGGCAAATTCTGGAGTGAAAACAAGGTCTTCAGAGCAGATTATGCTATCTGACGAAGCGCATATCTCGCTGGTTACGGATAGCTCCTCAGAGGAGGATTCAGAGACAGATGACCAGTCCTATCCTCCCCCCCCCGAGGTGTATGCTCTAACTTGGCAGGGTTATGTTGCTCATATCGTGCATATGGTGTCTCGCATTGCTATGTCATTTGATTAGTTTAGACATGCTTTGTGTGAATGCCACCTGTTCAGTGTCTAATTACCATATATGTGAATTATGCATTGCCATCTTGTTGCAAGACATTATATATGTGAATTATACAATGCTATCTTGTTGCAAAGGCATTATATATGTGAATTATGAAATGTCGTGCTGTTTAGCCAATCATCATGTATGTGAATTATATAATGCTATCATTTTTTTGTATTACGTGTTCCATTTGTCGACAACATTTGTATATTCAACTACTCTTCCTGTGCATCAGGCATTTGAAGCGGTGATGGAAGTATCTGGAGTGAAAACAAGGTATTCAGAGCGGACAATGCTACCTGCTGAAGCAGACATCTTGCTGGTTACAGAGAGCTCCTCAGAGGAGGATTCAGAGACTAATGACCAGTCCTATTTCCCCCCTGAGGTCTATGCTCAAACTTGGTATGGTTATATTACCCATGTCCTGCATGTTGTCTTGCATTGCTTAGTTTTTACATCATATATGGATTGCCATATGCTTACTTGCTTACTATATAAATCATATATTTGAATTATATCATGCCATCATGTTTACATAGTACATACACATCATCTATCTGAATTATGGCATGGCAACCCATTTAATAAAGACATCATATAGTTATATGATCTCATCCTGTTTAGTGTTTACAGTCATCATATTTTGAATTATGGCATTCTATCCGTGAATGTATGTGAATTATGGCATGCCAACCTATTTAATAAACACATTATATAGTTATGTCATGTTATCCTGCTTACATAGTCTCATATTTTGAACTATGTCTTTCCATCTTTTTTAGTTAGCCATCATAATGTGAAATTGTGTCATGCTATCCTGTTTAGTTAGCCATCATATATGTGAAATTGTGTCATGCTATCATGTTTGGTTAGACAACATAAATATGAATTATTTCATGCCCTCTTTTATTCCCCACTATCCATTGCACCTGTCTATCATACAATGTCTATACTTTCAATTACTTTTCTTGTTTATCAGCCATTTGAATTGGAGAGCGTGATGGTAGTATCTAAGGGAGTAACAACACGGTCTTCAGCAAAGATAGTGCTACTAGTTGATGCAGATAGAACCACGGTTGTACTTGCCCAAGGACCAGATCCACCACACATAACCCAGACTCTCGCAGATTGTACCCCTACCCACTTGGACAGAGAACCAGCTACACCCCTTCTAACCCCAACCCCGGCAGATAGTAACCCAGTTCCAGTTGACACATCACCGTATCCACCACAGAGCACCCAAACACGAGCAGTTAGTAAGGGAACTGCAGTGCCCAAAGCACGAGGACCACCACTCTGAATCCCAACTCAACGCTTAAAGGAGAAGAAGATTTGTTCTCAGGTCAGGTTCTGTAACTATGGTTCATACTCCTTTGCTCTTGCATTACTGTATTTATGCATACCAACTATTTTCAAATTTGAAGGACATAATTGAAACTCCAATGGCGCAACAGGTATGTTTTAAACCTGTTTCTTTAACTGGTTTGCTGGTGTAACCTGCTCTATGTTGATTTCAGTTTCAATTGAATAAACCGTTATGTTCTCATGTCTTGCACATTACAAGTGTTGTTATTGCTCTATAGTTACCCACACTTATATTTTGTCTATTCTGCTTTGTCTTGAACACATATTATTTGAACTGTGTCTCTATCTTGATTTGGCAACAAAAACTAGAATGATATAGACCATAAAGTGACCATGGTACATAGATATATGTTTGTTTCACGTTGTTATCTTGTCCACTTTACTACTGAACTCATTTACCAAAATGAGTTTCATATACAACATGGTAAACATGTGATGTGTCTGCTTGTTTCTCTTTTAGAATGCGGACAAAATATTGGAGAATAGTACCGCGTTATCCACTGGTAAAGGAAGTAATGCAGATAAGGTTCAAGATAGTGAGACATCCCTGTTGGTCTCCAAGAAAGCTGATAAAAACTATCTTGACGACAGTGAGGGAACCCAAAAGTCCTGTCTTGATGTAGTGTTTGAGTTACTAGCCACTACTACTGGCACAAGCTCTTCGAACTCGTTGCCCGAATCAGTTCGTCTTCTTGAGTCTCAACTTCAAGTTGAAAGACATTGATCAGATGTGCTGCGACAGGAAGATGAAGGACTGAGGAAGTCCCTGCAGAATTCTGATGCGTATTTTCTGGTGCAATAGCAAGCGCTGGAGGATTTAAGCGCCAAACAAGAGAAAGTTAATAAGCTTGCTAAGCATCTTGCCAGCATTATGGGTACCCAGAATATTGTTTCTTGAGATCTTCTAAAGTGGTTTCAGTTCTGGATTTGTTTTGCTGCGGCATTTATTTGCGCTGGTCGCCAACTTTCACAACCAGTGTATATGATATACTACTTTGTTCCCTATATTTGCCTTGGTGGCGAACTTTGATGCCCAGTGGATGTAATCTGTGTAATAGCCATGATAGCCTAGCGTTAGTTACTTGCTTATTTATTTCCTTATTGTCTTGTTTATTTGTTTGCTTGTAGTCATTGCAGTTCTTTTTTCGCGGTTAGCTAGTGGCTGCAATAACCTATTTTTTAAAACTAGGCCACAATAACCATGGGCTAATATTTACTGTAGTGACACTGGGCCTCCTACTGGCCGTAGAAACAGTGGGCCTTCTACGGGCCGTAGAAACAATGGGCCTTCTGCAGGCCGTATCATCAATGGGCCTTATACGGGCCGTATGATCGATTGGCCAAACATGGGCCAAACAGACCGCATTATGGCCATAAACGGGCTAGAGTTGGAATCGTTCATTCATGGGCCGACCATAACGGGCCATCGTTAATAGGCATTATTTGATGACGCTGTGAAAACGACCCAACGTATTAACAGACCACAAACGGGCCAACTGTACCCACGGGCTGAATTTGGCCCACAAGCAGAAAATGACAGTAACTGGCCGTAAGTAAACCAATGCTGGAAATGAGCCCAAGAATAAATGGGCTCTGAGAAGGCCAAAAGATAACATGGGCTGGAAACGGCCCAAAGGAATAACGGGCCGTTAATGGGTATAAAGTGATACACTGTTCATTATGGGCCAGTTTCACCATGGGCCGTTAATGGGTGTAAAGTGATACACTGTTCATTACGGGCCAGTTTCACCATGGGCCGTTAATAGGCCAAGAGTTACATAGGGCCTCATATGGGCCGAAAGACGTCATGGGCCATACATGCGCCAGAAGTGAAAATGGGCTGGAATCATATTGGATGGCCCAGATGACGCTACTGGGCCTAATTTGGATAGGGCGTAATGGGCCTTGGGTTAGCGGGCTGTAAATGGGCTATATGCGAATAGGCAGTTAACAGGCTTTCCATGGGCCGGCCCGCCACCTTTTGACCATGTCAAATGGGCCGGCCTTTTCACAGGAATGGGCCTCTGTTGGGTCGTGCCACGTGTCGACGTATCATAGGCGCCTTCCGTCCAATGAGTGGATGACATCTGTCCCAACGATGAGCCAACACATGTTTCCTCCAGCCAATGATTATTTTACACGTGGAAAATCCCCATTGGTCGGGGCTGTTAACGGGTTATCGGATCCAAAAACCGACCCGTTAGCTTAACAGCGTTCCGTTACAGTGGATGCCACGTGCTGGTCACCCTTGACGAAAGCACTTCTGTGACGCGTGATTTATTGTCATGGAAGTGGACACTTCCGTGATGATAATTTTGGTGATGTCATGGAACACTTCTACGACAGCACAGGTATGACTATCTTGATTCTGTCATAAAATCGTCGTCGATGTACATGCATGACAAAAAACGCGACCTACTGTGACAAACACGTATCATCACGGAAATGTATTTTTTTGTAGTGTGTCATGCAAAGCTTCATTTATTAGGTTATAGACTCATATTGCATTGGGACATGTGATGTTACAGTAACTAGCTAAGTTATCAAAACTATCTCTCTCCTCATTAACTTATTGCCACATAAGCAAGTTTGCTGAGTTGGAGTCGATGTTACTGCTAAAGTTACTCCTACTGTGGCTTGTGATCTGATACTAGCTATTCGTCTATGATATACTAGCTACCTCACTGAGAGCATGGTTAATAATACAACCAAGGGTCGGCTATAAGAAGTTGCCATGTCATATACAACCAACCTCTTAGCGGGCATGTACAATAGTAAGTTTATATACGTACTAGTTTATAAATAGTTGGCCCACCTTACATCCTCACAAAGTGTCTTGGGTCTCGTGTTGGACCTGGCTCTACTAACCAAGAGCATGCTTCTCTTCTCTTTCCTCCAACTAATAAGCATATATATGTTATTCTATTCCTTATAGCCTACTTAGACTACCCACAGTGGGAGTAACATAGGTAGTAACATCACACATATCTAAATAAAATAGATGATGTGGCAAGCAATAAATGAAGAAAGAGAGGAAAGTGGTAACATAGCTAGTTAGACTGGCCACAATGGGTAGTAACATAGACTAGTAGCATGCACATGTTACTAGTCTATGTTACTACCTCTATAGTGGGGAGTAACATATGTGTGGTAACATGCAACACTTCATTTATTAGGCTATAGATTCATTTTGCCTTGATATGTGTGTGATGTTACTCATACTACTAGTAACTAGCTATGTTACCACTTTCCTCCATTTCTTCATTTATTGCTTGCCACATCATCTATTTAACCTACATATGTTTGATGTTACTACCTATATATGTTAGGGCATCTCCAATGGTTGTAAGATAGTTGTTGGTAGACTTTGCCACATAGGATTTTTGATGATGTGTCATACAATAAATGAGGGAAGATAGCAAGGTTGTATGTACATGAACCAACACCCCTTGCACAAGCTCCCATGTAGAATGAGAGAGCATCTTATTTATTATCTCACGTCCTATTGGGCAAACTAGATACAATCCATTGGAGTTGTTGTATGTTAAGGTGTTGGTTGATGACATGGCATATTTTACCAACAAGCTGACATACAAACTGTTGGAGATGCCCTTACTCCCACTGTGGGTAGTCTAACATATATAGGTAGTAACATCACACATATCTATGTTAAATAGATGATGTGGCATGCAATAAATGAAGAAAGAGATGAAAGTGGTAACATAGCTAGTTACTACTAGTATGAGTAACATCACACATACATATCAAGGCAAGATGTGTCTATAGCCTAATAAATGGAGTCTTGCATGTTACCACACACATATGTTACTCCCCACTATAGAGGTAGTAACATATACTAGTAACATGGGCATGTTACTAGTCTATGTTACTACCCATTGTGGCTAGTCTTACTAGTAGTATGAGTAACATCACACATCTCAAGGCAAGATGACTCTATAGCCAAATAAATGAAGTGTTGCATGTTACTACACATATGTTACTCCACACTATAGAGGTAGTAACATAGACTAGTAACATTCTATGTTATTGTGGCTAGTCTTAATTATGTCACTCTATTGTGTACTTGCTCTAATGCATAGTATCATAGAGTAGCTAGTATCATATGTAGTACTTTATTTATATTGTCATCCATGACACATAGTAGCATAGAATTTATTATGATACGGTTTCATGATATGATACTTAACCCTCTCTTCCTTCATTTAATTAATTCTATGACAGCTCATCAAAATTGTCTAGTTGGCATGCATGATACTAGCTATGATACCCCCTTACTATGAGCCTAGCAAAGGTGTACATATCATTTGTGCGTCGCTTTGTGAGTTTTCATCCATTTGCTCGAGAAGCGGGGAGAAGTTTCAAACATTTCGGCCACGAGGTGCGGCCACTGGTGTGGGCCTAGTTGGTATTTTAATTACAAGAAATTCAGATGGAGTTCGTACATCATCAAAATCGATGTGTGCCTGTGGCGTGCTCTCACGACCCCGTGGAATTTTTTTTGGTAAAGTTTGGCACAAGTTTTGATGATTGCTCCTTCCAAACCGGAGCATCTCACATGAAGGATCATAATTTTCCAAAAGGAGACGTGTCAATTCAAACTCCTATGGCTGGTGACTTCATCGTTTGGCCTCATAAAAATTTCCCCACGGTACGCAATCACCAATATACCACGTGTTTGATTTTCTGGCGCATTTGAGGTATTATTAGCTATATTTAAGTCATTTTTTGAGATTAACGTGCATTTTGTGCATAAAAATAAAATTACAACCGGAACTGCATGTGCCGTCGAAAGGGATGAGGATCGCCGTTCGATCTGGGAGCATCCAGTAGTGCAAACGTATGATCCGTGGGGTTTGGGTTCTGGCCAATCAGAAAGCACGACTCAGATCATGAGCGGGGTGGCGGGGTTTGGTCGGCACACGGCTTTCATCAATGAACCGTGTTCTATTCGCAAACCAGATTGCATATATTTGTTCACACATACTATAGTGAGATCAATTGAGTGTGCTACCTCTATGATATAATAATAATAATAACAACAACAACAAAAACAGTTCATATTCATTGCTTGAGCTGATAGCATATCAAGGTTAACATACTAACGGTTCGTCCATCAACAGAAAACCGGGCATAACTCACAAATTCAGTACATGCGACAGTTAATTGAACGAATTAAGTTGCAGGGTGGGCATAAAGACTAGTCTTACAGCTTAATTCCCATGTACATGGGGGGACTGGGATCATTAAGTTGACCCCGAATGAACTTGGGTTTTGATGATTTTACGCTGCTCTGTTACATGGGTGCATGGTCCCTTTGATGGAAACTCATCAAATTCATCGTACTCGTCCTGATCAGAAACATCATTGACACCCAGTACCCTTCTCTTCCCATGCATCACTAAATGGCCGTTATTATGCGGGGGTCTTCCACAAAGAAAATCTGGGTAGCATCGCTGGGAAGAATGAACGGGTCCACGTGATATGCCATCGTTGTCCTGTTAACACAGGTCTTCCTGTACTCATCAATCCTTACTTGACCAAGAGGGATCCATGCACACCTGAATAATGCCACTTTAACTTTCACATAGTCAAGCTCCCAAATCTCTTTGATGGTTCCATAGTATACCCTTGTATCAGCTTCATTTACATTCATGCATTCTATTTGAACAGAGTTGTTCTGATACGAGGTCTTCTTATAATGTTCCTCAGTGTAGAACGCGTATCCATTTATGTCATATGCTTTTTTACGTCGGCACCTTAGGTGATGGCTTTTGTGCCAACCACGTAGTGATGTCATCGATGGATCCTTGTGCCAAATGGTTCTTCAGCCATTCGGCGTAGTTCTTAGTGTGCTCCTTCATCTCCACATCTGATGAAGGCACCATTGGTAAGAATCTTTGGCATATCTCCACCAAGTGTTCTTCGGCATAAGCGATGAGAACTAGGTTGTTAAGCAGTACCGTCAAATGGGCTTTCTCTGCCAATTCTCCGAGTGCAGCCATTTGCATGCCAGCAAGGATCGGCTTACCCTTCAGCCTTCCCTCGTGGCAAGAGAGGGGCAAACCTATAGGTCTTTGTTTCATGTATTTGGTGCAAAACTCAACCACCTCCGTGGTATAACCTTGTAGGATGCTTGCCTCTGGATGGTTTCGGTTCCGACAAAAGCGCTTTAGTATTCCCATGAACTGCTCGAAGGGATACATGTTGCGAAGAAATATAGGACCACAATACTTTATCTCGTCGACAAGGTGCATAGTGAGATGGACCATGACATCAAAGAATGACGGTGGGAAAAACATCTCTAGGTTGGACCATGACAATATCATCTTGCATCTGATCCAACTCTTCAGGATCTACAACTTTCTACCATAGTTGGTTGAAGAAATCACAGAGGTCAATGAGTGTGTTTCTTATATCTTTGTCCATCAGATTCTTGATGGCCACCGGGAGGATTTGTGTCAACATTACGTGGCAATCATGTGACTTCATGTGTCCCAACTTCATTTTACCTGAGCTCACATCCACGAGACTTCTGATGTTTGCGCAGTAGGAAGAGGGTGTCTTAACTGAAAACAAATAGGTGACAAACTGTGTTACTTCTTTTGTACTGAAATTAAAACTCTGGCGAGATTTGATGAATTTGTCATCATCATCTGCTTCACTCTTGCATTGTGATTGATCAGCAAGCATATTGAGCTGTGAACCGTCACCATACTTTCTTTTACCTTTAATCTTGAGCAGAGTACCAAGGATGCTTTCACATACGTTCTTCTCTACGTGCATGACATCGATGCAGTGGCGTACACGTAGAATCTCCCAGTAAGGTAATTTCCAGAACATTGATTTCTTCTTAAACACTTCATCCTTGGGTGTTAGTTTCACCATCAAAGGGTGGTTCTTGCCAAGCACAACATTAATTTTTTTAGCCATGTTGTGGACCACCTCCCCTTCATAGGGTCTTCGGCACGCACCTGCCTCTGCTGTACCATCAAATTCATCTTTCATCTTTCAGTATGGCTGATTTTTCCGTAAGAACCTATGATGATGCAAATACACTATTTTGCGTGAGTTGGGAAGTATTCTGCTAGCTATCCTATCCATGCATGTGACACACCATACATCTCCCCTTGTTTTCTGCCCTGATGTGTTGCCTAATGCGGCATATCTTGAATGGTGTGCACCAACATCGCATGTAGATCAAAAATCTCCTTTCTGTAAGCATCATAACATTTTATAGCAGACGCATCTATCCACACTGTCAGTTGTTCTTCTACCAGTAGCTAAAAGTAAATGTCGATGTCATTTTCAGGTTGCTTCGGGCCTTGGATAATCATTGACATCATAATGTATTTTTTCTTCATACACAACCATGGAGCTAGGTTACATATGCACAGAAACACCAGCCATGTGCTGTGATTGGTGCTCATATCGCCAAAAGGATTCATCATGTTAGTACACTCCTCGAGCCTTATACTTCTAGGATCCTTGGAATTTTTTCAAACTTCTTGTCGATTAATTCCCACTGAGCCCCATGTTTTGGGTGCCTCATAAAACTATCCGCAATTCACTCACCATGATGCCACCGCAACCTCTTTGCCTCTCTAGGGTTGCAAACAAACACCTCAACCTTGGAATTAAAGGCAAGTACCAAACAACCTTGAATGGGATTCCTGTCTTGATCTCGTCATCTAATTTGTATATGTCCTTTGCTCTCCTGCGCTTGTATCGTGCATGCTTGCATGTGGGACATGCAAGAAAACCTTTGTACTCACCATGGTACAATATACAATCATTCACACAAGCGTGTACCTTTTGTACTTCAAGTTCCAATGGACAAACACTTTTGTTCGCTTCATTCGTGCTTCTGGGGAACACGTTATCTTCTGGGGAGCACGTTATCTTCTGGAAGACCTAACATCTCTGTGAAGCCCTTGTTTGATAGACCGTCTGATGCTTTAAATGTAAGAAGTGCCAGGGTGGCACTCAACCTGGATTATTTCTTTTTGCAACCTGGATACAATTCTTTCTTGGAGTCCGTATTAATGGTTGGCAGATCCTTGTACCCAATCATATCCTTTTCTGAGCCCTCGAAATCTACAATCATAACAGCAAAATCTGGCATATCAAGATCATCGTCTTCTGCGTCGACGTCTTGGTTTTCCTGTGGGTGTTTCGGCTTTTCGGTGTTCCATTGGTAGCTTGACGCCTCTGCCCCGATGTTAGATTCAACATCCATGTGACACTGGTCGGGGTTGGCATCTTGCTGCCCTGGGTATCTTCATCCATGACCTCCTCTTCACCATGTCTGGTCCAACGTGTATATCCATCCATGAATCCCCTGGAGACTAAGTGCATCTGGACATCTGCAACTTCATGTGACTTTGTATTCGCACAATCAGTACATGGACACAGGATGTAATCCGCATCACCAATTCAACTCTTTGTACTTTCAGCCAAATTCATGAACTCTGTCATGCCACTGATAAAATCAGCGGTTTCCGATTCTTCATCCATCGAGATCGTTCCATCTGCAGCACACGAATGGTAATTCAAAACAAAACAACAACATTAATACATGGATTAACTGCTACCCAAAGATGCGTGCATAAATCACAAGGTTTTATTGTAATAATTACCGAGGGTGCTCCATGTTGTTATCCAGACATGCAATGACAAAAATTAATGGCCAGTCAATTTACACGCCGAGTACTAGTTACAACACTACACTTAGGAATTGAATGCCTTAATTTATCCCCTCACGAAAAGAATACCTTAATTAATTAGCTGGGTGGCGACCTCCACCTAGCAGACAAACAAGCACGATGCGGCGGCATGCCGAGACAGTAGGGTCAAGGAGCAAAGCTTAGTAAGGCCGCCGCCTGAAGTTCGACCTCCACTATCCTGCCATCAACCACGATGGATGTGCTCGAATCACGCCGATGCTGACCTCGATGGTTGAGCTCCTCCTATCTCCCGCCACAGACCGAGGATTGACCTCCTATGACGCTGCAACTGCCCACCGACCGAGGATTGACCTCCTATGACGCCGCCACCACCCACCGACCAAGGATTGACCTCTTCTCCAGTAGCCACTACCTAGGCCGCCGCCGCCATCTCTATATGCAGAGCGGCTATTTTTTTGCGGATATCGGCAGAGCGGCTGTTTACACGGTATCTCACCATAACTCAATTATATGGACAGGGTAGTACATCACATACGGTTATGTAATGACAGCCGTGTCTAACCTACGTTGTCCTGTCACACGGTTTGGTGCGGAAATGTGTGTGACATTGTAATACCTAACACAAACGACATGTACAAACAGTGTGCCGTATACAACATATATATAGTGCCATTAGTGGTTCCCAATCGTTAGCTTATCTCCACAGCTGACATTGGGGGTATGCGGATGAGTGCTACTGATGGATTCGGTGCGGCTGCTCCTGCTCGTATCGCCGCCACGATGGTGGTTGCTGCCGAGCACTTGCCTAAGATCATCAAAAGGCAGGTGTACTATATATCCGAATCGTCTTGTCAGGTTCCAATCTATCCAGATCTTTTTTAGCATGTCCAAAGTATATCTCCTTGTTGAATCCGTCCTGAATCCCCCCCCCAGGAAAGCGATCTGCCGCCGGATCCGGAGCTTGACTCCAGACTCCCACAACATGAGTTCGACTCCGAGTTTTGCGCCACCGAGAAGTAGCAAAAGTTGAGTTGTGTGCACGGGCACACTCCCGCTCGACGTGTATGCATGGTGAGATTCAACATTGGCAGAAGGTTTCTCAGTTGCTCCTTAGTGGTTAGTGCTAATTAAGTTCATCATTTTACTTCAGTTAATGCCACCGCTCCTCTAGAATACTATTTAACATTGGCAGGGATATGAGGCTTGTGCCTTTGTTAACTGGCTGGATGAAGAATGACATGGCAGGGCTCAGAGTGTTATCACCAAGCTCGCAGAAGATAACGTAAAGCTGGAGAAGAAACTGGCTGATCTGGAATGTACAATCAGTACAATGAAGCAAGAAAGAATCAATCACAGGCAACAGATGAAAGCAAGAGACAAGAAGGAACTAGCATGTGTAGTTGTGGTTGTCGCATTAGCCATGTTCTATGCGCTGTTTGCAATGATGATTAGGGTTTTGTTTGACAGTATTGCTAAAGCACATCTAGATGTGCTCTAAGTAATGCACATCTAGGTCCTATGCCATTGATGTTACGTGAAGATTCGCGCAGATATTTTTATTTGTCTTTTTTCTTTTCCTTTCTAGTTTGATTATTGTTGGCTTTCTCAATAAGAAGAGCTCAATGTATTGCTTGCTAACTGTCCTACTCCGTTCGTACCGGTGCCGGTGCATAATCCCAAAACTCGTTCCTTGTTTTTGTCCTGAAAAGGAAACTAGCCAAATAGCCAATAGGAGTCCTGCGCAACCCCAGGAATTTGGAGCGACTAGGTATAATTGTGGTTGATTATATCAGCAGTTAGATAATATGT
>NC_041392.1:150719551-150810014 GCF_002162155.2 Triticum dicoccoides | reverse complement strand
TTCTCTGCATACCCCCCGCGCTTAAGTGTCAACCATATTCATCATCCCCGGTAGGCCGTGCTACACACTGGCACACACTCTACAGCCATGTCGAGCGACAACAAGGATGACAGTTCGGCCAGCAGTCAGGCGCCCGATGATAGGTCAACATCAAAATCATCCCGCTCGTCTTCCATGAGTCCGGCGTCGAGCCCAGACCTCGATTATATCCGGTTCATGGAAGGGATGCCGCCTCCGGTGTCGTCAGACGACAACCAAACGGACAAGGAGCCGTCAGAGGATGAAGAAGAGGACGACGATGATGATGATGAGGAATGGTCGAATGAGGAGGAGGAGGATGACGACAACAACGATGATGATGATGGTGGTGGCAATGAAAAGCTAACGGTCAGTGGCAAGAAGCATCCTCGCCAAGACAATGTCGCGGGGCCATCCAACAACAACAACAAGAAGAAGGACTAAATTAAGCAGACTATATATATCTCTGTTTATCCTGTCAATATCATCGCAGACGGTTAGTAATATGTAATCGACAGAGATCTTCTACATTATCGCCCACAGGTTGGTTTGTTGAACTGTGTGCCCTAACGAGCACATAATTCAAAAAAGACCGTATGGGTTGTCTATAATGATCGCACACAATTCTGATTACCGACCTGTTTGCCGGGTATCACACACATATTGTTACGCCGAATCATTTGTGTTCACCTCAATCATCGCAAACGGTTCATCGGAGTGAACTGTATTCCGTATATCGCGCACACCTTGACCTGGCTGCCCATTTCTATTGTTCTGTCTCATCGCAAACAGTTTGTACAGATCAACCGTATGCCCATCATCGCACACACAACTAAAATCTAAACCATGTTTGATGTATGATCCATCGCAAATGTTTTGCACCTTATTTGACGGTTTTTTACATCACTGTTTGCGATTAATGCATCGCACATAGTTTCGTCAAAGGGTCTCTGATTGTAGTGTCGCGTTAGCAGCATTCTGCTGTAGTGGATAATTGATATCGTGCCCTTAGTTGTGTCCCACTCGGCTGGTTTGCCCCCTAATTTTGAAGAACTCGTGGTCCTGCCCAAGTGTGTTTAGTCCCCTTGTGTTTTTGCCCTTCCATCCCAATTCCGTCTAGTCAAAGACGTTTAACTGTTAGGGAGGCATTTATCTGGACCATTTTGCCCCTTGTTACAACTTCAATTAAAAATCAAAGAAAAAACAAGTTAAGCTCACATGTGGAACCCAATTAAATACAAAAGAATAAACCCTTCCCTCTCTTTTCCCTATGGGACCCATGCCCCCATCCCTTCCTATCTTCTTCCTCCCCCAGCTCCTCCCCGGCCTCCATCCCAGCCATCGCGCCATGAGCCCCGCCACCGGTTTCTAGTCCCTTCCTGACCTCCATCCTGGTCGAATCTGGTCCAGACGAAGCCTCCCACGACGGGATCCGCCGTCTACTACCTCTTGAGCATTGCGTTGGTTTTCCCTTGAAGAGGAAGGGTGATGCAGCAAAGTAGCTTAAGTATTTGCCTCAGTTTTTGAGTACCAAGGTATCAATCCAGTAGGAGGCCACACGCGAGTCCCTCGCACCTACACAAACAAATAAAATCCTCGCAAGCAACACAATAAAGGGGTTGTCAATCCCTTCACGGTCTCTTACGAAAGTGAGATCTAATAGATATGATAAGATAATATTTTTGGTATTTTTATGATAAAGATGCAAAGTAAACAAAGTGAAATAGAAACAGTGCAAGAAATAGCTTGTTGATGTAAGATTAATATGATGGAAAATAGACCCGGGGGCCATAGGTTTCACTAGTGGCTTCTCTCCATAGCATAAGTATTACGGTGGGTAAACAAATTACTGTTGAGCAATTGACAGAATAGAGCATAGTTATGAGAATATCTAGGTATGATCATGTATATAGGCATCACGTCCGAGACAAGTAGACCGACTCCTGCCTGCATCTACTACTATTACTCCACACATCGACCGCTATCCAGCATGCATCTAGAGTATTAAGTTCAAAAGAACAGAGTAACGCTTTAAGTAAGATGACGTGATGTAGAGGGATAAACTCATGCAATATGATATAAACCCCATCTTGTTATACTCGATGGCAACAATACAACACATGCCTTGCTTCCCCCACTATCACTGGGAAAGGACATCGCAAGATTGAACCCAAAGCTAAGCACTTCTCCCATTGCAAGAAATATCAATCTAGTAGGCCAAACCAAACTGATAATTCGAAGAGACTTGCAAAGATAACAAATCATACATAAAAGAATTCAGAGAAGATTCAAATATTGTTCATAGATAAACTTGATCATAAACCCACAATTCATCAGTCTCAACAAACACACCGCAAAAGAAGGTTACATTGAATAGATCTCCATGAGAGAGGGGGATAACATTATATTGAGATCCAAAAACTAAGAAGAAGCCATCTAGCTAATAAATATGGACCCGAAGGTCTGAAGTAAACTACTCACACATCATCAGAGAGGCTATGGTATTGATGTAGAAGCCCTCTGTGATCGATGCCCCCTACGGCGGAGCTCCGGAAAAGGCCCCAAGATGGGATCTCACGGGTATAGAAGGTTGCGGCAGTGGAATTAGGTTTTTGGCTCCGTATCTGGTAGTTTGGGGCTACGTAGGTATATATAGGAGGAAGAAGTACGTTAGTGGAGCAATGTGGGCCCCACAAGGGTGGAGGGCCCGCCTAGGGGGTAGGCACGCCCCCTACCTCGTGCCTTCTTGGTTGCTTTCTTGACGTAGGGTACAAGTCCTCTCGATCACGTTCGTTCCAAAAATCACATTCCCGAAGGTTTCATTCCGTTTTCACTCCGTTTGATATTCTTTTTCTGCGAAACTCTAAAATAGGCAAAAAAACAGCAATTCTGGGTTGGGCCTCCGGTTAATAGGTTAGTCCCAAAAATAATATAAAAGTGTATAATAAAGCCCAATAATGTCCAAAACAGAATATAATATAGCATAGAACAATCAAAAATTATATATACATTGGAGACGTATCAAGCATCCCGAAGCTTAATTCCTGCTCGTCGTCGAGTAGGTAAATGATAAAAACAGAATTTTTGGTGTGGAATGCTACTTGGCATAATTTCAATGTAATTCTCTTAATTGTGGTGTGAATATTCAGATCCAAAAGATTCAAGACAAAAGTTTAATATTGACATAGAAATAATAATACTTCAAGCATACTAACTAAGCAATTATGTCCTCTCAAAATAACATGGCCAAAGTAAGTTATCCCTACAAAATCATAAAGTCTGGCTATGCTCTATCTTCACCACTCAAAGTATTTAAATCATGCACAAGCCCGATGACAAGCCAAGCGATTGTTTCATACTTTTGGTGTTCTCAAACTTTTTCAATCTTCACGCAATACATGAGCATGAGCCATCGACATAGCACTATATGTGGAATAGAATGGTGGTTGTGGAGAAGACAAAAAGGGAGAATATAGTATCACTTCAACTAGGCGTATCAACAGGCTATGGAGATGCCCATTAATAGATATCAATGTGAGTGAGTAGGGATTGCCATGCAATGGATGCACTAGAGCTATTAGTATATGAAAGCTCAACAAAAGGAACTAAGTGGGTGTGCATCCAACTCACTTGCTCACGAAGACCTAGGGCATTTTGAGGAAGCCCATCATTGGAATATACAAGCCAAGTTCTATAATGAAAAATTCCCACTAGTATATGAAAGTGATATCATAGTAGACTCTCTATCATGAAGATCATGGTGCTACTTTGAAGCACAAGTGTGGTAAAAGGATAGTAGCTTTGTCCCTTCTCTCTTTTTCTCTCATTTTTTTATTTGGGCATTTTCTCTTTTTTATGGCCTCTTTTTTTTAGTCCGGAGTCTCATCCCGACTTGTGGGGGAATCATAGTCTCCATCATCCTTTCCTCACTTGGGACAATGCTCTAAAAATGATTACAACTCAACAATTACAACTCAATACTTAGAACAAAATATGACTCTATGTGAATGCCTCCGGCGGTGTACTGGGATGTGCAATGATACATTAGTGACATGTATGAAAGAATTATGAATGGTGGCTTTGCCACAAATACAATGTCAACTACATGATCATGCAAAGCAATATGACAATGATGGAGCGTGTCATAGTAACGGAAAGGCGGCAAGTTGCATGGCAATATATCTCGGAATGTCTATGGAAATGCCATAATAGGTAGGTATGGTGGCTGTTTTTTGGAAGGTATTTGGTGGGTTTATGGTACCGGCGAAAGTTGCGCGATAATAGAGAGACTAGCAATGGTGGAAGGGTGAGAGTACGTATAATCCATTGACTCAACATTAGTCATAAAGAACTCACATACTTATTGCAAAAATCTATTAGTTATCAAAGCAAAGTATTACGCGCATGCTCCTAGGGGGATAGATTGGTAGGAAAAGACCATCGCTCGTCCCCGACAGCCACTCATAAGGAAGACAGTCAATAAATAAATCATGCTCCGACTTCATCACATAACGGTTCACCATACGTGCATGCTACGGGAATCACAAACTTCAACACAAGTATTTCTCAAATTAAGAACTACTCAACTAGCATGACTCTAATATCACCATCTCCATATCTCAAAACAATTATCAAGTATCAAACTTCTCATAGTATTCAACACACTCATAAGAAAGTTTTTTACTAGTCTCGAATACTTAGCATATTAGGATTAATTTCCCAATTTAAGAAAATTACCATGCTATTTAAGACTCTCAAAATAGTATAAGTGGAGCATGATATAATAATAGTTTCTAGAAAACAAATCCACCACCATGCTCTAAAAGATATAAGTGAAGCACTAGAGCAAAAACTATATAGCTCAAAAGATATAAGTGAAGCACATAGAGTATTCTAATAATTTTCAAATCATGTGTGTTTCTCTCAAAAGGTGTGTACAGCAAAGATGATTGTGGTAAACTAACAAATAAAGACTCAAATAATACAAGACGCTCCAAGCAAAACACATATCATGTGGTGAATAAAAATAAAGCTCCAAGTAAAGTTACCGATGGAAGTAGACGAAAGAGTGGATGCCTTCCGGGTCATCCCCAAGCTTAGGCTTTTGGGCGTCCTTGAATTTTACCTTGGGGTGCCATGGGCATCCCCAAGCTTAGTCTCTTGCCACTCCTTGTTCCATAATCCATCAAAACTTAACCCAAAACTTGAAAACTTCACAACACAAAAACTCAAAATAGAAAATCTCGTGAGCTCCGTTAGCGAAAGGAAACAAAACACCACTTCAAGGTACGGTAATGAACTCATTATTTATTTATATTGGTGTTAAACCTACTGTATTCCAACTTCTCTATGGTTTATAAACTATTTTACTAGCCATAGATTCATCAAAATAAGCAAACAACACACGAAAAACAGAATCTGTCAAAAACAGAACAGTCTGTAGTAATCTGTAGCTAACGAAAGTTCAGGAACCCCAAAAATTCTAAAAATGAATTGTTGGTAGTGAGGAATTTATCTATTAATCATATTGAAAAAGAATTAACTAAATATAACTTTCCAAATAAAAATTGCAGCAATTCTCGTGAGCGCTAAAGTTTCTGTTTTTTACAGCAAGATCAGAAAGACTTTCCCCAAGTCTTCCCAACGGTTCTACTTGGCACGAACACTAATTAAACACAAAAAACACAACCAAAACAGAGGCTAGATAAATTATTTATTACTAAAAAGGAGAAAAAATCAAGGAATAAAAATAAAATTGGGTTGCCTCCCAACAAGCGCTATCGTTTAACGCCCCTAGCTAGGCATAAAAGCGAAGATAGATCTAGGTATTGCCATCTTTGGTAGGCAATCCATAAGTGGCTCTCATAATAGATTCATATGGTAATTTAATTTTAATTCTAGGGAAGTGTTACATGCCTTTCCTTAACAGAAATTGGAATCTAATATTCCCTTCCTTCATATCAATAATTGCACCAATCGTTCTAAGGAAAGGTCTACCAAGAATAATAGGACATGAAGGATTGCAATCTATGTCAAGAACAATAAAATCTACATGCACATAATTCCTATTTGCAACAATAAGAACATCATTAATTCTTCCCATAGGTTTCTTAGTGGTGGAATACGCAAGGTGCAAGTTTAAAGAACAATCATCAAAATCACGGAAACCTAGCAAATCACACAAAGTCTTTGGAATCGTGGAAACACTAGCACCCAAATCACACAAAGCATAGCATTCATGATCTTTAATTTTAATTTTTATAGTAGGTTCCCACTCATCATAAAGTTTTCTAGGGATATAAACTTCCAACTCAAGTTTTTCTTCATAAGATTGCATCAAAGCATCAGCGACATGTTTAGTAAAAGCTTTATTTTGACTCTAAGCATGTGCAGAATTTAGCACGGATTGTAACAAGGAAATACAATCTATCAAAGAGCAATTATCATAATTAAATTCCTTGAAATCCAAAATAGTGGGTTCATTAATATTTAAAGTTTTGACCTCTTCAATCCCACTTTTAACAATTTTAGCATCAAGATCTAAAGACTCTGAATTTTTGGAATGCCTTCTAGGTAAAGGTGGATCATATTCAGTCCCATCATTATCAAGATTAATATTGCAAAACAAAGATTTAATAGGGGACACATCAATAACTTTTAGATCTTTGTCTTTATTATCATGAAAACTAGAAGAACACGCTTTTATAAAGAAATCTTTCTTAGCATGCATCCTAGCGGTTCTTTCTTTGCACTCATAAATGGAAATTCTCATGGCTTTGAGAGACTCATTGATATCATGCTTAGGTGGAATAGATCTAAGTTTCAAAGAATCAACATCAAGAGAAATTCTATCAACGTTCCTAGCCAATTCATCAACTTTAAGCAATTTTTCTTCAAGCAAAGCATTGAAATTCTTTTGCGAATTCATAAACTCCTTAACACTAGTCTCAAATTCAGAGGGCATCTTATTAAAATTTCCATAAGAATTGTTGTAGTAATTACCATAATTATTAGAGGAATTACTAGGATACGGCCTAGGATTAAAATTACCTCTATATGCGTTGTTACCAAAATTATTCCTACCAACAAAATTCACATCCATAGATTCATTATTATTCTCAATCAAAGTAGACAAAGGCATATCATTAGGATCAGTAGGAGCACTCTTATTAGCAAACAATTTCATAAGTTCATCCATCTTTCCACTCAAAACATTAATCTCTTCAATTGCATGCACTTTTTTATTGGTAGATCTTTCGGTGTGCCATTGAGAATAATTAACCATAATATTATCTAGGAGTTTGGTAGCTTCTCATAAAGTGATTTCGATAAAAGTGCCTCCCGCGGCCGAATCTAAAAGATTTCTAGAAGCAAAATTCAATCCGTCATAAAAGTTTTGTATAATCATCCAAAGATTCAAACCATGTGTAGGGCAATTACGTATCATTAGTGGGAGGAAAATATCGTTTCTAAGAGAGATGATCTTAGTGGGAGGAAAATATCGTTTCTAAGAGAGATGATCGTGTGAGGGTGCGGTGCGACCGCGACAGTCGTGCGCAAGTGTACCTCCTTCTCATTTTGAAAACTTTAGTCAAGCTTGGCAAAAATGTGTGGCGAAGTTTGGCAATGCAAGGCCTAGACCCAAACAGGATAAGTACGTACGTACTAGGAGTACTAGTGTTAAAAAAAGGCGGGGTTTTCCTTCGAACAAATACTCGTTTCACGTGTCAATTAATGCGTATTTTTTTCTCGAAAGACCAAAGAGCTAACCATATCACTCCTCATCGCTTGATTAATTCAGCGCCATGCAAACGAACCTTCTCACTTCCACATGCATGCAACATGTTCATGATCAAGTTGCTTAAAATTCATAATATCGTTTCTAAGAGAGATGATCTTAGTGGGAGGAAAATACTTAGAGATAAAAGCATCTTTGCACTTACTCCATGAATCAATACTATTTTTAGGCAAAGACGGAAACCAAGCTTTAGCATGATCTCTAAGCGAAAACGGGAATAGCTTCAATTTAACAATATCATTATCCACATCTTTCTTCTTTTGCATATCACACAAATCAACAAAGTTGTTTAGATGGGTAGCGGCATCTTCACCAGGAAGGCCGGAAAAGGGATCTTTCATGACAAGATTCAGCAAAGCAGCATTAATTTCACAAGATTCAGCATCGTAAGAGGAGCAATCAGAGTGCTAATAAAATCATTGTTGTTGGTATTAGTAAAGTCACACAATTTGGTATTATCTTGAGCCATCGTGACAGGCAAGCAATCCAACACACAAGCAAACAAGAAACAGGCAAAAAGAGACAAATAGGGAAAGAGAAGGAGGACGGAGAGAGAGGCAAATAAAACGGCAAGGGTGAAGTGGGGGAGAGGAAAACGAGAGGCAAATGGAAAATAATGTAATGCGGGAGATAAGGGTTTGTGATGGGTACTTAGTATGTTGACTTTTGCGTAGACTCCCCGGCAACGGCGCCAGAAATCCTTCTTGCTTCCTCTTGAGCACTGCGTTGGTTTTCCCTTGAAGAGGAAAGGGTGATGCAGCAAAGTAGCATAAGTATTTCCCTCTGTTTTTGAGAACCAAGATATCAATCCAGTAGGAGGCCACGCGCGAGTCCCTCGCACCTACCCAAACAAATAAAATCCTCTCAACCAACGCAATAAAGGGGTTGTCAATCCATTCATGGTCACTTACGAAAGTGAGATCTGATAGATATAATAAGATAATATTTTTGGTATTTTTATGATAAAGATGCAAAGTAAATAAAGCGAAATAAAAACGATGCAAGAAATAGCTTGTTGATGGAAGATTAATATGATGGAAAATAGACCCGGGGGCCATAGGTTTCACTAGTGGCTTCTATCCAGAGCATAAGTATTACGGTGGGTAAACAAATTACTGTTGAGCAATTGACAGAACTGAGTATAGTTATGAGAATATCTAGGTATGATCATGTATATAGGCATCACGTGTGAGACAAGTAGACCGACTCCTGCCTGCATCTACTACTATTACTCCACACATCGACCGCTCTCCAGCATGCATCTAGAGTATGAAGTTCAAAAGAACAGAGTAACACTTTAAGTAAGATGACATGATGTAGAGGGATAAACTCATGCAATATGATATAAACCCCATCTTGTTATCCTTGATGGCAACAATACAAGACGTGCCTTGCTGCCCCTACTGTCATAGGGAAAGGACACCACAAGATTGAACCCAAAGCTAAGCACTTCTCCCACTGCAAGAAATATCAATCTAGTAGGCCAAACCAAACTGATAATTCGAAGAGAGTTGCAAAGATAACCAATCATACATAAAAGAATTCAGAGAAGATTCAAATATTGTTCATAGATAAACTTGATCATAAACCCACAATTCATCGGTCTCAACAAACACACCACAAAAGAAGGTTACATCGAATAGATCTCCACGAGAGAGAGGGAGAACATTGTATTTAGATCCAAAAAGAGAGAAGAAGCCATCTAGCTAATAACTATGGACCCGAAGGTCTGAAGTAAACTACTCACACATCATCGGAGAGGCTATGGTGTTGATGTAGAAGCCCTCCGTGATCGATGCCCCCTCCGGCGGAGCTCCAGAAAAGGCCCCAAGATGGGATCTCACGGGTATAGAAGGTTGCGGCGGTGGAATTAGGTTTTTGGCTCCGTATCTGGTAGTTTGGGGGTACGTAGGTATATATAGGAGGAAGTAGTACGTCGGTGGAGCAACATGGGCCCCACGAGGGTGGAGGGCGCGCTTGGGGGGGTAGGCGCGCCCCCCTACCTCGTGCCTTCCTGGTTGCTTTCTTGACGTAGGGTCCAAGTCCTCTGGATCACGTTCGTTCCAAAAATCACGTTCCCTAAGGTTTCATTCCGTTTGGACTCTGTTTGATATTCTTTTTCTGCGAAACTCTGAAATAGGAAAAAAAACAACAATTCTGGGCTGGGCCTCCGGTTAATAGGTTAGTCCCAAAAATAATATAAAAGTGTATAATAAAGCCCAATAATGTCTGAAACAGAATATAATATAGCATGGAACAATCAAAAATTATAGATACGTTGGAGAGGTATCACGGTCTCTGCCGCGCCTCCATGTCCCGCGTCGATCCTGGCCATCCCTGCATCGTGCCGGCACCCCATGGCCTAGGATCCGCACCATCGTCCCTGGATCCATCGAGTCTCAGTGGCTCTAGCGGATTTGGCCGCGGGAGGCTCGAGCAGTTCGGCCACCTACCTTGGCCACCTAGCTGGACGACGACCTGTCGGCGTCGCATGACATGGGTCTCCAGCATGGCTGCGACAAAGAGAGGCGAGGTGCATGTGCTCCGGCAACAAGAACGTTGAGGAACTGCAGGGATACGGGCGTGGCCGACGTGGGGTAGAAGATTCGGCGACGGAGGCGAACTCTAGGGTGGCGGCAAACTCCAAGGGCAGCGGCAGCGCTCTACATGTCCGAGGGAGAGAGAGAGGAGTTACAGGAGAGAGAGAGAGAGAGAAGCAGGCCTGGAGGCCAGATATGGGCCAAAGCGGGCTGGATGGTGGTGGTTGGCTGGGGAAGCGGCAAGGCAAAATGGTCCAGACAAATGTCTCCCTAACAGTCAAATGCCTTTGACTGGATGAAATTGCGACAGAAGGGCAAAAACAGAAGGGGACCAAACACACTTGGGCAGGACCACACGTTTTTCAAAATTAAGGGCAACCAGCCAAGTGGGACACAACTAAGGGCACAATATCAATTATCCCTACAAAAAATGATAGCGTGATATAATTCACATATATGATGATTGGCTAAACAACATGACATTGCATAATTCACATATATAATGCCTTGCAACAAGATAGCATTGCATAATTCACATATATAATGTCTTGCAACAAGATGACATTGTATAATTCACATATATGGTAATTAGACACCAAACAGGTGGCATTCACACCAAGCATGTCTAAACTAAGAAAATGACATAACAATGCAAGACACCATATGCATGATATGAGCAACATAACCATGCCAAGTTAGAGCATACACCTTAGGGGGGAAATAGGACTGGTCATCTGTCTCTGAATCCTCTTCTGAGGAGCTATCCATAACCAGCGAGATATGCGCTTTGTCAGATAGCATTGTCTGCTCTGAAGACCATGTTTTCACTCTAGATTTTTCCATCACCATTGTAAGGGCATATTTATCCCTATGGTGTTTTGGTGATTGATGACAATGCATTTGCGGACTAATCGTGTGCCTCAAGTATTTCAGGTATTTCATTACTAGGCACAAGATGGTTAGGAACCCCCTCGAAGATTATTGAATACAATGCTTTTTCTACGTTCCTTTTTCGGTGGATTTGAAGTGTAGGAAAGTCGTTCTATTAAGAGGGGGTCCGCTTTGGAAAGGTTTGGGTGGAATCGTCACGTACACGTTTACTCCTCTTTGCACCGCCTTTCCCTTAGCACTTTGGAGCATCCTCCGTTTCTTCATTTTTGTGCAAAAAGAAGAATTCCTAATGTTGATGTTTTGAGGCTTGCGGTAGTACTGCTCTTTGGAGCGGTAGTACCGCAGGCCCTTGCGGTAGTACCACAGGCCTTTGCGGTAGTACCGCAGGTGGTCACAGTAGTAACACTCCTTGGGAGCCGTAGTACCGTGACTCCTGGTCTGGCACGGCACCATTAGCAGAAGTAGGGGCGGATGTAATTTTTTACATCTGCTCCCTGCGTGGTAGTACCGCTTGCCGTCAGCGGTCGTACCGTGTCGGATTTTTGCACTATTTGTAAATCAGCGGAAGTTGCCACGGATGTTTCTTTATTTGTCCACGGCCTTCCCAGGCTGGTCCAACCCTGCCTTGCGGTAGTACCGCAAGGGGGTGCGGTAGTACCGCGCGAGCGGCAGTACCACACCAGCTTCGTTGCTACAGGCCTGGGCTAGCTCCTGTCATGGCCATGGTAGTACCGCGGTTCGTTGAGGTACTATCGTGAGCCCTTGCGGTAGTACCGCTTGGCTGACGCGGTAGTACCGCATGTCGCGGGCTGGTTAAGTGGATAACGGTTGGATTTGTCTCTCCACTATAAAAGGGGTATCTTTTTCTCTGAGTTGACCACCTCTTCCAACCCTAAGCTCCATTGTTGCTCCAAGCTCCATTTTCGCCTGATCTCTCTCCCCAGCCAATCAAACTTGTTGATTTTCTAGGGATTGGTTGAGAAGGCCCCGATCTACACTTCCACCAAGAGAAATTTGATTCCCCCCACTAATCCCTTGCAGATCTTGTTACTCTTGGGTGTTTGAGCACCCAAGCCGGTTGAGGTCACCGCGGAGCCATAGTCCATTGTGGTGAAGCTTTGTGGTGTCGTTGGGAGCCTCCAATTATGTTGTGGAGATTGCCCCAACCTTGTTTGTAAAGGTTCGGTCGCCGCCTCCAAGGGCACCAATAGTGGAATCACGACATCTCGCATTTTGTGAGGGCGTGAGGAGAATACGGTGGCCCTAGTGGATTCTTGGGGAGCATTGTGCCTCCACACCGCTCCAACGGAGACGTACTTCCCTTCAAAAGGAAGGAACTTCGGTAACACATCCTCGTCTTCACCGGCTCCACTCTTGGTTATCTCGTGCCTTTAGTTGTGCAAGCTTATTTGTGTTATATCCCTTGCTTTCTTGTGTGCTTGTTGTTGTTGCATCATATAGGTTGCTCACCTAGTTGCATATCTACACAACCTACTTTGATGCAAAATTTAAATTGGTAAAGAAAAGCTAAAAATTGTTAGTTGCCTATTCACCCCCCTCTAGTTAACTATATCGATCCTTTCAATTGGTATCAGAGCCTCATCTCTTTATTAAGGACTTTGTCGTCCGAAGAGTATGGTTGACACCATAGACAGTGTGGAGGAGCACTCTGGTGCGAATCCAGTCTCGTCTATGGGCGATGGTGGGAACCTCAGTCTCTCGTGAGGAATTCAATGTGGCTTTGGACACATTGAAAACCTCCATGAAGACCGAGGTTGAAAGCATATTTAATAAATTCATTGAAGGGCTCAAACTATCTACCGCACCGTTGAAAGTGGGTGATCCAACTAACAAGGTGACGGATGCTAACTCCGACAAGGGGAAGCTACTAGTGAAAAGGCTCCTTCTTCTAGTGGTAAGAATGGCACCGGCATCTTTGCCCATGTGGAACCTCCACTTGTTTATGGTGGACCGATTCCTTCTACTCATTTGAATCATGTCGTTCCTCCCCCTAAGATTGTGAAAAATGAGGACTTTGATTCTTGGGTCTATCGGTTTAAGCATCATTTAAATCATGTGAATACTAATATTTGGAGAATCATTGAATAAGGTTTCAATCTGCATGACCGAAGCAACTTCACTCCTAGAGAAGCCGCGGATAATCAACTCAATGAGAATGCTCTCTTCATCATCCAAGATGCAATTCCACCCGAAGATCTTCCTCACCTCCGGCCCTACACCATGGCCAAAGATGCATGGCACCAAGTTGTTTCCCTCTACTGGGGAAGCACAAGCATTCAACGCTCCAACTATGAAGTGGTGCAAGATGAAGCCGATGAGTTTGCAATGAAAGAGGATGAAGAACCTCGTGAGCTTTATCGAAGAGTAACCAAACTCACGGTTTCACTCCGAGATCATGGAAGCAAGGACACGAATGATGATTGGATCAAGCGCAAATTCCTCAAGGAAATGATGTCTTACCACAAGGCCATGTCATCCGTTATTCGTCAAAGGCCAAACTTCCACACTTTGTCCTCAAGTGAACTGTTGGATGAGTTTGTGGCTATGAGCATCTTGGACAAGACCGCCGACAATGCGGTGCTATGCTCTCAAAGGGCAAAGAAGCCCAACCTTGCATTGAAGGCCAAGGTTTGTGTTGAAGAAGAGCATGAAGAGGAAGAAGAGGAAAGCAACCTCGAAGATACAAAAAATGCTTATCATGAACACATGGCTCTTGCTTCAAGGAAATTTTGGAGCAAGAAGAACACAAGGCCCAACTTCAACAAGAGCAACTCAAGTGGCACGAGGGTCAAGCAACGTGTCAGGACTTGCTATAATTGTGGCAATATGAGCCATTTTGTTGCGGAATGCCCTTATGAGAAAAGGGAAGACAATGGTGGCAAGCTCATCCGAAAGGACAAGGCCAAGTCTTTATCTAACAAGAGCAACTTCACCAAGAATACTCCTCCCAAGGCGTTGGTGGTACAAGAAGAGTACAATGAGGATGATGATGATGATGAAGATGGTGAGTCGGTCTCCATGGCCTCCGTTGCCATTGCAACAACTCCACGGGCTTCTCTCTTCGACTCACCTAATAAGAACATCACCGCCAAGTGCCTCATGGCTAAAGCCACCACCAAGGTAACTCCCAAGATCAAAACTACCATCATTAATAATCCCTCTTTGACGGATTGCATTGATGAACATGAGGGGTCTAGTATGGAGGAGAATGTGTTTTAGTATTTTATGAACAAACTCAAAGGTAAACCCAAGAAGCACTCCGTTGCTCTCTTGGAACAACTTGGTGAATCCAATGACGTGATCGAGGATCATGAAGATACCATCTCTAAGATGGAGGGGCATAGTCATCACTATGCCGATGAGATTTCGGATCTTTCCAATGATCTTGAAGAAGAGCGTGGTCATTGTTTGGCTCTTGAGGAGTCGCACAATGATGATCATGCTAAATTAACAAAAGATCTTGATCATGCTCTTGTTGTATCTCGTGTGCTAAATTCCAAGAAGGCCAAACTTGGGGTTGATCTTGCTAGACTCAAGGAGGAGTTTGATATACTTTACAAAGCTCACAAGGCCTTGAAAGGTGTTCATGCTAGCCTCAAGGAGTCTCATGATCAACTCCAAGTGAAGCTAACCAAGGAGAAAGCCACCTTTCCTCATATGGTGTTAATTGATAATGCAAATGCTACTAACCCTTGTTGTGAGCATGTGCATCTTGTTGAGGAGAATGCTAAGTTGAAGGAGGAACTTGAGAAAGGCCTTTTGCTGTGCATTCAAGGTGAGAAGAACCTCAACGACCTTTTGATCAATCAAAAGGAAGTTGTGGCCAAGGGAGGGATTGGGTTCGCACCCATGCCCAAGAACAAGAAGAAGAATGACAAGACCAAACGACATCCCCCTCTCAAGCAAACCTTTGTGAAGGAGGGAGAGGGTGCTTCCAAGGAGAAGAAGAACAATGTGAAGGGTGGTGGTGTCAAGAAAGGCAATGCCACCCCTCCCAACAAAGCCGGTGACTTTAACCCTTCTTATGTATTGTGTCGTGCTAGTGATGGGCATGTTTATGCCAAATTTGTTGGTTCTCCTCATGAGTATATTGAATGGTCTATTTGGGTTCCTAAGACCCTTGTCACTAACATCAAAGGAACCATTACAAAATGGGTACCTAAAACCAAGCATTGATCTCTTGTAGGTGTTTGCTTCCGGTGGGGGATCATGGTTGCTCAATAGTGGAGCCACTAATCATATGACCAGAAGCAAGGACTTGGTGGTGGATGTTCACAAGATTCCATCTATGCCCACCAATGTCGAGTGGGGTGATGCCTTGTCCTCCAAGGTATTGGGGCTTGGCAAGGTTGTCATTTCTCATGATCTCACGACCGAGAAGGTCATGCTTGTTGAGTCCCTTGCATACAATTTACTTTCCGTTCGTCAACTCGCACTCATGGGCTTTGCCACTTTATTTGATGTTGATACCGTGGCCCTCTTGTGGAGCAAGACTCTTAAAGTAGCCTTTCTTGGGCATGTCAAGAACGGTCTCTATGTGATTAACTTTTCAGAGCGACCCACTAAGACCGCGACATGCCTAATGGCTAAACTTGACATGGGATGGCTTTGGCATCACCATCTAGCCCATGTCAATATGAGATCTTTGCAAAGTCTTCTCAAGGGGGACTATGTCTGTGGACTAAAAAATGTTAGTTTTGCTAAAGATCGTGCTTGTAGTGCTTGCATCGAAGGAAAGCTACATGAGAAGGCTCACCCTCCCACGACTATCATCTACTCGAAGAGGCCTTTGGAGCTCCTTCATATGGATCTCTTTGGGCCTCCATCCTTTGATAGTCTTGGGGTAGAAAGTATTGCTTTGTGATTGTGGATGATTATTCAAGATACACTTGGGTATATTTCTTCAAGAGGAAGAGCGAGACCCAAAAAACCGACATTGACTTTGCAAATGAAGCCCAACGTCAACACAATGCAAAGATCTTGACTATAAGAAGTGACAACAACACCGAGTTCAGGAACTACACCTTGGATGAGTTTCTAAGTGATGAGGGGATCAAGCATCAATATTCCGCACCATACACCCCTCAACAAAATGGTGTAGCGGAGAGGAAGAACCGGACGTTGATGGCGGAGTTCAAGTCTCCATACAACTTTTGGGCCGAAGCCATCAACACCTCATGTCATGCATCCAATCGGCTCTATCTCCGCAAAGGCTTGAACAAGACTCCATATGAGATTCTCACCGGTAACAATCCCAACCTCAAGTATTTCCGGGTGTTCGGGTGTAAGTGTTTCATTCTCAAGAAAGGTGTTCGGTTGTCTAAATTTGAGGCTAGAGCTTATGAGGGCATATTTGTTGGTTATGCTACAAACTCTCATGCTTACCGTGTCCTCAAAAAATCCACGGGACTTATTGAGGATACGTGTAACGTGGAGTTTCATGAGAATAACGGCTCCCAAGTCGAGCAAAGTGGCACTTGTGATGTAGGTGATGAAATTCCTCCCCAAGCCATAAGAAGAATGGGAGTTGGTTTTATCCTACCCATTGAGGAACCCCTTGTAGCCGAAGGAGAAGGACAATGTGCCACTCAAGTGGAGCCATCACCAACCTAAGGCCCACATGCTTCTGAAGAACAAAATGAAGGCCCTCAACCTCAAGAACAAGTCCAAGGGCAAGATCAATCTCAAGATGGTGTTGTAACATCAAGTGATGCCCAAGGTCAAGTTCTCTCCTCCGAGCAAGTTCAAGATCAAGAGCCTCCTCGAGATCAAGATCAAGATCAAGACGGAGCTCAAGATGATCAAGTGAACGCTCTTCGACTCACCCCCGAGGAGGAATTGGAGCGTCGTGCCGCCAAGATTGCATACAGGCTCTCCACCAAGGGTCATCTCATGAAGAATGTGCCTGGGAGCATTCAAAAGGGGGTAAGCACTCGTAGACAACTGGCAAACTATTGTGAACATCATGCGTTTGTTTCTTGTGTTCAACCCCAAAAGGTATATGAGGCACTCGAAGATCCGGATTGGCTTAATGCCATGCATGAAGAACTCAACAACTTCGAGTACAACAAGGTGTGGAGATTGGTGCCATGGCCAACGGGGAACCACAATGTCATTGGAACCAAGTGGATATTCAAGAACAAGCAAGATGCTCATGGGACCATTGTTCACAACAAGGCAAGGTTGGTGGCACAAGGCTACTCCCAAGTCGAGGGTATCGACTACGGTGAAACCTTTGCTCCCGTTGCTCGCCTTGAATCCATTCGTTTGTTGATTTATTATGCTTCTCATCACAACTTTAAGTTGCAACAAATGGATGTGAAAAGTGCTTTCCTTAATGGTCCTATTAATGAGTTGGTATATGTCAAGCAACCCCCCGGGTTCGAGGATCCCTACTTTCTCGATCATGTGTATCAACTCGATAAGGCACTCTATGGCCTTAAACAAGCCCCACATGCGTGGTATGACCACCTTACCAAGTTGCTACAAGACTGTGGATTTGAAGTTAGGCTAATCGACCCCACTCTTTTTACTAAGAAAGTCAAAGGGGGGTTGTTTGTGTGCCAACTATATGTTGATGATATTATCTTTGGTTCCCCTAACAAAGCTTTCAATGAGGAATTTGCTGCTGTCATGACCTCAAAGTTCAAGATGTATTCCATGGGAGAGTTGAAGTTCTTTCTCGGGTTCTAAGTGAAGCAAAGAAGAGAAGGAACCTTGATCAACCAAGCCAAGTGATGTCAAGCCGGCTTCCACTCCAATGCCCACCAAGTGCCAACTTGACATTGATCCCAATGGTAAAGCGGTGGATCAAAAGGTATATCACTCCATGATTGGCTCCTTGCTTTACCTTTGTGCATCTAGACCGGATATCATGTTGAGTGTGGGAATTTGTGCACGGTTTCAAGCCGCACCTAAGAAAGCCACTTTGTGGCAGTCAAGTGAATCTTTCGATATTTGGCTCATACCCCAAACTTTGGCTTATGGTACCCAAGGGGAGCAAACTTCAAGCTTGTAGGATATTCGGACTCCGATTGGGCGAGAGACAAAGTGGATAGGAAGTCCACTTCCGGAGGGTGCCAATTTCTTGGTTGCTCTTTGGTGAGTTGGTCTTCCAAGAAGCAAAGTTGTGTGTCTCTCTCGTCCACCGAAGCAGAGTATGTGGCGTCCGGTAGTTGTTGTGCACAACTCTTATGGATGAGGCAAACTTTAAAGGATTACGGTGTCATTTGTGACAAAGTGCCTCTTTGGTGTGACAATGAAAGTGCCATCAAGATTTCTCTCAACCCGGTGCAACACTTGAAGACGAAGCATATTGAGATTTGGTATCACTTCATCCGGGATCATATTAGGCGAGGGGAGATCGAGCTCAACTATGTCAACACCCATGACAACCTTGCAGACATTTTCACGAAGCCCTTGGATGAAGCAAGATTTCGTGAGTTAAGGCATGAGCTAAATATCATTGATTCGAGCAATGTGACTTGAACCCTTGGACACCCCACCACACTCAACTTGTTGTCTAGTTTAGATGTAGGCATGGACATAGGGGGAGTGTTGTTCTCTCAATGAACTCTCCCTCCCCCCATTATGCATAAATTGATCAAATCTTTCACATTAGCCATTTTTTGTGGTACTTGTGATTCAAAGACGAGTTTTGGTCATGGGCCCAAGGATAATTCTTCGCGGTGCCATACCAATTGACTCAAACATAGGTGGCTTCGGCCATCGCCCTCTCCTTGGAGAGGTTGTGTCTCGTGGTTGGTCCTTGTTGTCTCTTTCCTTTATTTCTTCGTGTTGAGTGTGTTCTTGTGGTGTCTCGTTCACTTGAAGTTTCCTTGCGAAGACCCTTCTCTTTCGTTTGAAACTTGCATCTTCTTGAGCTCACGGTACTACCGCGGCCTGCCACGGTACTACCGCTTGTGGAGCGCACGGTACTTCCGCACTCAGCGCGGCAGTATTTTTTTACTGCCGCCTAGTGGAGCGGTACTACCGCTTGGGTGCGGCACTTCCGCCCGAGCGGTACTACCGCGATGAGGTGCGGTACTACCGCGTTGCTGAGGGCGTGTGGGGGTTAAGACCCGGCAGGGGGAGTTCCCACTTCCCCATACCCATTCGTTTGTTTCTCTCCCCGCCGCCTCTCTCTCTCCTGCTCAAGAACGGCGCCGGAGACCCTCGCCGGATTTCCGTCCCCGGCCGCTCTCCTCGGATTCCGACCGGTGGGATCGTTCCCCACCACTTCCTCTTGCCATGGATCAAGGTCTCTCCCCAAATACCTCTCTCTTTTGTTCGTGCTTTCGCTTCTAGGTTTTTGGGGAGATGCATGTTGTTCTTGAGATTTTAAGCCAAATCTTTACGAGTAGGATGTAGGAGAGTAGTGATGCGTAGAAAGTGTACTTGATATGTTGTCACGAGGTAGATTTGATCAACCGTAGTACCGCCTCGTTGTCGCGGTTGTTCTCAGATTCAATCGTTCGGATCCGATGTCGTGCGGTACTACCGCATAACAGGTGCGGTACTACCGCTCCTCAGGCATGGTACTACCGCATGGGCCACAGTACTAAAGTTCTACTGCCGCTCCAAGCCATGGTACTACCGTGCCACCGCGCGGTACTACCGCGACTAGGAGTGGCAGTAAAATTTTAGTACCGCGCGAACAGGCAGTACTACCGCTGCTGTCAAATTTTCTTCATGGCAATTACCATATGCACTTTCTACTAGTTTCTTATGTTTTGTTGTGGTCTTTGTTTTGATCAGTCTCGCTTCTCGTGTGTGTTTGTGTTTTCTGTGTGTCTTAGGTGGTGGCTCCGATGTCCCTGCTCGTCGTTCCAATCCAAGCCGTGGCATGGGTTCCAAACGTCTGCGCAACCAAGAGGATGTTCCAGAGGGCTCCAATGCCCCCAAGCGCAATGTCAAGACAACTGCTAGCAAGTTCAAGGAACCATCAAAGGACATGGATGAGATACCTCTTGCTGAGGTTGTTTCTCAAAGGAAGATCAACCCTTATGCAAATCCTCGTGCAAACTTTAGATGGAATGAACTGTTCTGGTCCAAGCAGCATAATCTCATTTACTTGGATGTGTTCAAGGCCAAGCAGAATCTGTATGCGGATGTGCACTGGATCGACATGCATCACATGAGGGATCATAAGCATCGTGACTACTTTGGTGAGGCCTTGGATCTCGTGGAGCAGTTTGTCATTGAGGATGTGATCCTTTCCACCTTGACTATGACCCCGAGCTGGCGGCCCAGTTCTTTGCTTCGGTCCACTTCCATTCTAAGGAGGATCGGAGGATGACTTGGATGAGCAATTGATGTCAGTTGACTGCTACTTGGAAGGAGTTCATGGATTTGCTCGGAGTGCCTGATGAGGGGCTCCACACGCCTATTGGTGTTCGCCCTCATGCCAATGCCGAGTCAGCTAACAAGGACAAGCTTCTGCCGTTCTATGTTGAGAAGAGACTAGCCAGTGGCAAGACGACGTGGGTGCTCAACTCGTTCCTGGACATCATGCACCGGATCTTCCGCCACTCCCTCCTTCCACGCATTGGGGACAAGGACAAGGTGCATGCCTATCTTGTGGACATATTGCTCATTTGTGAGGAGGCGCGTGTTTCTCAGACTCAACCACTTGATGTCTCACATATCATGTGGTGCGAGCTTTGGTTCGCGATGTTCACCCGCAAGGTACCCATCTATGGTCCATATCTATTCCTCCTGATATCAAAGACCTGGGAGAAGCTCTATCCCGCTGAGGAGTTTTTGGCCCCTGACTGGATCCATCATAACCCCATCAGACTCCGCATCAAGCCCTAGTGGGCTAACACTACTACTCGTGCCGAGGCTGAGGCTGCTAAGAGGGCTGCTGATGAGGAGGAGATTGAGGAGGAGAATGTAGTTGAGGAAAACTCTGCTGGATATGCACCTCCCTCCACTGAGCCCTCATGGGTGAAGAAGCTGAAGGCCAAGATGAAGGCCTTGTTCTGCATGCAGGCCAAGGGATAGTAACGGACTCATGTTGCTTCCAAGGAGAGTCGCAGCCGCGACAAGAAGATCATGAGGGTTTTTGGAGAGGATGTTTCTGGCGGCTCCAAGGAGCACATCACTCCATAGGCCGAATGGATGGCAAAACAAGGCTACAAGTGGACTGATCTGAGGAGGAGCCCATCCCCGCTGCCGAGTCCGATGAAGACCATGCGAGTGACTACTCCGCTTGAGCCACCCCTTGTGTTGTGGGTGTCCTCTCTGCCTTTTTGGCGTCTTGATGCCAAAGGGGGAGAGAGTGTAGGGATTTGCCGTGTCGTGTCGTGTTTGCTTTGCTTGTTTGCTTTGGTTTGGTTTGAGTTTATTTGAGCTAGTGAGACTTATCTATCATATGGTGTAAGACATATGCACTCTATCTATCGCACCTACTTAGTTTATGCTCTTATCTACTATCTTGCTTAGTGTTAGCATTATTATTGCAAGATATGTCGTGTCTATAAAATATAGGGGGAGTATTGATCCTAGTATGAGTGTCGTGCAGTCCAAATCACTTATCTATATAGCACACATCTAGGGGGAGCCTGTCTATATTTTAGAGATGTATGGTTTGCTCATGTTCTTTACTTTCTCCCGTATGCAAATCCCGTATTGTCATCAATCCACCAAAAAGGGGGAGATTGTAAGGGCATATTTATCCCTACGGTGTTTTGGTGATTGATGACAATGCATTTGCGTACTAATCGTGTGCCTCAAGTATTTCAGGTATTTCATTACTAGGCACAAGACGGTTAGGAACCCCCTCAAAGATTATTCAAGACAATGCTTTTTCTACGTTCCTTTTTTGGTGGATTTGAGTCGTAGGAAAGCCGTTCTATTAAGAGGGGGTCCGCTTTGGAAAGGTTTGGGTGGAATCGTCACGTACACGTTTACTCCTATTTGCACCGCCTTTCCCTTAGCACTTTAGAGCATCCTCCGTTTCTTCGTGTTTATGCAAAAAGAAGAATTCCTAATGTTGTTGTTCTGAGGCTTGCGGTAGTCTACCGCAGGCCTTTGCGGTAGTACCACAGGTGGTCACGGTAGTACCGCTCCTTGGGAGCCGTAGTACCGTGAGTCCTGGTCCGGCACAACACCATTAGCGGAAGTAGGGGCGGATGTAATTTTTTACATCCGCTCCCTGCGCGGTAGTACCGCTTGCCTTCAGGGGTATAGTATCATGTCAGATTTTTGCACTATTTGTAAATCAGCGGAAGTTGCCACGGACGGTTCTTTATTTGTCCACGGACTTCCCAGGCTGGTCCAACCCTGCCTTGTGGTAGTACCGCAAGGGGCTGCAGTAGTACCGCGCGAGCGGCAGTACCGCCCCAGCTTCGTTGCTATAGGCCTGAGCTAGCTCCTGCCGTGGCCACGATAGTACCGCGGTTCGCTGCGGTAGTACCACTTGGCTGGCACCGTAGTACCGCATGTCGCGGGCTGGTTAAGTGGATAATGGTTGGATTTGCGCCTGATATCTCTCCCTAGCCAATCAAACTTGTTGATTTTCTAGGGATTGGTTGATAAGGCCCCGGTCTACACTTCCACCAAGAGAAATTTGATCCCCCCACTAATCCCTTGCGGATCTTGTTACTCTTGGGTGTTTGAGCACCCTAGACGGTTGAGGTCACCGCGGAGCCATAGTCCATTGTGGTGAAGCTTCATGGTGTCGTTGGGAGCCTCCAATTAAGTTGTGGAGATTGCCCCAACCTTGTTTGTAAAGGTTTGGTCGCCGCCTCCAAGGGCACCAATAGTGGAATCACGACATCTCGCATTGTGTGAGGGCGTGAGGAGAATACGGTGGCCCTAGTGACTTCTTGGTGAGCATTGTGCCTCCACACCGCTCCAACGGAGATGTACTTCCCTTCAAAAGGAAGGAACTTCGGTAACACATCCTCGTCTTCACCGGCTCCACTCTTGGTTATCTCGTGCCTTTACTTGTGCAAGCGTATTTGTGTTATATCCCTTGCTTGCTTGTGTGCTTGTTGTTTTTGCATCATATAGGTTGCTCACCTAGTTGCATATCTAGACAACCTACTTTGATGCAAACTTTAAATTGGTAAAGAAAAGCTAAAAATTGTTAGTCGCCTATTCACCCCCCTTTAGTCAACTATATCGATCCTTTCAACCATGTCAAAAGGGTGATGCACACGAAGAGTAGTTGAATGTACTAACATTTTTGACAAATGTAATACGTAAGGAAAAAAGGATGGTGTGATATAATTCACGTATAAGATGACTGGCTAAGCAGGATGGCATTATAAAATTCACATTTATTATGCCTGGCTAAACAAGATGGTGTTGCATAATTAACATATACGATATAGAAACTAAGAAGATGACATTCACACAAAGCATGTCTAAACTAAGCAGATGACATATTTGATGCATAAAGTAAGCAATGTAAGGCACCATATGCATGATATGACCAACATCAGCATGTCAAGTTAGAGTGAAGACCTCAGACGGTAAATAGAAGTTGTCTGCTCCTTCTGAAGCCCCCTCGGAACAGTTATCTTCCTCTTGATTACAATCTGAAATGGGTGGAGGGGGGATGCCTTTGCGCCCACCATGGAGTGGCGTCTGCATGAAATTTTATTGCCATGCAAGACTCGTCTCTTTTGCTCTACATGTTCAGTTTTGTTGTGTACAATAACTAGCATGCATAGGAATAAAACATAGTGAGATTATGTAAGGAGTGCATGCAGAAATCCAAAGTGATGGTAGCAACCTGTGGATAGACCCCAAACCAATGATAGCAGGCAGATAATGGCTCTAGTTAAAAATACAGATAATGGCTTCTTTACTATTTGTTTCTCACCCAACATGAAATTCATAGTAGACACCAGAGAATAACCAAATAGTAGAAAGATACTATTGATTGCGGCCCCGATATGTACCCCACAACCATTTAAAAACTCAAGTTTGAGCATTAGTTTGGAGCTGACTCAGAGTCTAATCGGTGAACAGGACGATAAAGTAGCATGTAATATTAAGCGATGCATAACGTAAGCAAACATGAAAGAGTGCGACCTCTCTTGCGGACCCGTGTAGTCCTCAAGGTCATCTACTTAGTTGATGATGGTAATGCAGTTGTTGTGGCTGCCGGTGGCGGGGAAGAAGATCTGAGGCGGCGGAAGACAGTCTGGAGGGTAGATCCCTGTTGTGGTGGACCCTTCTGTCATTGGAGCAGCTGAGTTGGGGTGGATGCTACCTCTTGAGCACTGCGTTGGTTTTCCCTTGAAGGGGAAAGGGTGATGCAGCAAAGTAGCGTAAGTATTTCCCTCAGTTTTTTAGAACCAAGGTATCAATCCAGTAGGAGGCCACGCACGAGTCCCTCGTACCTACACAAACAAATAAAATCCTCGCAACCAACGCAATAAAGGGGTTGTCAATCCCTTCACGGTCACTTACGAAAGTGAGATCTGATAGATATGATAAGATAATATTTTTGGTATTTTTATGTTAAAGATGCAAAGTAAAGAAAGCAAAATAAATGGAAAAGGAAATAGCTTGTTGACGGAAGATTAATATGATGGAAAATAGACCCAGGGGCCATAGGTTTCACTAGTGGCTTCTCTCGAGAGCACACGCATTATGGTGGGTAAACAAATTACTGTTGAGCAATTGACAGAATTGAGCATAGTTATGAGAATATCTAGGTATGATCATGTATATAGGCATCACGTCCGAGACAAGTAGACCGACTCCTGTCTGCATCTACTACTATTACTCCACACATTGACCGCTATCCAGGATGCATCTAGAGTATTAAGTTCAAAAGAACAGAGTAACGATTTAAGGAAGATGACATGATGTAGAGGGATAAACTCATGCAATATGAAATAAACCCCATCTTGTTATCGTCGATGGCAACAATACAATATGTGCCTTGCTGCCCCTACTATCACTGGGAAAGGACACCGCAAGATTGAACCCAAAGCTAAGCACTTCTCCGATTGCAAGAAAGATCAATCTAGTAGGCCAAACCAAACCGATAATCCGAAGAGACTTGCAAAGATAGCCAATCATACATAAAAGAATTCAGAGAAGATTCAAATATTGTTCATAGATACACTTGATCATAAACCCACAATCATCGGTCTCAACAAACACATCGCAAAATAAGATTACATCTAATAGATCTCCACAAGAGAGGGGGAGAACTTTGTATTGAGATCCAAAAAGAGATAAGAAGCCATCTTGCTAATAACTATGGACCCAAAGGTCTAAAGTAAACTACTCACACTTCATTGGAGAGGCTATGGTGTTGATGTAGAAGCCCTCCGTGATCGATGCCCCCTCCGGCGGAGCTTCGGAAAAGTCCCCAAGATGGGATCTCACGGATACAGAAAGTTACGGCGGTGGAATTAGGGTTTTGGCTCCGTATCTGGTAGTTTGGGGGTACGTAGGTACATATAGGAGGAAGAAGTACGTCGGTGGAGCAACGTGGGCCCCACAAGGGTGGAGGGCGCGCCTTGGGGGTAGGCGCACCCCCCTACCTCGTGCCTTCCTGGTTGCCTTCTTGAGGTAGGGTCCTAGTCCTCTAGATCACATTCGTTCCAAAAATCACGTTCCCGAAGGTTTCATTCCGTTTGGACTCCGTTTGATATTCTTTTTCTGCGAAACTCTGAAATAGGCAAAAAACAGCAATTCTGGGTTGGGCCTTTGGTTAATAGGTTAGTCCCAAAAATAATATAAAAGTGTATAATAAAGCCCAATAATGTCCAAAACAGGATATAATATAGCATGGAACAATAAAAAATTATAGATACGTTGGAGATGTATCAGTGGACGACGGTGTGACAGGAGAGGGGAAAACTACACAAGGTTTTCTTTGACAATTAACTGTAAGAGAAGTAATTCTGTAAGGGCTCATTTGAATTGGAGGATTCTAACAATGCAGGGATAGGAAATACACAGTAATAGGATAGGAATGCATGTGCAAAACAGAGAATTTGAAATCACAGGATTTCTGTCAATCTGGGTGTTTGGTTTACAGGAATTGGAAGGTCACAGGAATGCAGAGAAGCATGGTCTAGTTAAGTCAAACCACAAGAAAATGTATAGTTATAATGCTATTATGCTACTATCACTTAGTCTTGTTCTTCATGAATAGGAATTTGTAAAGGAGGGCCAAGTGGACATCAAAATTCCTACGGTTTTTCTTTGAAAAAGAGACTAAAGGAACAAATCCTACAATTTTCCTTTGCTCCATTCCTTTGAACCAAATGCATGAATAGTAGCACCATAGGAAACTTTCCAATTCCTATGTTTTTCCTTCACTTTTCCTTCCAACCACTTGTAATTTTAGTAGGCATGCTTAAACAGGCAAAAGCCTACACTTCAAAAATGGTTTCGTACTACTTGTACTACTTTGGACCCAGGCCACTGCCCTACTAACTCAACTCCCGTGCCCATCTACACATGCACAGCTCAAACACATAGAAATAAATAATGATGGCTTTCGAGAGAGTCAATCACGGATAGCTAAGTTGCATGGTACCTCACTGCTTGTTATATAGGAGAAACTAACCATATTTCATGTTACTACGTGTGCTCAGTGGACAATATATATATAACATGTAGAGTAAAAAAGTGATCCAGCAAGTGTACAACCAATTTGGCGAAGCCATGTCGATCTCAACATCACTGGGTTGGTCGCTGAGGATACTGCGGCTGATGTGGCAATCAGAGGACGGGAAGAAGATCTTAGGCGCCTAAAGATGGAGCCAAGGGTACTGCTCCACTGTGATGGAGGGTTTCGTCGTTGCAGCAGCTCCGGTGAGGTGTACGACGGTGAGCCTGAAGCAGGACAAGAGAGACAACATTAACCTGAAGTGGTATTCAAATAGCAACTCCAATAGATGATGTAAAATACATAACTTAAAAGTGCTAGATGTAAAAGATATCAGCCACTCATCTCCGAACTTAACTATTGAAACTGAATTTCAATGTCAAAACTGAATTTTCCTGTCGAAACTGAATTTTACTGTCAAAATTGAACGCGTGATAACCCACAAGTATAGGGGATCACAACAGTTTTCGAGGGTAGAGTATTCAACCCAAATTTATTGTTGCGACAAAAGGGGAGCCAAAGAATATTATCAAGTATTAGCAGTTGAGTTGTCAATTCAACCACACCTGAAAGACTTAATATCTGCAGCGTATTTAGTAGCAAAGTAATATGGAAGCAACGGTGGCAAAAGTAAGAGTAGCAGTTTTGTAGCAATCGTAACAATGGCAACAGAAAAGTAACTTAGCAAAGATTAATATGAAACGAGCTCGTAGGCAATGGATCAATGATGGATAATTATGTCGGATGGCATTCATCATGCAATAGTTATAACATAGGGTGACACAGAACTAGCTCCAATTCATCAATATAATGTAGGCATGTATTCCGAATATAGTCATACGTGCTTATGGAAAAGAACTTGCATGACATCTTTTGTCCTACCCTCCTGTGGCAGCGGGGTCCTATTGGAATCTAAGGGATATTAAGGCCTCCTTTTAATAGAGAACCGGACCAAAGCATTAGCACTTAGTGAATACATGAACTCCTGAAACTATGATCATCACCGGGAAGTGTCCCGACTATTGTCACTCTGGGGTTGCCGGATCATAACACGTAGTAGGTGACTATAACTTGCAAGATAGGATCAAGAACACAAATATATTCACGAAAACATAATAGGTTCAGATCTGAAATCATGGCACTCGGGCCCTAGTGACAAGCATTAGGCATAGCAAAGTCATAGCAACCTTAATCTTAGAACACAATGGATACTAGGGATCAAACCCTAACAAAACTAACTCGATTACATGGTAAATCTCATCCAACCCATCACCGTCCAGCAAACCTATGACGGGATTACTCGCGCAAAATGGTGAGCATCATGAAATTGGTGATGGGGGATGGTTGATGATGACGATGGCGGCGATTTCCCCTCTCCGGAGCCCAAAACGGACTCCAGATCTGCCCTCCCGAGGAAGAACGGGAGGTGGCGGTGGCTCCGTATCGTAAAACGCGATAAATCCTTCTTTCTAATTTTTCTCCCTGAATGTGAATATATGGAGTTGGAGTTGAGGTCAGTGGAGGTCTGTGGGACCCACAAGACCAGAGGGTGCGCCCTCCACCCTTGTGGATAGGGTGTGGGTCCCCTATGGTTGATTCTGTCGCCAATATTTTTTAGTTATTCCAAAAGTAATCTCCATGAAGTTTCAGGTCATTTTGAGAACTTTTATTTCTGCGCAAAAATAACACCATGGCAATTCTGCTGAAAACAGCATCAGTCTGGGTTAGTTCCATTCAAATCATGCAAATTAGAGTCCAAAACAAGGGCAATAGAGTTTGGAAAAGTAGATACGATGGAGACGTATTAACTCGCCCAAGCTTAACCCATTGCTTGTCATCAAGCAATTCAGTTGACAAACTGAAAGTGATAAATAAAAACTTTTACAAACTCTGTTTGATCTTGTTGTTGCAAATTTGTAAAGCCAACATTCAAGTTTTCAGCAAAGATTATGAACTAACCATATTCACAATAACATTCAGGTCTCACATTTACTCATATCAATGGCATAATCAACTAGCGAGCAATAATAATAAATCTCGGATGACAACACTTTTTCAAAACAATCATGATATAATATAACAAGATGGTATCTCGCTAGCCCTTTCTGAGACCGCAAAACATAAATGCAGAGCACCCCTGAAGATCAAGGACTGACTAGACATTGTAATTCATGGTAAAAAAGATCCAGTCACAGTCATACTCAATAGAAATTAATAGCAATGCATACTAATGACAGTGGTGCTCTCTAACTAGTGCTTTTTATAAGAGGATGATGACTCGGCAATAAAAGTAAATAGACAGGCCCTTCGCAGAGGGAAGCAGAGATTTGCAGAGGTGCCAGAACTCAAGTTTTTGAAATAGAGATAAATACTATTTTGAGCGGTATGCTTTCATTGTCAACATAACAACCAAGAGATCTCCACATCTTCCATACAAGATACATTATAGGCGGTTCCCAAACAGAATGGTAAAGTTTATACTCCTCGCCACCAACAAGCACATTCCACGGCTGGTCCGAAACAACGGGTATCGTCCAAGTAATAACAGTCCTGGGGGAGTTTTGCTTGCAATTATATTTTGATTTGATTTGTGCATGGGACTGGGCATCCCGATTACCAACCATTTTCTCGTGAATGATGAGCGAAGTCCACTCATCATGATTATAACCCACCTAGCATGGAAGATATTGACAACCCTAGCTTCTACATGAGCGATTCAAGCATACAAAACAGATTATCATTTGAAGGTTTAGAGTTTGGCACATGCAAATTTACTTGGAACGGTAGGTAAATACCACATATTTGAAGGTATGGTGGACTTATATGGAACAACTTTGGGTTTAAGGAAGTGGATGCACAAGCAGTATTCCCACTTAGTACAAGTGAAGGCTAGAAAAAGATTGGAGAGCGACCAACTAGAGAGCGACAACAGTCATAAACATGCATTAAGAGTAACCAACATTGAGTGCAAGCATGAGTAGGATATAAGTCACCATGAACATAAATATCGTAAAGGCTATGTTGATTTTGTTTCAACTACATGCGTGAACATGTGCCAAGTCAAGCCACTCGAATCATTCAAAGGAGGATATCATCCTATCATACTACATCACAACCATTTTAAAAGCATGTCGGCGTGCAAGGTAAACCATTATAAACTCCTAGTAAATTAAGCATGGTATGAATAACTATAATCTCTAATTGTCACTGCAAACATGTTTCATTCATAATGGGCTGAATCAAGAATGATGAACTAACCATATTTACAAAAACAAGATAGGTCAAGTTCATAACAGCTTTTCCTCATCTCAATCATTTCATCCTATATCGTCATTATTTCCTTTCACTTGCATGACCGAATGGTGTGGATAATAATAGTAGTGCATGTGCATTGGACTAAGATGGAATCTGCAAACATTTATTCAAAGGAGAAGACAAGGTAATATGGGCTTTTTGTTAGATCAACAATAATGCATATGAGAGCCACTCAACATTTTCTTCGTGGTCTTCTCCTCTCGACCCCAAAGAAAATAAAATAATTTCCAAGAAACACACTGAATGGTTTTTGGAGTTTTTGTGTTTCTGAGGAAATTAAAACAAGAATGAAAAAACTATTTACACGGGAAAGCTCCCAACAAGCAAAATATGAATGAGAAATCTTTTTAGGTTTTCTATTAATACTACAACTAAGCATGGAAAGTAAACTAAGGAGGAGCTACAACTTGGTTTTTCTCAAAGTTTTTCAAACACACAAGAAGTGAGAAAAATAAAATAAACTAACATGGATTATACAATTAAAAAGTATGAACACCGACAACTGGAATGAGTGTGTGAACATAAATGTAATGTCGGTGAGAAATACGTACTCCCCCAAGCTTAGGCTTTTGGCCTAAGTTGGTCTATGCCCATGGATAAAATTAGCCCTCTTCGGTATACTGAGGAGGATCCTGGGGGTTCCACTTGTTAGCGAGCTCCTGCAGCTCCCACTGATAAACAGGCTCCTGATATGGATCAGGTGATGGCTCTGGCTCGTGAACTGGGGATCGTGTCCACTCCCAGTATGCATAAATGTCTGCGAGCATGATGAGGTACATGCCTGAATGGATATTAAACAAAGAAGGTGCAGGAAAGGTAATAATCTGACAAGTCTTTTTGCTAAATACCAAGTTATAAATGAGTCTCTTTTCCTTATCATAGCAAATAAAATCATGTGCTACCATACTGTTATAGTCTAAGTATGAAGTGGGTAGTAGCATCTCCTCTTTCTCATCATGCCTAATAGGTATCTCAAAGCATCTAGTAAGGCGGGAAGCATAGATCTCCAAATATAGGACCCTTCGTACGGTTTTAACTCAACTGTATAGCAACCATAGTGCCTAAACTAAAAGTTCTATCATGAAGTAAAGCATGGCGCAAAATGGCAAGGTCGGGAGCACTAAGGCCTCCACTATCCCCGCGACCAATTAAACATCTCCCAGTAAATAATGAGTAGTAACGCAAAACAGGAAAATGTAAACTAGACACTCGCCCTTCCGACACCTTTCTCCTTTCCCCTACGGCGACTCTATCAATAAAATCTTCCACATCTCTAGGACGTGGTTCCTTGAAGCTGCCCTCAAAAGGTAATTTGCAAACCTCACAAAAATCATAAAGCGTCATTTCCTTGTACTCATCATATAAGTAAAAATCTACCATGGGTCGTGATCTCCTAGCATGAAAATGAAAATTTTGCACGAAAGTATTAGTGAGTAAGAGGTACTGATCGCACTGGTCATGGAGGAAGTCGGTGATTCCTGCATTCTCCGCCAAATAATAGAAATCCTCATAAATTTCGGCCGCCTCCAAGAATGCATCACATGGCCATTCACATGGCGGAACCTCCGCGGTGCGAGGAAGGATGTACTTGGGCTTTTCCTTCTCTTCATTTTTCTTTTTCCTTCGAACCCTGGCTCGAGGAGCCTCTTAACAATCTCCTCATCATTTTCTTCCTCTAAAAATTTCTGACATTTTTAGTGCCTCAAAATAAAAAGTGAACCAAACTCAACAAAATAGATAACAACTGCTCCTACAAGTGTCTAGAGGCTAAATCATGCATCAAAACTACTTTGGACCATATAAATTTGACATGCAAGCTCAAGAACAAGGTCACCACAACAGCAAAAATTTGCAATAAATAAAGCACTAGAACAAAAACTAATTGGACCATTGGAGGAGTCACATAGCGAAGAACAATCCCCCAAAATAGTTTTGCAAATGGAGCTTTGCAGAAGGAGATCGAAAATGGCAGCAAGATGAGCAAGAACACGGGTTTGAGCTACAGAATGGTTTTTTCGCGAGGAAGACAAAGTAGATGGGTGCTGGAATAACTGGAGGGGACCCATGTGGGACCCACAAGACAGGGGGCGCGCCCAGGGGGGTAGGAATCCTCCACCCTTGTGGCCCACTAGTGCATCCCCCTGGTGTGTTCTCAGTGCCAAAAATTCTCAAATATTCTATAAAAATCATACTAAATTTTCAGGGCATTTGGAGAACTTTTATTTTTGGGACATTTTTTATTGCATAGATAATTCAGAAAACAGACAGATAATACTATTTTTCTTTTATTCTAAATAACAGAAAGTAAAAGATTGGTACAGAGAGTTGTGCCTTCTAAATTCATCCATCTCATGCTTATCAAAAGGAATCCATTAACAAGGTTGATCAATTCTTATTAACAAACTTCTTCCGAATGACATGAAACCGGAGAACTTTCGAATAACACTAGGTTACCTCAATGGGGATATGTATGTTCCCAACAATAAGAATATCATATTTCTTTTTGACGGTAGGAAGAGGGAATTCAAAACCTCCAATAGTAATAGTTGAAAATTTTCCAATAGAATTGATACTATGAACTTGAGGTTGTTTCTTCGGAAAGTGTACCGTATGCTCATTACCATTAACATGAAAAGTGGCATTGCCTTTGTTGCAGTCAATAACAGCCCCTGCAGTATTCAAAAAGGGTCTACCAAGGATGATCGACATATCGTCGTCCTCGGGAATATCTAGAATAACAAAGTCCGTTAAGATAGTAACATTTGCAACCACAACAGGCACATCCTCACAAATACCGATGGGTATAGCAGTTGATTTATAAGCCATTTGGAAAGAAATTTTAGTAGGTGTCAACTTACTCAATTCGAGTCTACGATACAAAGGGAAAGTCATAACAGTAACACCGGCTCCAAGATCACATAAAGCAGTTTTAACATAGTTTCTTTTAATGGAGCAAGGTATAGTTGGTACTCCTAGATCTCCTAGTTTCTTTGGTATTCCACCCTTAAAAGTATAATTAGCAAGCATGGTGGAAATTTCAGCTTCCGGTATCTTTCTTTTATAAGTAACAATATCTTTCATATACTTAGCATAAGGAGGCATTTTAAGCATACCAGTCAAACGCATACGCAAAAAGATAGGTCTAATCATTTCAGCAAAGCGCTCGAAATCCTCATCATCCTTTTTCTTGGATGGCTTAGGAGGAAAGGGCATGGGTTTCTGAACACATGGTTCTCTTTCTCTACCATGTTTCCTAGCAATGAAGCCTCTCTTAATTATCATAACGTTGATTCTTTGATTGTGGGTTATCAAGATCAATAGCAGGTTCAATCTCTACTTCATTATCATTACTAGGTTGAGCATCAACATGAACATCATTATTAACACTATCACTAGGTTCATGCTCATCACCAGATTGTGTTTTAGCATCAGAAATAGACATATCATTGGGATTCTTAGGTGTGTCTATAACAGGTTCACTAGTATTCAAAGTCCTATCAGTTTTCTTCTTCTTTTTATTACTAGGACTAGGTGCATTAGCATTAATTCTCTGAGAATCTTACTCAACTCTCTTAGGATGGCCCTCGGGATACAAAGGTTCCTGGGTCATTTTACCACCTCTAGTCATAACCCTAATAGCATTATCATTATTCTTACTATTCAACTCATTAAGCAAATCATCTTGTGCCTTAAGTACTTGTTCTACTTGAGTTGTAACCATGGAAGCTTGTTTACTAATAGGCTTAAGATCATTAACTATTCTACTCATATAATCACCCAAGTAATCAAGCATGTGAGCATTACGCTTCAATTGTCCACTAACATAAGCATTGAAGTTTTCTTGTTTAACAATAAAATTATCAAACTCATCCAAGCATTGACTAGCAGACTTATTATGAGGAATATCACCTTCATCAAATCTATGAAGAGAGTTTACCTCTACCACCTGTGTCAGGTTATCAAGACCATGTATTTCTTCAATGGGCGGTATATTCTTAACATTTTCAGTTTAAATATATTTTTTTTCATAGATTTCTTTGCCTCTTGCATATTTTCAAGACTATGAAATATAATACCCCTTTTCTTCAGAGTTGACTTAGGAGTTGGTTCAGGAAGTGTCCAATCATTATCACTGCTCAATATATTACTCAATAGCAATTCAGCTTGCTCAACCGTTCTTTCCTTGAAAACACAACCAACACAACTATCCAGGTGGTATGTGGAAGCATCGGTTAGTCCATTATAAAAGATATGAAGTATTTCATTTTTCTTGAGAGGATGATCAGGCAAAGCATTAAGTAATTGGAGAAGCCTCCCCCAAGCTTGTGGGAGACTCTCTTCTTCAATTTGCACAAAGTTAAATATTTCCCTTAGGGCAGCTTGTTTCTTATGAGCGGGGAAATATTTTTTAGAAAGTAGTAAATCATATCCTGGGGACTACGCACACAACCAAGAGCAAGAGAATTATACCATAACTTGGCATCACCCTTTAATGAGAAAGGAAACAACTTAAGAATATAGTAATAGAGAATTTTTTCCCTCATGAGCAAATAGGGTGGCTATATCATTGAACTTAGTAAGATGTGCCACAACAATTTCAGATTCATAACCATAGAAAGGATCAGATTCTACCAAAGTAATTAACTCAGGACTGACAGAGAATTCATAATACTTATCAGTAACAAAGATAGGTGAAGTAGCAAGCATAGGGTCATATAGCATTCTAGCATTCAAATGCTTTTCTTTCAGCTTAGCTAACAGTTTCTTAAGATCATCTCTATCATTACAAGCAAGAAAGTCTGTAACAGTTTCCTCATGCATAATATAACCCTCAGGTATAACAGGCAATTCATATCTAGGGGAAGAATCATAATCTTCAGTTTCAATAATATCATTAGGTCAGTAATATCATTCTCTCTAACCCTAGCAAGTTGTTCATCAACAAATTCACCCAGTGGCACAGTATTATCAAGCAGAGAAGTAGTTTCATTATAAGCATCATGCATAGCAGAAGTGGCATCATGAATAACATGTGACATATCGGAATCAATAGCACGTGTAGGTGTCACAAGTTTACTCAAAACAGAAGGAGAATCAAGTGCAGAGCTAGATGGCAGTTCCTTACCTCCCCTCGTAGTTGAGGGAAAAATCTTGGTTCTTTGATGTTTCAAATTCCTCATAGCGATCAACAAATATAAATCCCAAGTGACTCAAAGAATAGAGCTATGCTCCCCGGCAACGATGCCGGAAAAAGGTCTTGATAACCCACAAGTATAGGGGATCACAACAATTTTCGAGGGTAGAGTATTCAACCCAAATTTATTAATTCAACACAAGGGGGGCCAAAGAATATTCTCAAGTATTAGCGGCTGAGTTGTCAATTCAACCTCACCGGAAATACTTAATATCTGCAGCAAAGTATTTAGTAGCAAAGTAATATGGAAGTAACGGTAACGGTGGAAAAGTAACAATAGCAGTTTTGTAGCAATCATAATAGTGGCAATGGAAAAGTAACTTTGGAAAGATCAATATGAAACGAACTCGTAGGCAATGGATCAATGATGGATAATTATGTCGGATGGCGTTCATTATGCAAAAATTATAACATAGGGTGACACAGAACTAGCTCCAATTCATCAATATAATGTAGGCATGTATTCCGAATATAGTCATACATGCTTATGGAAAAGAACTTGCATGCCATCTTTTTTCCTACCCTCCCGTGGCAGCGGGGTCCTGTTGGAAACTAATGGGTATTAAGGCCTCCTTTTAATAGAGAACCAGACCAAAGCATTATCACTTAGTGAATACATGAACTCCTCAAACTACGGTCATCACCGGGAAGTGTCCCAACTATTGTCACTCCGGGGTTGCCAGATCATGACACGTAGTAGGTGACTATAACTTGCAAGATACAGTCGAGAACACAAATATATTCATGAAAACAAAAGATGTTCAGATCTGAAATCATGGCACTCGGGCCCTTGTAACAAGCATTAGGCATAGCAAAGTTATAGCAACATCAACCTTAGAACATAGTGTTGGGGAACGTAGTAATTTCAAAAAAAATCCTACGCACACTCAGGATCATGGTGATGCATAGCAACGAGAGGGGAGAATGTGTCCACGTACCCTCGTAGACCGAAAGCGGAAGCGTTAGCACAACGCGGTTGATGTAGTCGTAAGTATTCACGATCCGACCGATCCAAGTACCGAACATACGGCACCTCCGAGTTCAGCACACGTTCAACTTGATGACGTCCCATTAACTCCAATCCAGTAGAGCTTCACAGGAGAGTTCCGTCAGCACGATGGCGTGATGATGGTGATGATGTTGCTACCAACACAGGGCTTCGCCTAAGCACCGCTACGATATAACCGAGATGGAATATGGTGGAGGGGGGCACCGCACATGGCTGTATTAGATCAATAGATAAACTTGTGTGTTCTAGGGTGCTCCCTGCCCCCATATATAAAGGAGCAAGGGGGAGGCGGCCGTCCAGGAGGAGGGCGCGCCAGGGGGCAGTCCTACTCCCACCGGGAGTAGGACTCCTCCTTTTCCTTGTTGGAGTAGGAGAGGGAAGGAAGGGAAAGAGGAGGAGAAGGAAAAAGGGGGGCGCCGCCCCCCTCGTTATCCTATTCGAACTAGAGGGGGAGGGGCGCGCAACTGCCCTGGTTGCCCCTCCTCTTCTCCCACTAAGGCCCATGAGGCCCAATTAACTCCCCGGGGGGTTCCGGTAACCCCCCGGTACTCCGGTTTTTATCCGAAACCACTCAGAACACTTCTGGTGTCTGAATATAGTCGTCCAATATATCAATATTTATGTCTCAACCATTTCGAGACTCCTCGTCATGTCTGTGATCATATCCGGGACTCTGAACTACCTTCTGTACATCAAAACACAAAAACTCATAATACCGATCATCACCAAACTTTAAGCGTGCGGACCCTACGGGTTCGAGAACTATGTAGACATGACCGAGACATGTCTCTGGTCAATAACCAATAGCGGAACCTGGATGCTCATATTGGCTCCTACATATTCTATGAAGATCTTTATCGATCAAACCGCATAACAACATACGTTGTTCCCTTTGTCATCGGTATGTTACTTGCCCGAGATTTGATCATCGGTATCTCAATACCTAGTTGTCGGTGTTCTGGGAATGGGGGTCCCCAGACTTGCCTGCCTGCGGCCTGCGGCGTGGCTCGAGTGGGGGGGCCAACATGGCCCATCTTCAGCAACACAAGACTCAAGACCCTCGCGAGGGGCCAAGCATCGCGAGGCGGACGACATGGCACTTCCTCAGGCGAAGCCTCATCAGGCTGGCTCGCGAGGAGGAGGAGACATCAAGGCGGGGTACCTCCGAGGTGCCCATGACGTGAGCCATGACGACTCAAGGCACTAGGCGGGCACTAGCGCACGCAGCGTCCTTCTTTCCTCTTTGGTGCAAAGGGGACAAGCGCAGCCGCGGAGTACCGAGGCATCAGGCAAAGGTTGCCGTTCCGGTGCAACGAGACCAGGACCAGGAGGACTACGAGACGGGGGTCACCATGGAGCCCAGCACGGCGTCATCACCAGAGCCTTTGGCAGGCGAAGACTGCTTTTGTCAGGATAAGTGTACTCGCTGTCCCCCTTCAAATTAGCCCGCTATTGTTGGATCCCTTCCTGCTCAATATTTGGGAAGAGGACCAGGGCCTCTATAAATAGGACTAGCCACCCACATAGCAAGGGGTTTGGTTCGATCGGTTCCGAACAGCTGGTAAGAGAGAGAGAGAGAGAGAGGGGGGGTGGCTGAACTCCCCCTAGCAGTTCATCCCCCTAGCCAAGAACAGACCCTCGCGAGGCTGTTCTTCCTTGTATAGTTCATCCTCACCAGCCCCAAGAGGCAATCCACCAACCACACACTGGAGTAGGGTATTACACCACAACGGTGGCCCGAACCAGTATAAATCTTTTGTCTCTTGTGCATTTCTTTCAGTAGTTTAGATCCTTGTGAGACGGAGAGGTTGAAGGCGTAATCTCCGCGCGCACCCCAGTGTTCGAACCTCAAGGGTCTGCCGGAACACGAAACCCGACATTTGGCGCGCCAGGTAGGGGTGCGCCGGAGTTCGTTTTCCACCGCTCTGCTCTCCTCCGGCCGTCACAACCATGCCTGACGCTCGTCGGGCCCGCTCCAAGGGCCCGGCAGCCGTCGCTTTCCGCGTCGCCCGGACGGTGCCCTTCGGTGGGCGTCCACGTTGTTCCCCGTCGCCCACCGTCGAGACCACCACCGGCCCGGCGGGAAACGAGCGGCGAGCGCCACTCCAGCATCCGCCCGCGTGAAGGAGTGGCTGCACCGCAACGTCGACGCCTCCGGTCGTTGTGGCCCTCCTGGGCGGCTCGCAGGCGCCGCCCACAGGTCACCACGTCAAGCCTTATGTCCGCCGGGTCAACGTCGTTTCTTCATGGCAGGGGGCTCCCCTGGACCGGGCGGTGTGCGAGGACAGCCTGACCTTCATCTCGGAGGACCACCCCGCCAACCCGGTCGGCTTGGGCGCACTCCCCCTGCTGTGCACCCCCACTATCTGCCAGGTGGCCGTCACCAGGACCCTCGTTGACGGAGGTGCGGGCCTCAGTGTGCTCTCGGTCGGGACTTTCAGCCTCCTCCGCATACCTTGAGAGCGGCTGCGGCCCAGTCGACCCTTCTCAGGTGTCGGGGGCGGATCGTCCGACTCCCTGGGGCAGATTCGGCTCCCGGTAACTTTCGGCACCTACGACAACTTCCGCACGGAGATGGTCGACTTCGACATCGCCCCCATCGGCCTTCCCTACAATGCCATCCTGGGCTACCTAGCCCTGGCTCAGTTCATGGCCGCCACGTACCCGACGTACAACCTCATGAAGATGCCCGGGAGCAGCGGTACCCTCGCTGTGCACGGAGACACCGGGGACGCCCTGCAAGCACTCGAACTCGCCTTCAAGACGGCGGCGTCAGCACGGCCTGTCGGCGTAGAGGCCCCTGAGCCCAAGGGGGCTACGCCCGCCAAGAAGAAGCAACTGTTCACCCAGGACAAAGCAGAAACCAAGCAGATACCAGTCGACGAGGATGGGTCCTCCAGTGCCACTTTCACCATAGGCGCCAACCTCGAGCCCGAGCAGGAGGAGGCCTTGGTCAAGTTCCTGCGCGCGAACAAGAAGGTATTTGCTTGGGAGCCAGATCAGCTGGCGGGGATCCCCAGGAGTGTCATCGAGCACCACCTCAACGTGTGCCCAAATGTGCGCCCGGTGAAGCAGAAGGCCAGGCGGCAGTCCATGGAGAAGCAGGCCTTCATTGCCCAAGAGACCCGCAAGCTCGAGGCTGCCGGGGTCATTCGCGAGGTCTGGTACTCGGATTGGTTGGCCAACCCTGTCGTTGTGCCCAAGAAGGGGGGGAAAGAGCGCATGTGTGTCGACTTCACCAACCTCAACAAGGCATGCCCGCAACATCCGTTCCCGCTTCCCCGCATCGACCAGATTGTCGATTCCACTGCGGAATGCGACCTGCTATGCTTCCTGGACGCCTTCTCCGGGTATCACCAGATCAAGATGGCCGTGGAAGACGTTGAGAAGACCGCCTTCTTGACCCCGTGCGGGGTATATTGCTATACATGCATGCCGTTCGGGCTGCGTAATGCAGGGGCAACCTTTCAGCGGCTGATGCACATCACCCTGGGCCAGCAACTCGGGAAGAATGTCGAAGCCTACGTTGACGACATTGTAGTAAAATCTCGGGAGGCCAAGACCCTGATACAAGACCTGGAGGAGACCTTCGCGAGCCTCAACGCAGTAAACCTGCGGCTCAACCCAGAGAAATGTGTGTTTGGCGTCCCCTCGGGCAAGCTCTTGGGATTCCTCGTGTCCCATCGTGGCATCGAGGCCAACCCCGAGAAGGTCAAGGCCGTCGAGGACATGAGTCCACCGAAGACCCTCAGAGAAATGCAGAAGCTCACTGGGCGCGTGACCGTGCTGGGGCGCTTCATCTCCAAACTAGGGGAGCGAGCACTGCCTTTCTTCCAGCTGATGAAGAAAAAGGGGCCCTTTGAATGGACTGAAGAGGCAGACAAGGCGTTTCAAGACTTGAAGAGGTACCTGACTAGTCCCCCAGTCATGGTGGCTCCGCGCCCTCACGAGCCCCTGCTGCTATACCTTGCCGCCACACCCTACTCCGACAGCGCGACCTTGGTGGCGGTTAGGGAGGAGCGCCAAATCAAGACCGCAGCGGCAGCACGAAGTAGGACCAAACGGGAACAAGGAAAGCCTGCAGAAGCCACAACCGCAGCTGAGAAGGGGCAGCTGCCAAGGAATGCACCGGAGACAGGAGAGGCAGCCCGACCGAATGGTCCACCTCCAGAGGCCACGTCGCCTCGTGAGGCGCCCTTACCTCCCGATGGTGCAGCAACCCCAGACGCTCCCGGCCTTGTCGAGCACCCAGTTTACTTCGTTAGCACGATGCTGCGGGACGCGAGGGCGCGGTACCTAATGCCTCAGAAGCTCCTCCTAGCACTACTGGTGGCCTCGCACAAGCTGCATCACTACTTCCAGGCTCATCCCATCAAGGTCGTCTCATCATACCCCCTGGAGAGAGTACTCAGGAGCCCTAACTCAGCCGGAAGAGTCGCCGAGTGGAACATAGAGCTGCAGGCGTTTCAGCTCGAGTTCAGCACAACCAGGGTCATCAAAGGAGCAGCGTTGGCGGATTTTGTGGCGGAATGGATGGAGGCACCAGGCCTCGAGGCCGGCGAGGATCGGTCCCTCTCCCCCGGAAGCGAGGCGCTAGATGGCTGGGTCATGCACTTCGACAGGGTGTTCTCCAAGCATGGCGCTGGGGCTGGGGCGGTGCTCATATCACCCACTCAGGACAAGCTCTACTACGCTGTACAGCTCTATTTCCAGCACGGCGAAAAGGTCTCCAACAACATAGCGGAGTATGAAGGTTTGATAGCTGGCTTGAAGGCCGCAGCTGCCCTGGGGGTGAAACGCCTGACCATCAAGGGCGATTCGCAGCTCCTCGTCAATTTCTCCAACAAGGTGTACGAGCCGAAGGACGAGCACATGGAAGCCTACCATGCGGAGGTCCGCAGGATGGAGAAGCAGTTCTGGGGGCTGGAGTTACAGCATGTACCCCGTGGCACCAATCAGGAGGCCGACGACATCGCCAAATGGGCGTCCAGACGGTTACCTCAGGAGCCTGGCGTCTTTGAGGAGCGGCTCTTCAAGCCCTCAGCCCAGCCGTTACTGTCAAATACGGCTCAGCCTCGGGAGGAGCTCCCCCCGCCACCTGCCTCGGGAGCCCCAGTCTGTGGCTCGGCCTCGGGAGCTCGACTGCTCCTGACGATGGAACCATAGGAGGGGTGCTCGATCACAGAGCTCCAGAGTTACTTGACACAAGGGACTTTGCCGGAGAAGGAGGAGGAAGCGGAGCGTGTGGCGCGGCAGGCCACGACATACTGCATCAGGGATGGAGAGCTCTACCAGAAGCGACCAAACGATGTATCCCTGCGCTGCATTTCCAGGGAGCAGGGAAAGGAACTGCTGGAAGATATACACGGCAGGGACTGTGGACATCACTCATCATCACGGGCCCTTGTCGGCAAGGCGTTCCGTAGTGGGTTTTATTGGCCAACCGCACTCAATGACGCCGTCGAACTAGTGAAAGCTTGCGAGGCCTGCCAGTTCCACGCCAAGCAAATCCATCAGCTGGCGGGAGGCCTGCAGACTATACCCCTCTCGTGGCTGTTCGCGGTCTGGGGGCTGGACATCCTAGGCCCGTTCCCTCGGGCGCCAGGGGGCTACCGCTTCCTCTACATCGCCATGGACAAGCTCACCAAGTGGGCTGAAGTAGAGGCCGTCCGCACCATCCCCGCAGGTTCCGCAGTCAAGTTCGTTAGGGGCATCGTGAATCGGTTCGGGGTGCCGAACCGCATCATCACAGACAACGGTTCGCAGTTCACCAGTAACCTCTTCAAAACATACTGTGCTAACCTTGGAACGCATATATGCTACGCTTCGGTGGCGCACCCTTGAAGCAACGGCCAGGCTAAGCGAGCCAACGCAGAGGTCCTGAGGGGCCTCAAGACCAGGACGTTCAAGAAGAAACTGGAGGCCTGCGGCAGAGGTTGGTACGACGAGCTTCCATCTGTGCTATGGTCCATCCGCACCACCGCGACCAAGCCAACTGGGGAGACCCTGTTCTTCCTGGTCTACGGAGCGGAAGTAGTCCTCCCTCACGAGGTCAGATGCCGCTCCGCGCGGGTCCTGGCATTCGACGAGGCGCAGCAGGACGCCATGCGGGGGGTGGACCTCGTGTTGGGGGAGGAACGTCGCCGGGAGGCCGCGCTGTGAGCAGCGAGGTATCAGCAAGCGTTGCGGCGATATCACTGCCGCAACATCCGCCCCAGGACTCTCGAGGTAGGAGACCTCATGCTCAGGTGGCTCCTTTCCGGGGAGGGATTGCACAAACTCTCTCCCATGTGGGAGGGCCCGTTCAAGGTTGTTCATGTTTCCAGGCCTGGCTCCGCGTTCTTGGAGACTCAAGAGGGAGTGCCAGTCCAGAATGCATGGAACATCCAGCACCTCCGGAGGTTCTACCCCTAAAAAGGCCCAGAGCCTGTGAAGCAAGGCGAGTGCCTGTGAAGATCATCTCTTTTGTAAGGCCCGGAGCTTGTGAAGCAAGGCGAGTGCCTGTGAAGATCATCTCTTTTGTAAGGCCCGGAGCCTATGAAGCAAGGCGAGTGCCTGTGAAGATCATCTGTTTTGTAAGGCCCGGAGCCTGTGAAGCAAGGCGAGTGCCTGTGAAGATCATCTCTTTTGTAAGGCCCGGAGCCTGTGAAGCAAGGCGAGTGCCTGTGAAGATCATCTCTTTTGTAAGGCCCGGAGCCTGTGAAGCAAGGCGAGTGCCTATGAAAATCATCTCTTTTGTAAGGCCCGGAGCCTGTGAAGCAAGGCGAGTGCCTGTGAAGATCATCTCTTTTTGTAAGGCCTGGAGCCTGTGAAGCAAGGCCAATGCCTGTGAAGCTCGCCGCCCCGTGACACTCTCACGTAATAATGAGTGGGGCTGTACACGCCCCGGAGTCTCAGGAGCGCCGGCCTCAGGCCCTGGGGCTCCCTCCCACGCCCAGTGGCAGCACTTAGCTCCGCGCTGGTGAGAAGACGTCGAAGACTAGATTAGGTGCCAGACGCAGCTTTTTCATTTGCTTCCCGCAGTTGGCGTGTTTGTTTGCATTTGAAGTCTTATTGAAGTTATCGCTATTGCTGATTTATGGTTCGTTGATTTTCGCTCCTCACTTTGGTTTCTCTCATAAACGGCCTCGCGAGGGATGGTGTTCAGGCGTCCTCGCGAGCATTTCTGCCCTAGCCACGGGAAGGTTTTCATGGCCCTGGCGCATTACAGGAGCATCCCTCCTAGTCCGTGTCCCTCGGGCACCGTGACGCGCACGCAGGGCCTGGGTTGGTCGCCCCCCCCGGCAGGGGTCGAGAACTATCTACGTACGGGCGAATAATTAAGAGGCACAAAAGGAAGATCAAGGTAACAACTGAAACGGCAATATTTCCAACACGCCCCAGCGGGGCTCCATGCAACTATGCTGTCTGATGCAGGAAACAAAGGGAAAGAAAAAAAACGAGCCCGGCACAGCCCTCCTCACATCGGCCCGCGGAGGCGGCGCGGGCTGCCTCAGGACCTCAGGCGGACTCCCTCTCACGCTTCACCGGGGCGCGACGGCGGGCGGACGAACCGCCACCTCCCAGGCAAGCTTGACAGCGTGGGGGAGGACTGCTGCCACCGCTGGAGGAGTCGCTTGAGGAAGAGCTGACGAAGCTTGGGGAGTCTCGGACGCCGCCATCCACGCGGGCGCTATCTCCTTCATCGCCATCGGGGCGGGGCCTGCGGACACGGTCGTCGTCCTCAGGGCAGCACCCCACGCGGCGACCATCTTCCCCAAACACCCTCACGAAGAGGGTAGCGTCGACGTCGAACCTAAAGTCCAAAGTGCACCGGCGCTCCAGGCCGCGAGCGCGGGCAAGCGCCTGCCAGCCACGGGTGAAGACCAAGCCCCTGCTGGTGGAGACTTCCAGCGCGACCCACGAAGACCTGCTGCAGCAGCCCTCCTCCTGGAGCCAGAGGCCACCAGGAGCGCCGGCAGGGAGCTCGCCAAGGAGGAAGCGAGGGAGAGGAAGCCGGGCGCTAGTCGGCTCCACCGCCCAGACGACAAACTCCGGCCATGCCTGCACAGCGCGAAAGCGCGGCTTGCGAGAGCGCGCGGCCCAGGCGCGTCCCTTAGCCACGGAGGTGCGCCCACCGCCGCGCTGGGAGCCACCCGCATGACCACCAAATGCTGCCGGGGCGGCCACCGGATGCTTCCGAGGACGCCCACGACCGCGCTTGGGCGGGGGAGAGGCGGAACCAACCTGGAGGGCCTTCCCCTTCTCTACAGCTGAGTACTTCCTCGACGGAGCCATCACGCCAAGACGGAGCAAGAGCAGTGGCAAAGGAGAGAGCAAGGAGTGACAGACTGGAAGGGCACGCGCGGTGCCGTACTTATGGCCGGCGGAGGCCAACCGCCGGCCTCCATGATCACAGGTAATCATAACACGATCTGCATGCAGGGACTTGTCCAACTCGCACGATCACCAAGGCGTCGTGGGAAGTGGAGACGCCACGACCAATCAACCGCCACGCGGCGCCCAAGGCCGCAGGCTGTTAGGGCCCGCGGCGCTTCGCCCTTGCCCTTTCGCCTCTCGGCACGGCCAATTCCAGGCGCGCCTTGGGCCCGGGGGCTACTGTCGGCGTTCTGGGAACGGGGGTCCCCAGACTTGCCTGCCCGCGGCCTGCGGCGTGGCTCGAGTTGGGGGGCCAACATGGCCCATCTTCATCAACACAAGACTCAAGACCCTCGCGAGGGGCCAAGCCTCGCGAGGCGGACGACACGGCAGTTCCTCAGGAGAAGCCTCATCAGGCTGGCTCGCGAGGAGGAGGAGACATCAAGGCGGGGTACCTCGCGAGGTGCCCATGACGTGAGCCATGACAACTCAAGGCGCCAGGCGGGCGCCAGCGCGCGCAGCGTCCTTCTTTCCTCTTTGGTGCAAAGGGGACAAGCGCAGCCGCGGAGTACCGAGGCATCAGGCAAAGGTTGCCATTCCGGTGCAACGAGACCAGGACCAGGAGGACTACTAGACGGGGGTCACCATGGAGCCCAGCACGGCGTCATCACCAGAGCCTTTGGCAGGCGAAGACTGCTTTTGTCAGGATAAGTGTACTCGCTGTCCCCCTTCAAATTAGCCCGCCATTGTTGGATCCCTTCCCGCTCAATATTTGGGAAGAGGACCAGGGCCTCTATAAATAGGACTAGCCACCCACATAGCAAGGGGTTCGGTTCGATCGGTTCCGAACGGCTGGTAAGAGAGAGAGAGAGAGAGAGAGAGAGAGAGAGGTGGCTGAACTCCCCCTAGCAGTTCATCCCCCTAGCCAAGAACAGACCCTCGTGAGGCTGTTCTTCCTTGTATAGTTCATCCTCACCAGCCCCAAGAGGCAATCCACCAACCACACACTGGAGTAGGGTATTACACCACAACGGTGGCCCGAACCAGTATAAATCTTGTGTCTCTTGTGCATTTCTTTCAGTAGTTTAGATCCTTGTGAGACGGAGAGGTTGAAGGCGTAATCTCCATGCGCACCCCAGTGTTCGAACCTCAAGGGTCTGCCGGAACCCGAAACCTGACACTAGTTCAATCTCGTTACCGACAAGTCTATTTACTCGTTCCATAATGCATCATCCCACAACTAACTCATTATTCACATTGCTTGCAAGGCTTATAGTGATGCGCAATACCGAGAGGGCCCAGAGATACCTCTCCGAAAATCGGAGTGACAAATCCTAATCTTGAAATACGCCAACTCAACAAGTACCTTCGGAGACACCTGTAGAGCACCTTTATAATCACCCAATTACGTTGTGACATTTGATATCACACAAAGTGTTCCTCCAGTAAACCGGAGTTGCATAATCTCATAGTCATAGGAACATGTATAAGTCATGAAGAAAGCAATAGCAACATACTAAATGATCAAGTGCTAAGCTAACGGAATGGGTCAAGTCAATCACATCATTCTCCTAATGATGTGATTCCGTTAATCAAATGACAACTCATGTCTATGGCTAGGAAACATAACCATCTTTGATCAACGAGCTAGTCAAGTAGAGGCATACTAGTGACTCTTTTTGTCTATGTACTCACACATGTATTATGTTTCCGGTTAATACAATTCTAGCATGAATAATAAACATTTATCATGATATAAGGAAATAAATAATAACTTTATTATTTCCTCTAGGGCATATTTCCTTCAGTCTCCCACTTGCACTAGAGTCAATAATCTAGATTACATAGTAATGATTCTAACACCCATGGAGCCTTGGTGTTGATCATGTTTTGCTCGTGGAAGAGGCTTAGTCAATGGGTCTGCAACATTCAGATCCGTATGTATCTTGCAAATCTCTATGTCTCCCAACTGGACTTGATCCCAGATGGAGCTGAAGCGTCTCTTGATGTGCTTGGTTCTCTTGTGAAATCTGGATTCCTCCGACAACGAAATTGCACCAGTATTGTCACAAAAGATTTTCATTGGACCCGATGCACTAGGTATGACACCTAGATCGGATATGAACTCCTTCATCCGGACTCCTTCATTTGCTGCTTCCGAAGCAGCAATGTACTCCGCTTTACATGTAGATGCCGCCATGACGCTCTGTTTAGAACTGCTCCAACCGACAGCTCCACCGTTTAATATAAACACGTATCTGGTTTGCGATTTAGAATCGTCCGGATTAGTGTCAAAGCTTGCATCAACGTAACCATTTACGATGAGCTCTTTGTCACCTCCATAAACGAGAAACATATCCTTGGTCCTTTTTAGGTACATCAAGATGTTCTTGACCGTTGTCAAGTGATCCACTCCCGGATTACTTTGGTACCTCCCTGCTAAACTAATAGCAAGGCACACATTAGGTCTGGTACACAACATTGCATACATGATATAGCCTATGGCTGAAGCATAGGGAACATCTTTCATTTTCTCTCTATCTTCTGCAGTGGTCGGGCATTGATTCTTACTCAACTTCACACCTTGTAATACAGCGAAGAACCCTTTCTTTGCCTGATCCATTTTGAACTTCTTCAAAACTTTGTCAAGGTATGTGCTTTGTGAAAGTCCAATTAAGTGTCTTGATCTATCTCTATAGATCTTGATGCCCAATATGTAAGCAACTTCACCGAGGTCCTTCATTGAAAAACTCTTATTCATGTATCCTTTTATGCTATCCAGAAATTCTATATCATTTCCAATCAACAATATGTCATCCACATATAATATTAGAAATGCTACAGAGCTCCCACTCAATTTCTTGTAAATACAGGCTTCTCCAAAAGTCTGTATAAAACCATATGCTTTGATTACACTATCAAAGCGTTTATTCCAACTCCGAGAAGCTTGCACCAGTCCATAAATGAATCGCTGGAGCTTGCACACTTTGTTAGTACCTTTTGGATCGATAAAACCTTCAGGTTGCATCATATACAACTCTTCTTCCAGAAATCCATTTGCCAAATTTCATAATCATAAAATGCGGCAATAGCTAACATGATTCAGACGGACTTAAGCATCGCTGCTGGTGAGAAGGTCTCATCGTAGTCAACTCCTTGAACTTGTCGAAAACCTTTCGCAACAAGTCGAGCTTTGTAGACAGTAACATTACCATCAGCGTCTGTCTTCTTCTTGAAGATCCATTTATTCTCGTTGGCTTGCCGATCATCGGGCAAGTCAACCAAAGTCCACACTTTCTTCTCATACATGGATCCCATCTTAGATTTCATGGCCTCAAGCCATTTTGCGGAATCTAGGCTCATCATTGCTACGTCTCCGTCGTATCTACTTTTCCAAACACTTTTGCCCTTGTTTTGGACTCTAACTTGCATGATTTGAATGGAACTAACCCGGACTGATGCTGTTTTCTGCAGAATTGCCATGGTGTTATTTTTGTGTAGAAATAAAAGTTCTCGGAATGACCTGAAAATCAACGGAGAATTATTTTGGAATATATAAAAAATACTGGAAGGAAAATCCACATCAGGGGGGCCTCCACCTGTCCACGAGGGTGGGGGCGCGCCCTACCCCCTGGGCGCGCCCCCTGCCTCGTGGGCCCCCTGACACTCCATCGATCTCAACCCTGACTCCATATATTCACTTTTGGGGAGAAAAAAACCAGGGAGAAGGATTCATCGCATTTTACAATACGGAGCCGTCGCGAAGCCCTAAACTCTCTCGGGAGGGCTGATCTGGAGTCCGTTCGGGGCTCCGGAGAGGGGAATCCGTCGCCATCGTCATCATCAACCTTCCTCCATCACCAATTTCATGATGCTCACCGCCGTGCGTGAGTAATTCCATCGTAGGCTTGCTGGACGGTGATGGGTTGGATGAGATTTATCATGTAATCGAGTTAGTTTTGTTAGGGTTTGATACCTAGTATCCACTATGTTATGAGATTGATGTTGCTATGACTTTGCTATGCTTAATGCTTGTCACTAGGACCCGAGTGCCATGATTTCAGATCTGAACCTATTATGTTTTCATCAATATATAAGTGTTCTTGATCCTATCTTGCAAGTCTATAGTCACCTACTATGTGTTATGATCCGGCAACCCCGAAGTGACAATAATCGGGACCACTCCTGGTGACGACCGTAGTTTGAGGAGTTCATGCATTCACTATGTCTTTATGCTTTGGTCCGGTACTCTATTAAAAGGAGGCCTTAATATCCCTTAGTTTTCAATAGGACCCCGTTGCCACGGGAGGGTAGGACAAAAGATGTCATGCAAGTTCTTTTCCATAAGCATGTATGACTATATTCGGAATACATGCCTACATTACATTGATGAATTGGAGCTAGTTCTGTGTCACCCTATGTTATGACTGTTACATGATGAACCGCATCCGGCATAATTCACTATCACCGATCCATTGCCTACGAGCTTTCCATATATTGTTTTTCGCTTATTTACTTTTCCGTTGCTATTGTTATCATCACTACAAAACACCAAAAATATTATTTTTCTACCATTACCTTTTACCACTGTTACCACTACTATCATATTACTTTGCCACTAAACACTTTGCTGCAGATATTAAGTTTCCAGGTGTTGTTGAATTGACAACTCAGCTGCTAATACTTGAGAATATTCTTTGGCTCCCCTTGTGTCAAATCAACAAATTTAGGTTGAATACTCTACCCTCGAAAACTGTTGCGATCCCCTATACTTGTGGGTTATCAATCATCGCTTCCTCATAGTTTGTAGGTTCATCATGGTCTAGCAACATGACCTCCAGAACAGGATCACCGTACCACTCTGGTGCGGATCTTACTCTGGTTGACCTACGAGGTTCGGTAGTAACTTGATCTGAAGTTTGATGATCATCATCATTAGCTTCATCACTAATTGGTGTAGGTGTCACAGGAACCGGTTTATGTGACGAACTACTTTCCAATAAGGGAGCAGGTACAGTTTCCTCATCAAGTTCTACTTTCCTCCCACTCACTTCTTTCGAGAGAAACTCCTTCGCTAGAAAGGATCCGTGAAGAAATAATAGCAAGATACTAAATGATCAAGTGCTAAGCTAATGGAATGGGTCAAGTCAATCACATCATTCTCCTAATGATGTGATCCCGTTAATCAAATGACAACTCATGTCTATGGCTAGGAAACATAACCATCTTTGATCAACGAGCTAGTCAAGTAGAGGGATACTAGTGACACTATGTTTGTCTATGTATTTACACATGTACTATGTTTCCGGTTAATACAATTCTAGCATGAATAATAAACATTTATCATGATATAAGGAAATAAATAATAACTTTATTATTGCCTCTAGGGCATATTTCCTTCACATAGTGGATACTAGGGATCAAACCCTAACAAAACTAACTCGATTGCATGGTAAATCTTATCCAACCCATCACCGTCCAGCAAGCCTATGATGGGATTAATCACGCACGACGGTGAGCATCATGAAATTGGTGATGCAGGATTGTTGATGATGACGATGGAATGATTTCCCATCTTTGAAGCCCAAAACAGACTCTAGATCTTCCCTCCCATGGAAGAACAAGAGGTGGCGGCGGCTCCATATCGTAAAACGCAATGAATCCTTCTCTTTGATTTTTTTCTCCCCGAACGTGAATATATGGAGTTGGAGTTGAGGTCGGTGGAGGTCTGTGGGACCCACAAGACCAGAGGGCGCGCCCCAGGGGGGTGGGCGTGCCCTCCACCCTTGTGGACAGGGTGTGGGTTCCTCTGGTTGATTCTTTCACCAATATTTTTTTATTTATTTCAAAAGTAATCCCCTCCAGCCAAGACTCGCGTGTCACCACGTCGAGAGGCGGCTCTATGGTTCACATGACTGCTGCGGCTATGTCCAAAGACGACGCCACAGGGTCCATGACCATTGAGAACCGAAGGATACACCGAGGCCATCGCAAGATGGACATGAGGCGCTTCCCCGCAAAGACGTTGACCCGGGCCAAAGTCCAGGCAAAGAGCCTGCACACCAGTCCCCACTACAAAAAAACCACTTCCGTGATGATATGTCTTTGTCATAGTAGGTCACGTTTTCTATCATGCATGTACATCCATGACGATTTTATAACATAATCAAGATACTCACACCCGTGCTGTCGTAGAAGTGCTCCATGACAATACCAAAATTATCATCACGGAAGTGTCCACTTCCATGACAATAAATGGCGCGTCATGGAAGTGCTTTCGTCAAGGGTAACCGACACATGGCATCCACCGTAACCTGTCGCCGTCAAGCTATCAGGTTCCGGTTTGGATCCGATAACCCGTTAACAGCCCGGCCCAATGGGGGTTTTCCATGTGTAAAATTCTCAATGGCCAGAGGAACCACGTGTCGGTTCAGCAATGGGACAGATGTCATCCACTCATTGGCGGGAGGTGCCTATGATACGTCGACTTGTGGCATGGCCCAACAGAGGCCCATTCAGATGAAAAGGCCAGCCCATTTGACTTGGTCAAAAGGTAGCGGGCTAGCCCAAGGAAAGCCTGTTGACGACCTCTTCGCATATAACCCATTTACAACCTGCTAAATCACGACCCGTTATGGCCTATACGAATTGGGCCCAGTAGCGTCATTTCGGCCATCCAATATGATTCTAGCCCGTTGTAACTTCCGGCCCATGTATGGCCCATGCCTTCTTTAGGCCCATACGAGTCCCTTTGTAACTCTAGGCCCATTAAAGGCCCATGGTGAAACTGGCCCATGATGAACAGTGTATTGCTTTATACCATTAATGGCCCATTATTCCATTGGGATGTTTCTAGCATGTGCTACCTTTCGGTCTTCTAAGGGCCCATTTGTTCTTGGGCTCATTTCTAGCATTCGGTTACTTATGGTCCGTCACTGGCCTGTTCCGCTTGTGGGCTGTCGGTGTACTAGAGTAGGGGTACCCTATTACCCCGAACTCGTGCACGGGCAGTTGCAGCGCCCCGCGGCAAGGCTTGCCGGGTGACCGCCAGGACCCTCCGTGGTTCCCTTAAAGACCACTCAAGAACAAAGTACTCAAACTAAGGCCCCGGTAAGAGGAGCTTGCCGGGAAGGCCAACCGAGGCCCCGGTAAGAGGAGCTTGCCGGGAAGGCCAACCAAGGCCCCGGCAAGAGGAGCTTGCCGGGAAGAGACGAGACCCCGGCAAGAGGAGCTTGCCGGGAAGGCCACTCAAGACATACCAAGAAAGCTTGCCGCGACGCGCCCTGCGTCCCGGCAAGATCCGGCGAGCGACAAGCTTCCGGACGCGACAAGATGACGGCCGCGGCAAGGAGCTTGCCGCGGGAAACCCCCACTGCGTGCCCGCGTTCCAGCTCACCTGCTAACGTGTCGCTCTGGGACTCTCCCAGAGCGCATGTGGCGGGAGGCCGTGCCTCTAGGGGTACGTGGTGGCAAGCGGAGATGAAGAGAAGCCCATCGTGGCAAATGGTGGCACTCCTAATGGTCACCTTTTGCACTGTTTAGGAGACTCAGACAGGCATTTAATGCCCTTGTCCCCTGCCGTCAGAGTTAGGTAGGGTGCACTGTATCCACAGTAGCGGTAGCTATACCTACCACATCCTTTTCCATTTTTACCCTTCTTGTCTATGTTGCCCCCTGTCGGTGACCCCTTGAGTATAAAAGGAGGCCCAAGCGCAACGTAGAAAGGGTTCCGAAGGTCGGGGAGTTCAGAGACTCGGCCAACTCGGCTCGTTGAACACCAGAAACACTCTTGCGCTCAGTCTGGCAGCGTCCATCGCTCCTGAGCAAGAATCCAATATACACAAACAAGCAGCAGTAGGGTTTTACGCATCCGTGCGGCCCGAAGCTGGGTAAAAATCTCCCCACGTGCACCGCCTCGATCCGCTCTTTGTGCGCTCTCCGCCCCCCACCGAATCGAAAAGGGGCCCTGTCCCCATAGGTGTTGGCGGGAATCAGCAACGCCCCCGACATCTCTGGCGCGCCAGGTAGGGGGCGTCGAGATCGTGCAAACCCGATCCGGCGGGCACGCAAGCTAAATCCTCATCGTCATGGCTCCCAAGGAGCGGGCGAGCAAAAGAACAACGCCAGTGCAGCAACATAAAAAAGCTAAGTCGTGCAAAACTTTAGATATTTCCTTTCTATATGAAGTTATCCGCCTTGGAGATCTTGTTCTTTGTACGAAAAACCTGTGGGCAGAGGAATCAACTCGTAGCTAGTCGCGCCCTTACTTTGTTTCGAGTCCGCTCAACAACTTAAGTGAGCTGCTAGCGCCCTTACTTTGCTTCGAGTCTGCTCAGCAACTTAAGAGAGCTTCTAGCGCCCTTACTTTGTTTCGAGTCCGCTCAACAACTTAAGCGAGCTGCAACTAGTTGCGACAAGATTACTTGTCGGTAGCGACCCCGCCAGCAGGCTGCTGAAGTTCCGCACTCGGCGCTCGCGGCAAGGGTGCCTGCACCGGCAAGTTTTCCTAGAAAGCGTAGGGTGGACGTACAAAGAGGGGTTGAACAGGAAGATAGCATGCGCTATTTATTTGAGATTTCTGCATAGACCTGTACGCCGAGGAGCCTTCTCGGGGCTAGTTGCGCTCCATGATTGCCTCGAGTCCGCTCGGCAACTTGTGCAGTTGCGCTAGGACCAAGAAGGTAAACCTTTCCGGGAGGCGTTGTTCCCGAATAGCCGCTAAGGGCCCGTTCCCTCAAGCGCTGCTGGCTGGATCACACGCACCGGAAAGCATTCCAGCAGGCATAGGGAATATGTAGCAGAAGTCAAAATTCGCAAACGAGTTAAGTGCACTTCGGATGCTAATCACTTGCTATGTTTGATCGCAGTTATCGCCCGGGGGCTGGCAACGCCCTTAGGGCCAATCTTTTTGGCGTCAAGAACGACGAAGTTCTTCACCATAAGCCTTTCCGGCAACGATCTTGCCGGGAGCCGGCGTCAAGAACGACGAAGTTCTTCGCCATGAGCCTTTCCGGCAACGATCTTGCCGGGAGCCGGTGTCAAGAACAACGAAGTTCTTCGCCATGAGCCTTCCTGGCAACAAGTTTGCCGGAAGCCAGGATCGAGAACGTCAAGGTTCTCTGCCGAAGATAAAAGCCTTCCTGGCAACAAGCCTGCCGGAAGCCGGCATCGAGAACGTCAAAGTTCTCTGCCGAAGATAAAAGCCTTCCTGGCAACAAGTTTGCCGGAAGCCGGCATCGAGAACGTCAAAGTTCTCTGCCGAAGATAAAAGCCTTCCTAGCAACAAGTTTGCCGGAAGCCGGCATCGAGAACGTCAAAGTTCTCTGCCGAAGATAAAAGCCTTCCTGGCAACAAGCCTGCCGGAAGCCGGCATCGAGAACGTCAAAGTTCTCTGCCGAAGATAAAAGCCTTCCTGGCAACAAGCTTTCCGGAAGCTGGCATCGAGAACGTCAAAGTTCTCTGCTGAAGATGAAAGCCTTCCCTGCAAGCCAGTATCGCTGGGGGCTGTGAGTGCCAAGAATCGTCCACGGCAAACCAGAGTTGCCGGGGGCTGCAATACCAGATAAGTTTTTCATCCCTCATCATGCATCCTCTTATGGACTGGGGAATGTGAAACCACGTTTCTTCCCGGAAACTGCCGTGCTCCCTCGACTCTAGGCACTGGGGCTCGTTCTCGGGGCCAAGTTTGGTCGTAGTCGCGGCAGCAAAGGGATGAAACGAGGAGACCGCACCCACCTCGTTCCTGCCTCCGTTAAAAGCGTGAGAAAGGTTGAGCGACGTGGGAAGGCGGCAGGGCCTGTTGCCGGGAGATGAAATGTCTGTCCGAGGGATACCAAGGATTTGTTCCTTGGCGTGGGTTTAACTCGCGAGACAAATAACCCGGCAAGCATCCCCCTTTTTCATTAAAAAAACATCCCACTCAGGTACAGTCCATAAAGGATGAAAAACATGAAAGAGAGGATTACAAGCTCTAGATACAGCAAAGGCCCGAAGGCTTACAAATCAAAAAGATAAGATGCCCGTAATCCCTTTCCTGTCCCTCTTTTCAGGAGGCAGGTCAAGGAGGCGAAAAGGGCAAAAGGGGTGCCTAGGCGAGCTACGGGTGCCAGAAGACACCAAGGGAACATCCCGGGGGTCGTCCGAAGGCTGGACGGCGACGGTGGCGCTGGAAGCGGGGCTCGAAGACGGGGCGACAGGACGTCAGCACGCTATCGAGGGCATCACGCCCTCGTACTCCGGCTTGACGGCCTTGTCGCCTGCCCTCTTCCCCTTCTGCAGCCTCCCTACGCCAGCCGCCCAAGGAGACGACCCCGGGGAGTTCAAGAAGCCGGCGACGCGGATGATGGGGTCGCCGGTGCCGCGCAAAGCGGCGCCCGACGCCTAGTCGGACCCGCTACTCCGCCGCCCGCTATCCTCGTCGTCGCTGTCGCTCCCCTCCTCGTCGCTCTCGCTCGAGGAGGAGCCTTCGTTGTCGGAGGAGCTATCCACGCAACACTTCGCCCGAGTGCCGAAGCACCCGAAGGCCTTGACGGAGAGGAGATCGCCCTCCATCAACTTGAAATGGAGGGTAAACCCCTCCGTCAAGCTGTGGATGCGGGCGAACGTCTTCCACCCTCGATCAAGATACATCACATTAGGGGCTGGGAATGCAACGCGGACTCGCGTGCCGCTGATCCCACAGCCCCTCATGTGCAGTCTCAGCATTTCGGGAGGCTCCACTTCCATCGCGCGCGCAAACGGAGCAGGAAGCCGGAGGCGACGACGAGGCGCCCGGCACAGCCTGTCGAAGAACTCGCAAGGGTCGTCCCCTATGTGGACCACCGTGGGGGGAAGAGCCGCCGGCGGAGGTGAAGTTGACGCGCCGCCCCGTCCGCCTCTTCCCCGAGCGCCTCGACCTCGTCCTCGACCTCGTCCGCGACCTCGTCCTCTTCCTCTTCCCCTCAAGACCGGCTCCGCCACCACAGGCGCAGAAGAGGGAGAGAGGCGCTGTCTGGCGGCGACCCTCGCTGCCACCGAGGAAGAGCCTGGGTTCCCTTTCTCCATGGCAGATAAGAGAAAGGGGAGCAGAAGCTAAAGAAAGGAGAAGATGAGAGAGTGTGGGTTTTCCATGCTTCCATCCCGCTCTTTATAAAGGAGCGAGGTGGGCGCTCGGCCGCCCCACTCAGCGAATCAAGACACGGGAAGGGCAGGGAGTCGGGGCCAACCCGCTCGCAATCGCCCAGTTTCCCAATCCACCGTCCGTGACCTCAAGCGCATGGGAGCCGCGTGGCGGGGATGCAGAACTGAGGCGACAGATGAGGCAGCACCACTCCGCCCCGTGAACGCGGGGAGTGGACGTCCCGAAAACCGCGCACCAGCCCCGTCCAGTAAATGCACCGCGCCCTCACACCTGCCTCCGTTTAAGGAGGAGGACGTGAATCGTCCCCATCATCGTGGCCTGACGCATGCTCGGGGTGCTTAGCCCCACGCAAACTCCCACGATCTCTCCCACGACGCCGCGTTTGACGCGTGCTGTTCTGGGCGTGCGCGGTCGGAGCAGAGTTAGATTCGGCGTAACCTAGGCCGCGCGTGCCCGTGCACCGTTTTGGGCCTGGCCCAACAGCGCTCGGCACCGTGTATGGCCCAGGCCCCGGGGCTCCTGTCGGTGTACTAGAGTAGGGGTACCCTATTACCCCGAACTCGTGCACGGGCAGTTGCAGCGCCCCGCGGCAAGGCTTGCCGGGTGACCGCCAGGACCCTCCGTGGTTCCCTTAAAGACCACTCAAGAACAAAGTACACAAACTAAGGCCCCGGTAAGAGGAGCTTGCCGGGAAGGCCAACCGAGGCCCCGGTAAGAGGAGCTTGTCGGGAAGGCCAACCGAGGCCCCGGTAAGAGGAGCTTGCCGGGAAGGCCAACCAAGGCCCCGGCAAGAGGAGCTTGCCGGGAAGAGACGAGACCCCGGCAAGAGGAGCTTGCCGGGAAGGCCACTCAAGACATACCAAGAAAGCTTGCCGCGACGCGCCCTGCGTCCCGGCAAGATCCGGCGAGCGACAAGCTTCCGGACGCGACAAGATGACGGCCGCGGCAAGGAGCTTGCCGCGGGAAACCCCCACTGCGTGCCCGCGCTCCAGCTCACCTGCTAACGTGTCGCTCTGGGACTCTCCCAGAGCGCACGTGGCGGGAGGCCGTGCAGCTAGGGGTACGTGGTGGCAAGCGGAGATGAAGAGAAGCCCATCGTGGCAAACGGTGGCACTCCTAATGGTCACCTTTTGCACTGTTTAGGAGACTCAGACAGGCATTTAATGCCCTTGTCCCCTGCCGTCAGAGTTAGGTAGGGTGCACTATATCCACAGTAGCGGTAGCTATACCTACCACATCCTTTTCCATTCATGCATATCACTGCCGTCCAACAAACAAAGGATGACATGATCTGACGGCTAAGAGCTGCCGGATTCGCTCCCGCTCCTTGTGCACATGGCCGACTCTGCTCTCCAAGTAAACAAATAAAGAAGTCCTCGTTGAATCTGGATTGCACCTACTGAAGTTGAGAAATGTCTAGAAACTGCTGCCACCTCCTCACATGCAAGTATGACAAGTTGGCAAATAGCTAGCACATTTTGGTTCCCCGTTGTCACCTGGGAAATAAACACTCTACTACTAACTTATTTTTTTAGATTACTGTAAAAATGGATTTTTTAGATGCCGCTATACTACAAAGTTTACACTGTTCACATAACATAACATTGCATGGCTGATGCTAGCTAAAGTTTTATTCTGCTTCATCGAGAAATGTAATATTTTTATTATTCGCAGGAAAAGTGTAATATTTTATTTCAGTCATACATAAGCTATACCTCAAGCTAATACAGGACATGAGTGTCTATCAGACCTAAATGACTTATTAGTTGCACAAAATAATCCATAAACATGCATGTACACCGTCAAACAACTCTGGAACTATACATTAGTGGAACCCAGGAAACAACATATAATAAAACTACAACTTTTATCTTGTAATCAAATTCTTACGTGGAACTCAGTTTGATTTGTGCAAGTGATTTGCTTCTTATTTCAGAATAGTCCTTAGATCATGCAAACAAACACACTATGATATCTACTCAAGATACGAGTACCATTTTCTCTCTCTAAAAAGAAGGTATATGAGTATCTATCATATAGAACATACGTGCAAAGCACGTGCCTTAGTAGAAGTCTAGGTGGCTTTGGAACAGCGGGCGGAAGTAGAAAAGGATCCACACGAAGGGAGCTGGGGCAATAGAGCAAGGCAGGTTTCGAAGAAATATATACCTGAGGGTCGTCGGCATGTCGCAAAGATGGCGTCGGGAGGCCGCATCTTGGCTACAATACCGCAGGGAGGAAGAAGGGGTCGGAGGCCCTCCCGAGCCGGCGCTCTCTCGAAGAGAACGGCATGGCCGCCGATGGGGATGCGCGGGCAGCCGTTGGTCTCCTCCCTCGCCGCTGACGACAGCGTGAACGATGCACCTACACCCCTGCCCCGGTCGAGGTTGTCTGGCCGGATTTGTGACCAGCCATGAGCTGAGAGAGAGTGTGGCCACCTATGTGTTGCTTAGATCTGGAGAGCATGAGAGAGTGAACGAGAGGAACCCTAGTAAAGCAAGCGCTAAGGCTCCTGCTTTTATGTATAGTGGAGTGATTTTGTTGTACCAGCTTCAAAAACATGTGCTCCTACGTGTACCCGCGAGTGGGTGTGAGAGTACAATATACTATGCCCAAAGAACGTTCGCCGCAAGAGTAATAGTACAAGTGTGTGACGTGTGAGCTAAAATAAAATGTGTGCGCCATCTTTTGTTTTTTAGAAGTTCTGAGGGTAGGGTGTGAAGAGCACATAGTGCGTGACGTCTACCTGCAGATAGACGATGGGTGCGACGTGCGAGTCTGCGAGATGACTCGGGAGAGTCGTGACTCGTGAGGGTGCGTGTGCGTGAGAGAGAGGGGGGCACGTATCAATGCAAAGCATGTGTCCGTAAATCATTATCCGACAAACATTCGCCACAAGCCTTTTCCCGATGAACGTCGTAAGGACCGTTAGATCGGCATCCTACAGTGTCAGTTTTGCCATGTCATTTAACAGAACAGCCACTCCTCCTACACACAAATCTTCAACGTGAGTGTTAGCAACTACCGTATGCTCCCTCCGTTCCAAAATGAAGTGCATATAGCTTTATTGAAAATTCGAACCTTGCAAACTTTTACCGAGTTTTCATGTACCAAATTGCGCATGTAGAATACCATGTATATATCATTTCATTCATCTTCGAGAGGTAACTATAAATTTGGGTGAGGAGTCTACAAAGAAAGATCATCGTATCACCCACAACAATTTCAAGCATCCTTTAGTGTCGAGGAATATCATAGGAACTCTATATGATATGATTTTTATAGGATTTTTTTTCCTTTAGAGCCAATTGGTTCATGGGAATAGATTCATATACTCCACATTTCAAAGGAAATAAACATGATATCATTTCTATAGCTTTAGAGCCACTTGGTTCATATGAATGGATTGCTATACTATCTTAATTTCAAAGGAAATAAAACATTAGCGTATATTCAATAGAAAAGTTCCTATGATATGAACCAAATTACATCTCTTTTCTAATCCCTCCTCATAGGAATTGAGAAACATGTCATCTCTAGATTCAATAGAAAAGTTCCTATGATGTGAACCAAATGACATCTCGTTTCCAATCCCTACTCATAGGAATTGAGATGCTCCATGTCACCTATTTCCCTACAACTTCCATGTATACATCTTCTGTTCCTAAATAGATAGCAACCCACTAGTAGCTTTTTTCCAAAACAAGCAACTATGGCACAAGAACTATATAGTGTGCCAATAACTTTGAAAGATGGTCGCTGGATCAAGCTAACCCGACAGTGCAGGGATAGGCAAATCCGAGCACTACTGGCCGTTGGATATCATCATTCCACCAGATCTGCCACATGTACAATTTGGAAGACTCCATGGTTGAACTTAAGCATAATGCACAAACCTCAAAACACAAGCACTTCTCCTTTGTTCTAGAATCTTCTGTATCATAATTGATTATTTTCTAAATGAATTGCCATTATTTGTTTCTTACTTTATGATTTACTCCCTCTGCTCCAAAATAGATTACCCAACTTTGCACTAACTTTGTACAAAGTTAGTGCAAAGTTGGGTCATCTATTTTGGAACGGAGGGAGTTCAATGCACAACCCCATGAATCTTAACATTTTTATAAAACTTATTGATTTTGAATGAGATGAACTATAAGAACTAAACGAACATCTACATCATGCGTATATGACTCAAAGCTTTACATGCTATAGTGTGTATTTATTCATAATTGGGTTTCGAAATCTCATGCGTTCAATACATGTGTACCTTACTAGTTTTGAGTAGAGTAGGAAATTTCACGCGGCCCCAGGTATATCAAAATGTAGGGCCCATGCATCATTGCCTTTCGGTCGAACCTACATCCACAATTTTTTGTACGTACTATATCTGTTGGAAGTATGCCCTAGAGGCAATAATAAAATGATTATTATATTTCCTTGTTCATGATAATTGTCTATTATTCATGCTATAATTGTATTATCCTGAAATCGTAATACATGTGTGAATACATAGACCACAATGTGTCCCTAGTGAGCCTCTAGTTGACTAGCTCGTTGATCAACAGATAGTAACGGTTTCCTGGCTATGGACATGGGGACGTCATTGATAACGGGATCACATCATTAGGAGAATGATGTGATGGACAAGACCCAATCCTAAGCTTAGCTCAAAGATCGTGTAGTTCGTTTGCTGTAGCTTTTCTGAATGTCAAGTATCATTTCCTTAGACCATGAGATTGTGTAACTCCCGGATACCGTAGGAGTGCCTTGGGTGTGCCAAACGTCACAACGTAACTAGGTGACTATAAAGGTACATTACAGGTATCTCCAGAAGTGTCTGTTGGGTTGGCACGAATCGAGAGTGGGATTTGTCACTCCGTATGACGGAGAGGTATCTCTGGGCCCACTCAGTAATGCATCATCATAATGAGCTCAATGTGACCAAGGGGTTGGTCACGGGATCATGCATTACGGTATGAGTAAAGTGACTTGCCGGTAACGAGATTGACCAAGGTATTGGGATACCGACGATCGAGTCTCGGGCAAGTAATGTACCGATTGACAAAGGGAATTGAATACAGGATTGATTAAGTCCTCGACATCGTGGTTCATCCGATGAGATCATCGAGGAGCATGTGGGAGCCAACATGGGTATCTAGATCCCATTGTTGGTTATTGACCGGAGAGGCGTCTCGGTCAAGTCTGCGTGTCTCCCGAACCCGTAGGGTCTACACACTTAAGGTTCGGTGACGCTAGGGTTGTAGAGATATTAGTATGCAGTAACCCGAAAGTTGTTCGGAGTCCAGGATGAGATCCCGGACGTCACGAGGAGTTCTGTAATGGTCCGGAGGTAAAGATTTATATATAGGAAGTCCAGTTTCGTCCAGTGGGAAGGTTTCGGGGGTTACCGGTATTGTACCGGGACCACCGGTAGGGTCCCGGGGGTCCACCGGATGGGGCCACCTATCCCGGAGGGCCCCATGGGCTGAAGTGGCATGGGAACCAGCCCCTGATGGGCTGGTGCGCCCCACCCAAGGGCCCAAGGCGCCTAGGGTTGGAAACCCTAGGGGGCCGTTGCCCCCCGAGGGGGCATGCGCCCCCCTGGTTGGAAACCCTAAGGGGGTCGTTGCCCCCAGGGGCCGCCGCCCCTCCCCCTTTTAGATGGGATCTCCAAGGGGGCATGAGCCCCCCCTAGACCCTATATATAGTGGAAGGGAGGGAGGGCAGCCGTACCTTGCTCTTGGCGCCTCCCTCTCCCTCCGTAACACCTCTCCTCCCCGCTTGTGCTTGGCGAAGCCCTGCCGGGATCCTGCTGCATCCACCACCATGCCGTCGAGCTGCTGGATCTTCATCAACCTCTCCTTCCCCCTTGCTGGATCAAGAAGGAAGAGACGTCTTCCCAACCGTACATGTGTTGAACGCGGAGGTGCTGTCCGTTCGGCACTTGGTCATCAGTGATTTGGATCACGGCGAGTACGACTCCATCTTCCCCGTTCACTTGAACGCTTCTGCTCGCGATCTACAAGGGTATGTAGATGCACTCCTATTCCCCTCGTTGCTATAATAGTCCATAGATTGATCTTGGTGATGTGTAGAAATTTTTTAATTTCTGCTACGATCCCCAACAGTGGCATCATGAGCTAGGTCTATGCGTAGTTACTATGCACGAGTAGAACACAAAGTAGTTGTGGGCATCGATATTGTCAATTTGCTTGCCGTTACTAGTCTTATCTTGATTCGGCGGCATCATGGGATGAAGCGGCCCGGACCAACCTTACACGTACGCTTACGTGAGACCGGTTCCACCGACTGACATGCACTAGTTGCATAAGGTGGCTGGCGGGTGTCTGTCTCTCCCACTTTAGTCGGATTGGATTCGATGAACAGGGTCCTTATGAAGGGTAAATAGAAATTGGTAGTTCACGTTGTGGTTTTGGCGTAGGTAAGAAACGTTCTTGCTAGAAACCTATAGCAGCCACGTAAAAAATTTGCAACAACAATTAGAGGACGTCTAACTTGTTTTTGCAGCAAGTGTTTTGTGATGTGATATGGCCAAAGGTTGTGATGAATGATGAATGATATATGTGATGTATGAGATTGATCATGTTCTTGTAATAGGAATCACGACTTGCATGTCGATGAGTATGACAACCGGCAGGAGCCATAGGAGTTGTCTTTATTTATTTATGACCTGCGTGTCAACATAAACATCATGTAATTACTTTACTTTATTGCTAAAGCGTTAGCCATAGTAGTAGAAGTAATAGATGACGAGACAACTTCAAGAAGACACGATGATGGAGATCATGATGATGGAGATCATGGTGTCATGCCGGTGACAACGATGATCATGGAGCCCTGAAGATGGAGATCAAAGGAGCAAATGATATTGGCCATATCATGTCACTATTTGATTGCATGTGATGTTTATCATGTTTTACATCTTATTTGCTTAGAACGACAGTAGCTTAAATAAGATGATCCCTCGTAATAATTTCGAGAAAGTGTTCCCCCTAACTGTGCACCGTTGCGAAGGTTCGTTGTTTCGAAGCACCACGTGATGATCGGGTGTGATAGATTCTAATGTTCGAATACAACGGGTGTAAGACAGATTTACACACACAATACACTTAGGTTGACTTGACGAGCCTAGCATGTACAGACATGGCCTCGGAACATAGAAGACCGAAAGATCGAGCATGAGTCGTATAGAAGATACGACCAACATGAAGATGTTCACCGATGTTGACTAGTCCGTCTCACGTGATGATCGGACACGGCCTAGTTAACTCGGATCATGTTATACTTAGATTACTGGAGGGATGTCTATCCGAGTGGGAGTTCATTTAATAATTTGATTAGATGAACTTAATTATCATGAACTTAGTCTAAAATCTTTACAATATGTCTTGTAGATCAAATGGCCCACGTTGTCCTCAACTTCAACGCGTTCCTAGAGAAAACCAAGCTGAAAGAGGATGGCAGCAACTATACGGACTGGGTCCGGAACCTGAGGATCATCCTCATAGCTGCCAAGAAAGATTATGTCCTAGAAGCACCGCTAGGTGATGCACCCGTCCCACAGAACCAAGACGTTATGAACGCTTGGCAGACACATGCTGATGATTACTCCCTCGTTCAGTGCGGCATGCTTTACAACTTAGAACCGGGGCTCCAAAAGCGTTTTGAGAGACACGGAGCATATGAGATGTTTGAAGAGCTGAAAATGGTTTTTCAAGCTCATGCCCGGGTCGAGAGATATGAAGTCTCCAACAAGTTCTTCAGCTGTAAGATGGAGGAAAATAGTTCTGTTAGTGAGCACATACTCAAAATGTCTGGGTTGCATAACCGCTTGACTCAGCTGGGAGTTAATCTCCCGGATGACGCGGTCATCGACAGAATCCTTCAGTCGCTTCCACTGAGCTACAAGAGCTTTGTGATGAACTTCAATATGCAGGGGATGGAAAAGACCATTCCTGAAGTATTTGTGTCGGTGTACTAGAGTAGGGGTACCCTAGTACCCCGAACTCGTGCACGGGCGGTCGCAGCATCCCGCGGCAAGGCTTGCCGGGTGACCGCCAAGACCCTCCGTGGTTCCCTTGAAGACCATTCAAGAACAAAGTACTCAAACCAAGGCCCTGGCAAGAGGAGCTTGCCGGGAAGGCCAACCCAGGCCCCGACAAGAGGATCTTGTCGGGAAGAGACAAGACCCCGGCAAGAGGAGCTTGCCGGGAAGGCCACTCAAGGCATACCAAGAAAGCTTGCCGCGACGCGCCCTGCGTCCCGGCAAGGCCCGGTGTGCAACAAGCCCCCAAACACGACAAGACGACGTCCGCGGCAAGGAGCTTGCCGCGAGAAACCCCCACTTCGTGCCCGCGCTCCAGCACACCTGCTAACGTGTCGCTCTAGGACTCTCCCAAGCACACGTGGCAGGAGGCCGCGCAGCTAGGGGTGCGCGGTGGCAAGCGGAGATGAAGAGAAGGCCATCGTGGCAAACGGTGGCGCTCCTAACGGTCACTTTTTGCATTGTTTAGGCAACTCAGACGGGCATTCAATGACCTTGTCCCCTACCGTCAGAGTTAGGTAGGGTGCACTGTGTCCACAGTAGCGGTAGCTGCACCTACCGCATCCTTTTCCATTTTTACCCTTCTAGTCTACGTTGCCACCTGTCGGTGACCCCTTGAAAGTATAAAAGGAGGCCCAGGCGCAACGTAGAACGGGTTCGGCTCATTCGAAACATCAGGAACACTCTCACGCTCGGTCTGGCAGCGTCCATCGCTCCTGAGCAAGAATTCAATACACACAAACAAGCAGCAGTAGGGTTTTACGCATCCGTGCGGCCCGAAGCTGGGTAAAAACTGCTCGCGTGTACTGCCTCGATCCGCTCTTTGTGCGGCCTCCGCCCCCCTCCGAACCGAAAGGGGCCCGGTCCCCATAGGTGTTGGTGGATCAGCTTCCCCGACATCTCTGGTGTGCCAGGTAGGGGGCGTCGAGATTGTGTGAACCTGATCCGGCGTCCACACGAGCTAGATCTTCATCTTCTTCATCGACATGCCACCGAAGAAGAAGACTTCTACGGCAGCCGTTCCGTCCTCATCAAGGCTCAGCTGTTCTTCATCGTCATGGCTCCTAAGAAGCAGGCGACCAAAAGAACGACGCCAGTGCGGCAACAGAAAAGCTAAGTCATGCGAAACTTTAGATATTTCCTTTCTATATAAGGTTATCCGCCTCGGAGATCTTGTTCTTTGTATGGAAAACCTGTGCGCGGAGGAACCAACTCGTAGCTAGTTGCGCCCTTACTTTGTTTCGAGTCCGCTCAACAACTTAAGTGAGCTGCGACTTGTTGCGACAAGGTTGCTTGTCGGTAGCGACCCCGCTAGCAGGCTGCTGAAGTTCCGCACTCGGCGCTCGTGGCAAAGGTGCCTGCACCGACAAGTTCCCTAAAAGCGTAGGGTGGACGTACAAAGAGAGGTTGAACAGGAAGATACCATGCACTATTTATTTGAGATTTCTGCATAGACCTGTATGCCAAGGAACCTTCTCGGGGCTAGTTGTGCTCCATGTTGCCTCGAGTCCGCTCGGCAACTTGTGCGGTTGCGCTAGAGCCAAGAAGGTAAACCTTTCCGGGAGGCAACATTCCCGAATAGCCGCTAAGGGCCCGTTCCCTCAAGCGCTGCTGGCTGGATCGTACGCATCGGAAAGCATTCCAGCAGGCATAGGGAATATGTAGCAGAAGCCAAAATTTGCAAGTGAGTTAAGTGCACTTCAGATGCTAATCACTTGTCATGTTTAAACGCAGTTATGCCTGGGGGCTGGCAACGCCCTTAAGACGAATCTTCTTGGTGTCAAGAACGACGAAGTTCTTCGCCATAAGCCTTCTCGGCAACAAACTTGCCGGAAGCCGGCATCGAGAACGTCAAAGTTCTCTGCTGAAGATAAAAGCCTTATCGGCAACAAGCTTGCCGGAAGCCGGCATTGAGAACGTCAAAGTTCTCTGCTGAAGATAAAAGCCTTCTCGGCAACAAACTTGCCGGAAGCCGGCATCGAGAACATCAAAGTTCTCTGCTGAAGATAAAAGCCTTCTCGGCAACAAACTTGCCGGAAGCCAGCATCGAGAACGTCAAAGTTCTCTGCTGAAGATAAAAGCCTTCTTGGCAACAAGCTTGCCGGAAGCCGGCATTGAGAACGTCAAAGTTCTCTGCTGAAGATAAAAGCCTTCTCGGCAAAAAGCTTGCCGGAAGCCGGCATTGAGAACGTCAAAGTTCTCTGCTGAAGATAAAAGCCTTCTGGCAACAAACTTGCCGGAAGCCGGCATCGAGAACGTCAAAGTTCTCTGCTGAAGATAAAAGCCTTCTCGGCAACAAGCTTGCCGGAAGCCGGCATCGAGAACGTCAAAGTTCTCTGCTGAAGATAAAAGCCTTCTCGGCAACAAGCTTGCCGGCTTCATGGTGTGGACCAGGCCGTTCAAGAAAGTTTCTCCTTGCCGGGAAGCAGACAACAGAAAAGCTAAGTTGCTAAAGTTTGAGCAATCAGTTTTTTAAGTTTTTGAGTTATTTTCCTTGAACGACTGTGCTTTGTATGGAAAACCTGTGCGCAGAGGAACCAACTCGTAGCTAGTTGCGCCTTTACTTTGTTTCGAGTCCGCTCAACAACTTAAATGAGCTGCTAGCGCCCTTACTTTGCTTCGAGTCCGCTCAGCAACTTAAGTGAGCCGCTAGCGCCCTTACTTTGTTTCGAGTCCGCTCAATAACTTAAGTGAGCTGCAACTAGTTGCGACAAGGTCGCTTGTCGGTAGCGACCTCGCCAGCAGGCTGCTGAAGTTCCGAACTCGGCGCTCGCGGCAAGGGTGCCTGCGCCGGCAAGTTTCCCTAGAAAGCGTAGGGCAGAACCATACAAAGCCAAGAGTCGAGTAAAGGAAGTAACACAGCAATATTTTGCCTAAGATAGAGTTATATTACAAAAATAACTTGTCGCGCCTCTAATAAAGTGTTCCCATGACATGACTGGCAGCGACAAGAAAAGAAGAAAACGGACGGCCTAATCTACGCGACCGCTGTCAACCCTTTTGACCTCGTTCACCCTGTCCACAATGGGTGCGACGAGGGCCTTAAGTGCGTCAAGATCAGCGTCCGCCGGCAGCCTCTTGAGGACGTTGGTGAGGTCGAGGCCCGGATTGTGGAAGGCCACCTTCACCAGCACCTTCTCCAGAACTCCGGCACAAATCGAGCGTGACTCGTCGGCCAATTGCTTTGGGATCCGTTCCCAGAGTTGCTGGAGCGCCGCCGCCACGCCTTTGAAGAACAGAGTGAGCTTGGCGCTGGGTTGGAGTTCCTCGTCGGAAGAGTATCCGAAGCCTTCCACCCCGGGGTTATAGCATGCATGCTAGAGGTCGAGTATCCGTCCTTTTGCTTCTCTTTCGTTCGCAGGGCTCGCATATCCTGGCCAGACTGCTTGAGGACGAAAAGGAGAAGAAGGGCGTGCCGGCACCTGGGCCCCGGCAAGCCAGTATCGCTGGGGGCTGCGAGTGCCAAGAATCATCCACGGCAAACCAGAGTTGCCGGGGGCTGCAATATCAGATAAGTCTTTCATCCCTCATCATGCATCCTCTTATGGACTGGGGAATGCGAAACCACGTTTCTTCCCAAAAACTGCCGTGCTCCCTCAACTCTAGGCCCTGGGGCTTGTTCCCGGGGCCAAGTTTGGTCGTAGTCGCGGCAGCAAAGGGATGAAACGAGGAGACCGCACCCACCTTGTTCCCGCCTCCGTCAAAGGCGTGAGAAAGGTCGAGCGACGTGGGAAGGCGGCAGGGCCTGTTGCCGGGAGATAAAATGTCTGTCCAAGGGATACCAAGGATTTGCTCCTTGGCGTGGGTTCAACTCGCGAGACAAATAACCCGGCAAGCATCCCCTTTTCATTAAAAAACATCCCACTCAGGTACAGTCCATAGAGGATGAAAAACATGAAAGAGAGGATTACAAGTTTTAGATACAGCTAAGGCCCGACGGCTTACAAATTAAGAAGATAAGATGCCCGTAATCCCTTTCATGTCCCTCTCTTCAGGAGGCAGGTCAAGGAGGCGAAAAGGGCAAAAGTTGCGCCTAGGCGAGCTACGGGTGCCAGAAGACACCAAGAGAACATCCCGGGGGCCGTCCGAAGGCTGGACGGCGATGGCGGCGCTGGAAGCGGGGCTCGAAGACGGGGCGGCAGGACGTCAGCACGCTGTCGAGGGCACCACGCCCTCGTACTCCAACCTGATGGCCTTGTCGCCTGCCCTCTTCCCCTTCCGCAGCCTCCCTACGCCAGCCGCCCAAGGAGACGACCCTGGGGAGTTCAAGGAGCCGGCGACACGGATGATGGGGTCGCCGGTGCCGCGCTAAGCGGCGCCCGACGCCTAGTCGGACCTGCCACCCCGCCGACCGCTACCCTCATCGTCGCTGTCGCTCTCCTCCTCGTCACTCTCGCTCGAGGAGGAGCCTTCGCTATCGGAGGAGCTGTGCACGCAGCACTTCGCGCGAGTGCCGAAGCACCCGAAGACCTTGACGGGGAGGAGATCGCCCTCCATCAACTTAAAATGGAGGGTAAACCCCTCCATCAGGCTGTGGATACGGGCGAACGTCTTCCACCCTCGATCAAGATACATCACATTAGGGGCTGGGAATACAACGCGGACTCGCGTGCCGCTGATCCCACAGCCCCTCATGTGCAGTCTCAGTGTCTCGGGCGGGTCCAACTCTATCGCGCTCGCAAACAGAGCTGGAAGCCGGAGACGACGACGAGGCGCCCGGCATAGCTTGATGAAAAACTCGCAAGGGTCGTCCCCTATATGGACCGCCGTGGGGGGAGGAGCCGCCGGTGGAGGCGAAGCTGGCGCGCCGCCCCGCCCGCCTCTTCCCCGAGCGCCTCAACCTCGTCCTCGACCTCGTCCTCGACCTCGTCCGCGACCTCGCCCCCTCCCTATTCCCCTTATGGCTGGCTCTACCACCACGGGCGCGGGAGAGGGAGAGATGCGCTGTCTGGCGGCGACCCTCGCCGCCACCGATGAAGGACCTGGGTTCCCTTTCTCCATGGCGAATGAGAGAAAGGGGAGCAGAAGCTGAAGAAAGGAGGAGATGAGAGAGTGCGGGTTTCTGTGCTCCCCTCCCGCTCTTTATAAAGGAGCGAGGTGGGGGCTCGGCTGCCCCGCTCAGCGAATCAAGGCACGGGAAGAGCAGGGAGTCGGGGCCAACCCACTGCCTCTGCTCGCGACGGCCCAGTTTCCCACTTCCACCGTCCGCGACCCCAAGCGCATGGGAGCCGCGTGGCGGGGATGCAGAACCAAGGCGACGGATGAGGCGGCCTCGCTCCGCCTCGTGATCGCGGGGAGTGGACGTCCCGAAAACCGTGCACCGGCCCCGTCCAGTAAATGCACCACGCCCCCACGCCTACCTCCATTTAGGGAGGAGGGCGTGAACCGTCCCCATCATCGTGGCCTGACGCATGCTCGAGGGGCTTAGCCCCACGCACGCCGCCCGCATCACCCACGACGCCAAGTTTGATGCGTGCCGTTCTGGGCGTGCGCGGTGGGAGCGGAGAGATATGCGGCGTGACCTAGGCCGCGCGTGCCCGTGCACTGTTTTTGGGCCTGGCCCAACAGCGGTCGGCACCATGTCTGGCCCAGGCCCGGGGGCTCCTGTCGGTGTACTAGAGTAGGGGTACCCTAGTACCCCGAACTCGTGCACGGGCGGTCGTAGCATCCCGCGGCAAGGCTTGCCGGGTGACCGCCAAGACCCTCCGTGGTTCCCTTGAAGACCATTCAAGAACAAAGTACTCAAACCAAGGCCCCGGCAAGAGGAGCTTGCCGGGAAGGCCAACCCAGGCCCCGGCAAGAGGATCTTGTCGGGAAGAGACAAGACCCCGGCAAGAGGAGCTTGCCGGGAAGGCTACTCAAGGCATACCAAGAAAGCTTGCCGCGACGCGCCCTGCGTCCCAGCAAGGCCCGGTGAGCAACAAGCTCCCAAACATGACAACACGACGACCGCGGCAAGGAGCTTGCCGCGAGAAACCCCCACTTTGTGCCCGCGCTCCAGCACACCTGCTAACGTGTCGCTCTAGGACTCTCCCAAGCACACGTGGCAGGAGGCCGCGCAGCTAGGGGTGCGCGGTGGCAAGCGGAGATGAAGAGAAGGCCATCGTGGCAAACGGTGGCGCTCCTAACGGTCACTTTTTGCACTGTTTAGGCAACTCAGACGGGCATTCAATGACCTTGTCCCCTATCGTCAGAGTTAGGTAGGGTGCACTGTGTCCACAGTAGCGGTAGCTGCACCTACCGCATCCTTTTCCATTTTTACCCTTCTAGTCTACGTTGCCACCTGTCGGTGACCCCTTGAAAGTATAAAAGGAGGCCCAGGCGCAACGTAGAAGGGGTTCGGCTCATTCGAAACATCAGGAACACTCTCACGCTCGGTCTGGCAGCGTCCATCGCTCCTGAGCAAGAATTCAATACACACAAACAAGCAGCAGTAGGGTTTTACGCATCCGTGCGGCCCGAAGCTGGGTAAAAACTGCTCGCGTGTACTGCCTCGATCCGCTCTTTGTGCGGCCTCCGCCCCCCTCTGAACCGAAAGGGGCCCGGTCCCCATAGGTGTTGGTGGATCAGCTTCCCCGACAATTTGCAATGCTGAAATCAGTAGAGGTAGAAGTCAAAAAGGAACATCAAGTGTTGATGGTGAATAAAACCACTAAGTTCAAGAAAGGCGGGTAAGCAGAACTTCAAGAAGGACAGCAAGGGAGTTGCCGCGCCCAGTAAGCAAGCTGTCGGGAAGAAGCCAAAGAATGGACCCAAGCTCGAGACTGAGTGTTTTTATTGCAAGGGAAGTGGTCACTGGAAGCGGAACTGCCGCAAATACTTAGCGGACAACAAGGCCGGCATCACGAAAGGTATATGTGATATACATGTAATTGATGTGTACCTTACCAATACTCGTAGTAGCTCCTGTGTATTTGATACCGGTGCGGTTGCTCACATTTGTAACTCAAAGCAGGAGCTGCGGAATAAACGGAGACTGGCGAAGGACAAGGTGACGATGCGCGTCGGGAATGGTTCCAAGGTCGATGTGATCGCCGTCGGCACGCTACCTCTACATTTACCTACGGGATTAGTTTTAAACCTCAATAATTGTTATTTAGTACCAGCTTTGAGCATGAACATTGTATCAGGATCTCGTTTAATACGAGATGGCTACTCATTTAAATCCGAGAGTAATGGTTGTTCTATTTATATGAGAGATATGTTTTATGGTCATGCTCCGATGGTGAATGGTTTATTCTTAATGAATCTCGAGCGTAATGCTACACATATTCATAGTGTGAATACCAAAAGATGTAAGGTTGATAATGATAGTCCCACATACTTGAGGCACTGCCGCCTTGGTCACATAGGTGTCAAACGCATGAAGAAGCTCCATGCAGATGGACTTTTAGAGTCTCTTGATTACGAATCATTTGACATGTGCAAACCATGCCTCATGGGTAAGATGACCAAGACTCCGTTCTTAGGAACAATGGAGCGAGCAACCAACTTATTGGAAATCATACATACTGATGTGTGCAGTCCAATGAGTGTTGAGGCTCGCGGTGGCTATCGTTATGTTCTCACTCTCACTGATGACTTGAGTAGATATGGGTATGTCTACTTAATGAAACACAAGTCTGAGACCTTCGAAAAGTTCAAGGAATTTCAGAGTGAGGTTGAGAATCAATGTGACACAAAAATAAAGTTCTTCCGATCAGATCGTGGGGGAGAATATTTAAGTCACGAATTTGGCACACACTTAAGGAAATGTGGAATCGTTTCACAACTCACGCCGCCTGGAACACCTTAGCGTAACGGTGTGTCCGAATGTCATAATCGCACTCTATTGGATATGGTGCGATCTATGATGTCTCTTACCGATCTACCGCTCTCATTTTGGGGCTATGCTTTAGAGACTGCCGCATTCACTTTAAATTGGGCTCCGTCGAAATCCGTTGAGACGACACCGTATGAATTATGGTTTGGGAAGAAACCTAAGGTGTCATTTCTAAAAGTTTGGGGATGCCATGCTTATGTCAAGAAACTTCACCTGAAAAGCTCAAACCCAAGTTGGAAAAATGCGTCTTCATAGGATACCCTAAGGAAACCATTGGGTATACCTTCTACCTCAAATCCGAAGGCAAGATCTTGGTTGCCAAGAATGGATCCTTTCTAGAGAAGGAGTTTCTCTCGAAAGAAGTAAGTGGGAGGAAAGTAGAGCTTGATGAAGTGATGCCTCTTGAAGCAGAGAGTAGCGCAGCTCAGGAAAATGTTCCTGCAGTGCCTACACCGATTAGAGAGGAAGTTAATGATGATGATCAAGATACTTCGGATCAAGCTCCTACTGAACTTCGTAGGTCCACAAGGACACATTCCGCACCAGAGTGGTACGGCAACCCTGTCTTGGAAATCATTTTGTTAGACAACGGTGAACCTTCGAACTATGAAAAAGTGATGGCGGGCCCAGATTCCGACAAATGGCTAGAAGCCATGAAATCCGAGATAGAATCCATGTATGAAAACAAATTATGGACTTTGACTGACATGCCCGAAGATCGGCGAGCCATAGAAAATAAATGGATCTTTAAGAAGAAGACAGACGCGGATGGTAATGTGACCATCTATAAGGCTCGACTTGTCGCTAAGGGTTATCGACAAGTTCAAGGGGTTGACTACGATGAGACTTTCTCACCCGTAGCGAAGCTGAAGTCTGTCCGAATCATGTTAGCAATTGCCGCATTCTATGATTATGAGATATGGCAAATGGATGTCAAAACGACATTCCCTAACGGCTTTCTTAAGGAAGAATTGTATATGATGCATCCGGAAGGTTTTCTTGATCCTAAGAATGCTAACAAGGTGTGCAAGCTCCAACGCTCAATCTATGGGCTGGTGCAAGCATCTCGGAGTTGGAACATTCGCTTTGATGAGATGATCAAAGCATTTGGGTTTATGCAGACTTATGGAGAAGCCTGTGTTTACAAGAAAGTGAGTGGGAGCTCTGTAGCATTTCTCATATTATATGTGGATGACATACTGTTGATGGGAAATGATATAGAATTCTTGGAAAGCATAAAGGCCTATTTGAACAAGTGTTTTTCTATGAAGGACCTTGGAGAAGCTGCTTATATATTAGGCATCAAGATCTATAGAGATAGATCGAGACGCCTCATCGGTCTTTCACAAAGTATGTACCTTGACAAGATATTGAAGAAGTTCAATATGGATCAGTCCAAGAAGGGGTTCTTGCCTGTATTGCAAGGTGTGCGATTGAGCATGGCTCAATGCCCAACCACGGCAGAAGATATAGAAGAGATGAGTGTCATCCCCTATTCCTCAGCCATAGGGTCTATTATGTATGCCATGTTGTGTACCAGACCTGATGTAAACCTTGCCGTAAGTTTGGTAGGTAGGTACCAAAGTAATCCCGGCAAGGAACACTGGACAGCGGTCATAAACATCCTGAAGTACCTGAAAAGGACCAAGGATATGTTTCTTGTTTATGGAGGTGGCGAAGAGCTCGTCGTAAAGGGTTACGTCGATGCTAGCTTCGACACAGATCTGGATGACTCTAAGTCACAACCCGGATACATGTATATTTTGAATGGTGGGGCAGTAAGCTGGTGCAGTTGCAAGCAAAGCATTATGGCGGGATCTACATGTGAAGCAGAATACATGGCAGCCTCGGAGGCAGCACAAGAAGCAATCTGGGTGAAGGAGTTCGTCACCGACCTAGGAGTCATACCCAATGCGTCGGGGCCGATGACTCTCTTCTGTGACAACACTGGAGCTATTGCCCTTGCCAAGGAGCCTAGGTTTCACAGGAAGACCAGGCATATCAAGCGTCGCTTCAACTCCATTCATGAAAGTGTTCAAAATGGAGACATAGAAATTTCTAAAGTACATACGGACCTGAATGTAGCAAATCCGTTGACTAAACCTCTCCCTAGAGCAAAACATGATCAACACCAGAATTCCATGGGTGTTCGATTCATCACAATGTAACTAGATGATTGACTCTAGTGCAAGTGGGAGACTGTTGGAAATATGCCCTAGAGGCAATAATAAAATGATTATTATATTTCCTTGTTCATGATAGTTGTCTATTATTCATGCTATAATTGTATTATTCGGAAATCATAATACATGTGTGAATACATAGACCACAATGTGTCCCTAGTGAGCCTCTAGTTGACTAGCTCGTTGATCAAAAGATAGTCATGGTTTCCTGGCTATGGACATGGGGATGTCATTGACAATGGGATCACATCATTAGGAGAATGATGTGATGGACAAGACCCAATCCTAAGCTTAGCTCAAAGATCGTGTAGTTCGTTTGCTGTAGCTTTTCTGAATGTCAAGTATCATTTCCTTAGACCATGAGATTGTGCAACTCCCGGATACCATAGGAGTTCCTTGGGTGTGCCAAACGTCACAACGTAACTGGGTGACTATAAAGGTACATTACAGGTATCTTCGAAAGTGTCTGTTGGGTTGGCACGAATCGAGACTGGGATTTGTCACTCTGTATGACGGAGAGGTATCTCTGGGCCCACTCGGTAATGCATCATCATAATGATCTCAATGTGACCAAGGGGTTGGTCATGGGATCATGCATTACGGTATGAGTAAAGTGACTTGCCGGTAACGAGATTGAACAAGGTATTGGGATTGATCGAGTCACGGGCAAGTAACGTACCGATTGACAAAGGGAATTGAATACGGGATTGATTAAGTCCTCGACATCGTGGTTCATTCGATGAGATCATCGAGGAGCATGTGGGAGCCAACATGGGTATCCAGATCCCGTTGTTGGTTATTGACCGGAGAGGCGTCTCGGTCATGTCTACGTGTCTCCCGAACCCGTAGGGTCTACACACTTAAGGTTCGGTGACGCTAGGGTTGTAGAGATATTAGTATGCAGTAACCCGAAAGTTGTTCGGAGTCCCGGATGAGATCTCGGACATCACGAGGAGTTCCGTAATGGTCCGGAGGTAAAGTTTTATATATAGGAAGTCCAGTTTCGGCCAGCGGGAAGGTTTCGGGGGTTACCGGTATTGTACCGGGACCACCAGAAGGGTCCTGGGGTTCCACCGGATGGGGCCACCTATCCCGGAGGGTCCCATGGGCTTAAGTGGCATGGGAACCAGCCCCTGATAGGCTGGTGTGCCCCACCCGAGGGCCCAAGGGGCCTAGGGTTGGAAACACTAGGGGGTCGTTGCCCCCCGAGGGGGCATGCGCCCCCCTGGTTGGAAACCCTAAGGGGGCCGTTGCCCCCATGCCCCCCCCCCTTTTAGATGGGATCTCCAAGGGGGCATGCGACCCCCCTACCCCTATATATAGTGGAAGGGAGGGAGGGCAGCCGTACCTTGCTCTTGGCGCCTCCCTCTCCCTCCGTAACACCTCTCCTCCCCGCTTGTGCTTGGCGAAGCCCTGCCGGGATCCTGCTGCATCCACCACCACGCCGTCGTGCTGCTGGATCTTCATCAACCTCTCCTTCCCCCTTGCTGGATCAACAAGGAGGAGACGTCTTCCCAACCGTACATGTGTTGAACGCGGAGGTGTTGTCCGTTCGGCACTTGGTCATCGGTGATTTGGATCACGGCGAGTACGACTCCATCATCCCCATTCACTTGAACGCTTCTGCTCGCGATCTACAAGGGTATGTAGATGCACTCCTATTCCCCTCGTTGCTAGAATACTCCATAGATTGATCTTGGTGATGCGTAGAAATTTTTTAATTTCTGCTATGATCCCCAACAATATCTCCACTGGTCCCCAAACCCAAAATGATGTCTCATTCCTATAAAACCAAGCGGCCCACACATATTTAAGGCGTCGGCTCCAACCCGTTTACTACGATGTGGCCCCGCACGCCGTAGTACTCCTACAAACCCTACCGCCGCACTCATCATCGGTTTTCTTCAAGAGGACGAGGGAGAAGCCGATTTGTAGTGGAGGCGCTTTCAAAAAAAGGTTCTGTAGTGGAGACCCCTACCCTAGGGTGCCCTAGGTAGCTGCCGCACACATCATTGTTTTCTCTTTTCTTTATGCTCTTGCACCCTAGAGTGAAATGATGGTTGCTTCGTCCGTCCAGCTTAATGCGGGAAAGGTGGGGCTTTGTGATTTGACCCCTCGTCGCTCATTTTCTACTACTGCGGCGCTACGACCGGGGTGCCTCCAATTCCAACCGCTGCTCCGAACTGTAATTTGGTGCATTGCACGTGGAACAAGATGGTGGATGAGCCACATGTCGGCCAAAGGGGTCCTGCTAAGTGTGTCGCCATTTCGTGTGCGGACTGACCCTGGTTGAGTTGCTACGCCAACACGACAGGAGCAGCCTACCACTTGGTTTTGCTCCTTGGTGAATCCCGACTATATTGATCTAAAAAGATACGTGCTAAACTACCCTCTCCATCTCGGTTATTTTATTTTTAGGTTCCTCGGTTTATAGGGCCTGCACGTAGTTCTAGGTCATCCATTTTACTAACTAAATATGAGTTACTATGTCACAAAAAGTATATCATTGGATTCTTAAGCAGATGTAGTTGTATTTAAAAGTCGAGGGCGGGGCTTTTCCTGCGCGGTAGGCGGCGGGGCAGTTCCGCCTAGTCGGTTCGACAGAGACACGAGAAGACGAGGGAGTAGGCTATTGCAAACGTAGGGCTGTGTGATTTGACAGCAAGTTACTGCTGGACAGGTGGGGCCCTGTGATTTGACTTGCCATTATCATTTTAGCTGCGGCGCTACGACCGACGTGAGTCTCCCAGATTCCTGCCACCTCCATACAGGGGCCTCTCCCAATGCTCCACCATGTAGTAGAGGCTGGCTCTTGCATGAGAGCCCACTTCTCCACTTTTTCCTTGCCTCTCTTTCCTCCACATATGCAAAAATGCCATGTAAAGCACACTATTGTACTTACTTTTACTTGCTCCTACAGGTGCTTAAGCTTGCCACATAGGCATAAAGTCTGACGTGGCAAGTTAATCAAGAAGAGAGAGACTAGTTTGGTGACCCAAGGAAGAAACAGTGCTAAGCGCGTGTACCTAGGTGAAAAGACAATTTTGAGTCTATAGCTAATTAAATGAAGCAAACTTAGCAACACCATTTCATTGGAAGGGGTCACACCTTGGCAAATGCAATAAATACACGCGCTTAGCACCGTTTCTTCCTTGAGTACGAAGAAAGAGATAGAGAGGAGTAAAAAATACACTTATAGCCAACCTTGTTGTAGTATGAGTGACTAAGTGATGACTATGTATGACATGCCAACATCAGATAGCCTAACGCACCATGTTAAATCTCCAAGGGTGCGACCGCGCGAGCGACGCAATGGTCGTGGTAGGCGCGACCATGATACGGGTTGCTGGCAGCCCTTGGATCTGACATCAAACGGTCGCATGCTAAGTTGCTGAAAATTTGCAGAATAACCCTCCAGGATAGGATATTCACCCATAGGTCTAGAATCACGCCATGCAACCGTTCGATCTTAGATCCAAGGGCTCTCGGAAGCCCGTACCATGGGAGAATGGAAAGCCACTACCCTGCCGTTCGCACACTAGCAGTTCGCTCCTACTCGTCCCCGCACGTCCTTCAATACTATGGCGGTTCGCTCCTAGTCGTCCCGTCCATTCACACTATGGCAGTTCCACTAATCCTAACCCTCCTCCCAAATCCATGGCGTCCCAAATCCCCACGATCGTCGGTGAGTACAAGGTTAGAACCATCACCGGTGATGAGTTCGACATCATCTACACCTGTTCTTCCGCGACGGTGTAAGGATGCATTTCTCGCTTCAGACGCATGTTCGAAAACTCAGATGATGAGTGGGTCGCTGGGCTAGATGTTGAGTACACCACAGTCCTGGGACGAGAGAAGGATCTAAAGGACGAAGAGAGGAAGAACCCCGCCGTGATCCAGGTTTGCGTACATAACATTTTCTTGGTCTACCACATATGCCATGCCGACGTTGAGTGCCAGGATTTTAAGAACTTCCTCGAGAGCAACCTGGTCAAATTCGTTACTGTAGACTTTGGTAACGATAAAGAAGTCCTGCATCGGATAGGCCTCGTTGTAGGCAACACCTTCGACCTCCAGAAGAATCGGCTGGTGTCCTCTCGTCAGCCTTCAATGGTGACCCTGGCAGGAGCCATGGTTTATCCTTCATATGGTAAACTGGAGAAACCTCATTACACGTTTCATCGTCATGCATGGCAGCGGAATGTACTAGATATAGACCACATCTATTACGCTGCAATGGATGGCTACCTTTGCTTCAATATCTACAAGGGTTGGATGAAGAGCAACATCCAAGTGTGCGGTTCAAGCAAAGAAGTATCGGCCAAGAGGAAGAGGGACAAGGACGAAGTCGAGGACGTGGACGAGGACTCCGAGTAAGGTGGGAGTGTTGTTGCTCATGGTGGTTCTAAACTTCTAATGAAGTGTCTACCGGATTAGTTGCATAGTTTAATTTTAGGTGTGCTTAGTTTAATTTGAGGGGTGTGTTGTGCTAAGCCCCCAGCAGAATTATGTTATGTTTCTTCTCGTTACTTTAACTCTTTAGTATGTACATACTACTAGTATTACTTTAATAGAATTTAGCACCCCAATTAGGCACGTACTAGCTTTTTTAATAGTACTATATGCATAATTTGGCGACGAGCGCTCTCTATATCTACCACCTTTTTTTTAGTTTCAACTTTTGCTCCATGGCACAATCCATCGATAGTACTACTGTACAAAGGTATACATTTTTAAAAGGCTAGAGTACTGTACATCACATAAATAGCCAGTTAAATTCTCAACCTAGAACGATGTGCATGCCATGTAGTAAACCGATACGGAGGAAGTATAGTAAAAATGAGGTGATTTTATCGAGTGATCGGTGGGGGAGCATGGCCTGTCATGCGGTCCCACGTGTCATGATGTACCAAGGCGATGCGCGTGTCCCTCTTGAGGCAGCAGCAATACTAGTACGTGGTTTGAGATGATGGCGAACCAAAGTGTGAAATAATGGTTGCTTCGTCCATCTGGGAAAGTGTGGCATTGTGATTTGATGTCTCATTACTCATTACTACTACTGGGCCGGTACGAGTGGGGTGCGTCCCCCCTGCTGTTCTGCACTGTTATTTGGTGCTTGACACGTCGACCCAATTGCTATATGTCCCACATGTCGGCGACAGGAACACTACAAGAAATATGTCAACTTATGACCACCACTATTGGTCACTGAAAGGTCACAAATTTCCATTTATGACCTTTTTGTGACCAAAAACATAAGGTCAGAAGCTGGGCGTCGTAAACTGACTATAACGACCTTTCTTCTGGAATGGTCGCAAATGTTTATGACCAAAATATGTCTACTGTGGCGTTTTGGTCACTAGCAACCTCGCCAGGCCACGTAGGATCCAGCGTGGCAATCTGACGTGGCACAAGATTCAGCCCGGTCCAATTCGGCTTTTTACATGGGCCGAGCCCATTAATTCAGCCCATTTATATATTTCTTTTTGCTGCTAATTTTGGTGAACTACCCGGGCCAAGCCCTACAATTTGGCCTTTTTATTTTCTGGGCCATGGCCTTTTTGTACCAGCAGTTTTAGTTTTCTTTTTTTATAAAATGGGTCCATTAGTCAAATAGGTCCCACTTGTCAGGTTCTAATAAATGGGTCCCAGCTATTAGGCTTAGATTCTTCATATTTCAATTTGACATCATATTTGGATTTCATATGAAGAAAATAACCAGTATTTAAATAGGCAAGCAGAAAACACACATAATTATTCAATAATAATAGCCAGATTCACTACAAGCTCTACAAATGACATGTAATACAAGCTCTAACGTATACAATGCTTTACAAGCTCTACAAATGCAAAGCTCTACAGTACTTTACAAGCTCTCCAAGTAATGCTACAAGCTCTACAAGTGTTTTCTTCTTCAGCATGGAGCTCCTTCAACAGCGATCAAATGTCAGACTCACAGACAGACATAGTCAGGACTGGGCTGACAAAAATACAACATGCCTTCCACAATCTCCCTGTTACATGAATCGGCTGAGAAGAATCAGAAAAACTGGAGCCAATATAATATAAACATTCCATTCAAAAAAGTAGTAAAGGAGTAAAGGACAATTCTTTATATAATGATAAACAGATTTCAGCTAGTACCAAGCTTTTTTAGCCGAGCTAGTTAAAATGAGATATTCATACAAGACAATAGAGACTATATGAATATGCATGGCACAAGTGCAGGTCCTGGTTACTGACTACACATGTAACACCAATAAATGGATAGAACAATAATAGGAACAACTCCAGATTACACACAAAGCTCTATCCATAGTGCCAGCTATGGATAAAATCATGCACACTCCCAACAGAACTCAGTCACATAGTATAATTCCAACTATAATATAACCAGAGAACTAAAGATTCTATGTACTTAGAACTCAACTAATAAGTGAGAATGATCTGATTGTATGCAAACAATCTTGTTTTATTTGTTTATATTACTAAAACAGACATATCTTCCTTTATTTGAAGAAGTCTCCTTCCTTCTTTAGTTAGTAGTGATCATTCCATGCAAATCAACCATGTGTGTATGCTTGATCATGGTCTGCAGATTACACGCATAGAGGAATTGAATCCTAAACAAAATAGCATCAAACAGCGGTGGGTGCTCAACCTATTAACCATACACAAGCAACACTTAAACCATAGCATGTGCATATACTGGTGTCACATCAGGGGGTTCAAAATGTACTCAACATAATCTAATAAAAAGGATTGGGAGCAGAGGGAGAGGGAGGTGGAGATGGGCGAGCTACCTGTTGCTGCGGTGGTGCCTCTTGGTGGTCGTGCTTGAACTCCTCCTGAAGCTGCTCACTAACCTGCAGGACAAACAAGACCATGGGTGAGCTGCAGCACAGGCATATACATTAAGTGAAGATAAGGAGAAGAACTTGGAAGAAGAGAGGTGCTCTGTCCTCCTCCGTCCTTGCCCGTCCTCCTTTGTGCCGATGTCAAACAGCCTCCGTTCGCCGCTTGCAAGCACCATGCGCCTTGGTTGGCCATGACGCCCTTGTCCTCTGCTGCACGGATGAAAACCAAAGCATCAGTATAGCTACACTGGCACATAATACAGACATGGTATCACAGACATTCTCTAATTGACAAGCACCCAAATATATACATGCACCAGTTATTATCAGGTTAAGCCTCCTTAGTTTAGTGATCATTTACCCATACAATTTTTCACCAAGGATTGCACCAGATGTCATGATTCAATTGAGATCTACTAAACTACATCATCGCAGGAACGACGAGCAGTTTTAGATCTTAAAAAATGATCCACGCACAGTCTTAGTGCTCTATCAAAGAATCAACTAAATTTGCTCTCAAGCATACAAACAAAGTTTAGGGAAAACCAAATGAACAAGCACTTATTGTGCAGGACACATAGCTATTTCATAAGCACTCAGTGTGGATATGTCTGCTAAATGTATTGTGCACAAAAAGGTGAGGCTCCCAACAGCCCAATATTATGACTACTACAGTTTAGATTTTGATAATAAAACTGACATGTGTAATCATATAGCTAATAAAATACATGGCACAATATGAGTACATCTCCAAACAGCTAATAAACCCCATAGTACCACAAGGACATGCACTGCAGTATATCTTGCAATGCAGGTTTTTGACTGAACAGTAACATCCCCTACATAGTAGTAACCAGGGAATTAATTGATGATTGGTACAGCAAAACAAAATTACAAGCACTACTCATAGTAGCACATACAATAGTTTTTGACTGAACAGAAGATTGCTTATATTGAAATAACACAGACTAAGAACTAAGGTTACTTTGTTGTAACTCTCTCTGTCATGTTATGCCAGGTGTAATGTGACATCACAATACCACAGAAGAATACAGTGAGGATACCACTCAAATCTAGCAGCTACAAAGATCAGACAAACAGGGTGAGTTCTTAGATTCAGACTACTACTGGTAGTGTAGGTTTCTATGTTGTATCCTGATAATAACTGGACCTAGACTTGATCTCTGCATACCTTCTTATAAACCTGGTATCTGATGACTTGCCGCTTCGCTTGCATCGGCCGCCCCCTATCTCGACCAATGACTCGCTGTCGGAGTTTGACTCGGTTTTGAGAGCCTGGTTCCCTGCGATCAAAACAATGCAGCAACAGGTGAGACAGACTCCTGTTGTGTCTGATTTGGGTATGATTAATCTCCTTCTGAACTGAACTCTAAAGCAATATAGTTCTATGTTGGACCAGCTCTAGTTTGGAAGACAAGAAAAATCTTAGGAATTCTGGAGCAGAGAAAAACATCTGCACACAGATGGACAGGTGATGTTTCTCTTCTCTTCAGAACTTACTGAGATACGCTACAGTTCGCATGTCTAATTTCTGAGTTGCTCACAGTCAACCAATGCTAAGTATACAATCCGGGTGATACATCAGTTAGACATGAATCATAACTTACAGAAAGTAAAATAAAACCTCCCCCATGCTTTAAAACAGACGTCCAATAAAACACGTACTATGTCTTTTGTTAGTATATGCTCGACCTCTGCTAGCCATGAACGGATCCCCGTATAGAGATTTTGTATAAATCTAACCAAGCCAATTCGGCCAGCAAGCAAAACCAATTAGGAATCGACAGAATCTAATCCCCCGACCGACACCGTCAGTTACCGAAGAGTAGGGCGGGGATTGGGGGACAGCAGGCGACTCACAGCTGCAGCACCTCGAGGAACTTGTCGTGCTCGGGCTCGGTCCAGATCTCCTGGGATTTTGGTGATGGTGTAGGGCTTCCTGGCCTTCATCCTGGCTTTTGGTGATGGCAGCGGCCTTGTTGGGGAGGCGTCCGAGCAACTTGGAGGGGTAGAATCCAGCAGCAACCATCGAGGACGTGGCTGCCTCTAGCGTGGACGAGAGGCCGTGACGAAGGGGGTAGTCGATGCGGTGCAGAGCCTGGAGGAGCGGCGGACGGTGAAGGAGCCGCGGCGGAGCGTGGCGTCAAGTGCTCGGAACATCACCGCCGTCGCGCTGCGGGCGCGGTCGTGAGAGGCGCTGCGGAGCAGCCGTGGAGACGAGGCTGCGGTGCCGGCCATGGACTGCACAGAGAAGGAGGAGGGCGGCGCTACCGAGCGCGAGGGTGGATCAACAGCGGGTGGGTGGGGGTGGCGGCGGGGCATGCCTCGATCGGATCTGGGTCGATCGGATCTGGGGGATCGAGGGGAGGGGAGGGGAAGAGGCCGAGAGGGTAGGTCAGGAGTGGGTGGGTGGGGGTGGCGGCGGCGGGGATCGAGGAGGGTGTGTGGGTGGGTTAGGGTTTTTGTTACTCGGGAGAAGCTCCACCGTTGGATGGGTGCACGATAGACGGCTCATATTGCGTCTAATTTGATGATCCGCGTGAAGGTGGTTCCTCGTGTCTTATTGGCCGGTTGTCTCGCTTCGAAATCTTAAAAAATTGGACTCAAATCTCTGATTTTTTTAAACATAACAATGGCATAGTTTGTACAAATGATCTCGTATTTGCATTAGTGTTCATCTTGAAATGGCAAACAATGTTGCCAAATAGAGCTTTAATTTTTATTGCACAAAAAAATCTTCTTCTATTTTCCGAGTGCATAAATGATTTTTTGTGAAGAACATACCAAATGTCTGTTCCAAAATAGCACCACTCCATTTTCTTTTTCTAAAATAGTAGACCACATTTTATATAAAATTGACCAAATAGTTGCATGACAAAAGCTTTTGATCCACCTCTCGTGAAAAATCATTTTTCATTTTTCGAGTGCCCAAAAGGAGGTTTTTTTGTGAAGGCCTCAAAAAATAATTGTTGCAAAATTGGACCAAATCATTTTTATAAAATACTAGGCCATATTTAATGCACAATTGACCAAATGGTTGGGTGCAAAAAGTTTTGATCCACCTCTCGTGAAAAAGACAAATTTCCGCCGATTCAGTTGGAAGCGGGTCAAATTTGAACTGCAGCTGCCTTGTAGTTTTCTCTTTATTTTTTCCAAAAATCATTTCTAGGTACATAAGTATCTATTTAATCAGAGAAACACCAAAAAAATTCCAAGATTCAACCACTAGCTAGGAACGGTCATTCCCGCCGTTTTGACCGCATTTTGAAACAGGCACAAAAGTTCAAAAAAAATCAAAAAAATTGGAAACGTTCACATTGTGTCATTATATGTGGCCAAGTTCCCAGGAAAAATAACAAACTTGTAATACGGCAATTATTTTAAAAAAAGTGTTCTCAGAAACGAGCTATCACGTATGGAGATCAATGGCTTTCAAGCCAAATGATCAATCTTATGGCCACATTCATGGCATAGTTTGTTCAAATGATCTCATATTGTGCACAAGGGTGCATATTGGAATGGCAAACAATGTTGCCTAATGAAGTTTTCATTTTCTTTGGACGAAAAAACCATTTTTCATTTTTCGAGTGCCCAAAAGGAGGTTTTTTTGTGAAGGACCTCCCAAATAATTGTTGCAAAATTGGACCAAATCATTTTTATAAAATACTAGGCCATATTTAATGCACAATTGACCAAATGGTTGGGTGCAAAAAGTTTTGATCCACCTCTCGTGAAAAAGACAAATTTCCGCCGATTCAGTTGGAAGCGGGTCAAATTTGAACTGCAGCTGCCTTGTAGTTTGCTCTTTATTTTTTCCAAAAATCATTTCTAGGTACATAAGTATCTATTTAATTAGAGAAACACCAAAAAAATTCCAATATTCAACCACTAGCTAGGAACGGTCATTCCCGCCGTTTTGACCGCATTTTGAAACAGGCATAAAAAATTCAAAAAAAATCAAAAAATTTGGAAACCTTCGCATTATGTCATTATATGTGAACAAGTTCCTAGAAAAAATAACAAACTTGTAATACGGCAATTATTTTAAAAAAGTGTTCTCAGAAACGAGCTATCACGTATGGAGATCAATGGCTTTCAAGCCAAATGATCAATCTTATGGCCACATTCGTGGCATAGTTTGTTCAAATGATCTCATATTGTGCACAAGGGTGCATGTTGGAATGGCAAACAATGTTTCCTAAGGAATTTTTCATTTTCGTTGGACGAAAAAACCATTTTCCATTTTTCGAGTGCCCGAAAGGAGGTTTTTTTGTGAAGGAACTACCAAATAATTGTTGCAAAATTGGACCTAATCAATTTTATAAAATACTAGGCCATATTTAATGCACAATTGACAAAATGGTTGGGTGTCAAAATTTCATGAGGAGACCGATCGATGCTCAAACATGAATTAGCAGCCAAGTGTTTGATTAGCAGTACGGGAAATGCACATGGCCAATGGGCGTGAGTTTTGGATGAGGATGATCATCTACTAAGGAGAATGTCTTCACAAATTTTGAGATCAAAAGGAGGATCCTAGGTGGTACTTGCTTTGCAAAGTACCAGCTGGACAAAAATATGAATGTTGAAGGTGGGCTCAAAATAATGAATGGAGTGAGCTGAAATTTTGTGGAGGATGGTTATTTGGGCATAGGAAAGCATTGTAGAAAATTGATACCATTTGGACATGCCAAAGTAGTACTTCCTTCACAATGCTCTTCTATGGACAGAAACTTGGGAAAACTAGTGAGAGAGATTGGATGAATGAAATGAGCTCAAAATTGGTGTAGGTAAGTTACTTAGGTATGGTCATGCGCTGGTAAATTTTAAGATCATTTGGGTAACCCTAGCTAGTACTTACTTCACAAAGCTTCTCTCGAGGTAGAAACTTTGGAAATTTCCCGAGAAAGATTTACTAGGAAAATTGAGCTGAATATTATCATGTGGCAATGATTTGGGTATGGAAGAGTGCCCGAAAAGTTTGAGGGTAATAGGAGGGGTCTATATAACACTTGCTTTGCAGCGTGCCAATTTGGCCATAAAATATAAATTGAACCTGGGCTCACATAGTTGATTTGACTAAGCTGCAATTTGGAGGAGGTTGATAATTTGGGCATATGAAGGAACTGTATAAATTTCATGTCATTTAGATATATAAAAAAGGTACTTCCTTCACAATGCTTCTAGGTGGACAAAAACTTTGGAAATTTGCCGAGGAAGATTTGCTAGGCAAATGGAGCTGAATTTTGTCATGCGGTAATAATTTGGATAGGAAAGAGTGCCCAAAAATTCCGAGGGCAATCAAGAATATATAAATAGCACTTCCTTCATAAAGTGTTGTTGTGAACAGAATAGGAAAATGAATATTGTTGAATTAGTTTTGAACTAGCAAGGAAGGATTTTAACATATTTGATGAAGATATGCCCCAAAGAATTTATGAGATTTTTTTGGGAATTTTGGGAATGATAGAAATATAGGTTGCTTCACAACTTAGGGCAAAAACTGCCACATGGACATGACACATAGGCAAAACTGATGAGATGGCGCCTAGTCATCACAACCCACCACAATCTACAAGGCTATGACCATCTATATTGGTCATTAACAACTAGAAATAAGGCAGCGGACTAGCACTGTTTGCTTTGTGACCATTTCGTGTAAGGAAATTACGACCTTTCTGACCAAAATGGTCGCAATGGTTTAGGGTTTGGAGCCCCCTGAACAGCTTTTGACCAATTGGTCTAAAATGGTCATAAATTTATGACCAATTCTTCGAGGGTCACTGACAGAAGGTCATAAGTTGACATATTTCTTGTAGTGGAAGTACGGAATTCATGAAAGGGAGCATCGACAGAGGAGTATACTACAGAATTCATGAAAGGGAGCGACTTAGTTTTGGAAAAATCTGTTTTTACGGAGTACGTACCCACTAGGGTTTATAGGGCTCATCTAAAAAACATTTGTTTTTCCGTTTGATAAGTCTCAATTCTACTATACTAGTAGTAGTACCATTACATGTTGGATTTCGAGGTGCGTTAGATCACCCGACGCAAGCAGTGTCAAGAGGAAACTAACCAATGCATGTACAAGTTCATCGAAATTTAGTGGTCATTCGTGCATTCGTTCTAATTAATGCCTCGGTAAACATAACTTATTGAGAAAAGTGAGCTTACTAATTACTTGTTCAAACTACGAAATTAATTTGACCACTCACCATCTACCTTGGTTGGAGAGATTTTGAAATTGAGCCATAAACTGGAAAGGAGGGAGTAGTAACTTTTGTCTCGATTACTATTTGTGGCCTTGTATAGATGCAAAATGTATTTTTTTATAGTGGACTTGTATAAGTAAATGAAGGGAGTACTAACCAAAGTACGTAGTAGGGACGAGGAGTAAATGGAGGGAGTAGTAAAATTTTCTCCTCGTGCTGCAAGCCACCGCGCGCGTGGGCGAGGGAGCGGGCGTAAGGCATAGTAAGAAAGCTTAACCTCATCCTACGAGCCACCACGCCCATGGGCGGGGGAGACGGCGTACTAAGCAAGCTTCTCCTCGTTCTGCGAGTTGACGGGACACATCAAAAGTACTCCAGTGTATAGAGCCTTGCCTCTAAGGTAGGCCCACATGGTTTGCCTCTTTTTTTTAATTTAACATAACGCGTCAAGTCGCAATTTGTTTGTTCACCCGTGGTAGATGATCCTCCCTCAACCAAGTGGACAACCAGTACACGTGCCAAATTACCACGTGGGCTGCCTTTTTCATACAGAAATGAGCTCCACCGTGTACCCGCGCGGGGTGGTTGGGAAAGAGACGGGAGTACGTGCATCGTGCGTGCACCTCTTCTCTTCGTGCACGTCCCCCACCTACGTGGGTGTGTGTGAGAGAGATACAAACCTAGACATAATGTGCCGTCCATCCCCATGCCTCCGCCCAGTCCGACCACCAGTCACCACCACGCCCCACTCCTCCTCACCTTATCTCTCATCTTTCTCCCTCCATTTTTATATACAAGGGGCCACTATCAAAATTACAATTTGCAGATATACAAGGCCACTAACACTAATCGATGCAATATTAATGGTGTTTGCCTCGTGGTACTAGCAAAGGAGGACATTAATTATCCCTTGCCTGCATGCGGGAGTTTGTAAAAAAATCCATCTTGATGTTCCGTGCAATGCACGGGCATCTTGCTAGTCCATGAAAACAACACATGGCAAAATTCCACGGCGAACGAGGGATTTGAATCTATTGGGAGGGGCTGTTTGGATCTTGCCCGGGGTAGCCAAAATATTGGCGACCCTTTTGTCCACCGGTGCCTTTGCCACCGATGAACGAGGAATGGCTCGGGTGCTCATGCTGTCATGCATCCTCCAGCGCGCATGTTGGAGACGAGCTCGCACGAGCTGTGTATTTTTGTCCCACAACGCCGCCTGAGCCGGCCGCAGACCAACCGGCGACCCGCAAATTACGCCATCCAACCATAGCCGCACACATTATGACAGCAACTCAACAAACCGGACGAAATTCACGCAAACACATAGACAAACTGATATTTCATATAAACAACAACGGAAATCATATAAAATACCGGATTTTCATACAAACATGACGGATTTCATTACATTCAAATGAACTACGCTGTGCTAGTTCTGGATAGCACAGGTATATAATACCTGGCCTAAATGGTCGCCCGCCGATCGATTTGTGTTCCTCATGTCCGGCAGCACGATCACCGGACTACCGAGAGCCCCGGAGGTATATGCTTCAGTGCAAAGGAAGGCTCGCTTCCCCACTGCCAAACTGATATCATTGGCTGGTGCCGAAGATGATGGTGGCCCACACCGGTTCGAGTTCATCACCGGCCACTACTTCGCCATGGCCGGCACCGGCTCGAGTTCATCCTAACATTCCCCTCTTCCGTGGAGCCCATGCGGGGTCGACGAAGGTCCTCGCGAAAAAGGATCTGGCAAGACACCTGCTGTGTACGCCGGCGTCGCCTCCGTGGTGGCCTTCATGGGACCCAAGCGGCGGCGGCCTCCCGTGTTCTACTTCTCCTCGATGATGGCGGCGGACCCGGAGGCGCTGGCCACCGACTCGTCGCTCTCCGCGCACCCAGCTTCTATCGCTGCTTGCATGGCGCGGCCACCGGCATGGGAGTCTCGGCCACAGAAACGGGAGACGCGATACGAGGCGGCGGCGTGGATGGCAACAATGATGCCCGTGCGCCGCTCCTCGTCGAGCTGGCCTGGAGCGGCGAGTTGCTGAACCGCGTGCCGGCTTGGGGCGGCAACTCGCTCCGTCGGGCGAGGGGGGGAGGTGGATTAGCGAGCTGCATAGCTCGTATCCGGTAGGCTACCCAGCCGGCTTGGATGCGGAATAACTACTCTTCGTAAGCCATTGTAAGAGTGGACAAAATGGTGGAGGAGATAGGGGAGCGGCGGAGGTGTGCGATTCTTGGCCGGCATTTGGCCTCGTTTAAATAGGAGATTAAATAGATGGCGGACGGGAGGAGCTCGGCTGGCGTTGCGTTTAACGCCGGCCCGGTCATGAACGGACGTGTGTCTAGAGTGGGTTTCTTGGCTTCCACACGGGCGGGTTTCATGGAGGCGTTTGAATGCGGCACGGAGGCGTGTTCAGTCGGGCGTGCCGCGAGTGGCGCCCTCGACTCTGACCTAGGACACCGTGTCATTCTTCCACTGACATGTGGGCTCTTTGGGTGCATGGCATGCATGTCAGTGACCCAACGCAGGCAGGGCACAACAGAGGAACCTTTGGTGGGCCAGGGCGGTTAGAAGCGGGCATTTCATAAACCGATGATTGTTCATTGAGTGTGACGTCATCTTTTTCATGTAGATAAGCCTACTACTCCCTCCTTTTCGGTTTATAAGGCTCAATTCAAAAATCTCACCAACCAAGGTAGATGATGAGTGGTGGAATATTTTTTGTAGTTTGCAAAAGCACCCAATTAATGCTCTTGTTTTCCTCAAAAAATTATGTTTACGAATGCATTAATTGCAATGCATGCATGCATAAAGTGCATGCATTGGTCAGTTTTCTCTTAATACTTGCATGCAATGATTTAATGCACCTTGAAGTCTGAACATGTGATGGGGAACAACCAAATTGAGCCTTATAAAATGGAAAAACTAAAATTTTGAGATAAGCCCTATAAACCGGAAAGGAGGGAGTATGTTGATAGCCCGTTCGATACGTTGTGATTCATAAAGACTGCTGCAAACATCAATGTTCTTCTTATCACAGATAAGATTGATTAATACCCGTAACAATCCATGTCCTTAACAAAGGGTGCATGCACGTATAGGTTGAACATGTGTCTTGCGTCGTGTGTTGTGTGCATGCAGGCGTGCGAGTGGTGCGTGCATGCAAGGGTACGTTTCAGTGTTGCATGCATGGGTGCGTACGTGCGTGTGTTCGTGAGTGCATGTGTACGTGTCAGTGTTGCACGCCAGCATGTGTGTGTGTGTACGTGTCAGTGTTGCACGCCTACATGCGTGCATGTTGTGCGTGGGTGTCTTGCATGTGTGCATGTGTATGTGCGGGGTGAGGCTACTCGTCAGTCGACTGAATTTTTCATCTCTAGTCATTAGATTTTCCAGCCGTTGGATACGAAATCAAGGGCCTCGAGTTTATCATCAAAC